>NC_054486.1:60330194-60633225 GCF_017639515.1 Carcharodon carcharias
GGGGAGTGAAGATGTCAGGATGGGGTGAGGTTGGGCGGGGGGGAATGAAGATGTCTGGATGGAGTGAGGCTGGGAGGGTGGAATGAAGGCGTCTGGGGGAGGATGGGAGTGGGGAGGGAGGAGCGGGTAACAGGGGTGAAGATGGCAACTGGGAAGGTAGGTGTAAGTGGTGTAGGCTGTTCCTAGGTTTATTCTGGATATCAACAACTCAAAACTACCAAGTAAGTTTATTTAGTGCTTCATGACTCTAATACAATTATGTACTCACATATCCACGCGGGTCGGGTTGCTGGTTGCTTGGAAGGTCCGAGAATCAGATCGGAAGGAATTATCAGTTCTCCTTATTCTGATCTCCAAGTAGTTGATCAGACTACTTCATTCCTGAGTTAACTAACTTATCACCTATGGAGCAACTTCTCTTATACCCCGTTCTCCACATGCACCCTGCATGATCAGGCTTTGATAAGTCGACCCCAGTGTCCAGTTCTTGATGATTGGTCTGTTGACCACTGGCAGGAGTCACAAGTGTGCCATGTCCACCACAGTCGGTTGATCTTCCACCAGTCCAAACATCTGCTTGTTTCTCAAGGGTCTCATCTCTCAGTTTCGACCACACATGGCAGCTATTTCCCTTAGCTGTCATCTATCAGGTCGTAGACATTGTCTCATCCCATGGCCTCTCAGGTCTCCAAGCAACCAATCCCAATTACATTGTTAATATACATTAAGCAGTCTTTGACTCCTTCATCTTATGGGCCTCTGGAGTCCAGTACGCTTACTTCCCCATTTCTTATGTGACTTCACTATACATTATATCTATTCAGCAAGTTCCGTTTTTTTCCTTCAGACACTTGTTTTTCTCAAATCTGTGTTCGGCCCCCTCCAAATACTTTAAGTCATGTCATGTATAGTTCACAAACTTTAAGTAGTTGCCTGCAGGGGGGGTTGGAAGGTGTAGTTAGAGGCCTACCCTTGAGCCCCCCTAAAAGTGATGTGGTGCTGTCTGTGAAGCCTGATGCTGATGACTGCGAGTGCTGACCCAAGTAAGGTAGGCAAACAAACCTCGAAGTCCCGAGTGAAGTGCAGCTCGCCAGGCGCACGTTGCTTATGTGCTATTGTGAAACACGTGGACGTGTTTTCCCACTGTATTGGGAGGACGATCCAGCGGGCAGGGGCAGGCAGGGGTGGGGGGGAAGCGTCCAATGGGCAAGCCTAATAACAATACGCTGATGTATTACAATGAGGTTCCTGATGTCCGATGGCGGAGAAGGCGGGCTGAGCTGTCAATAGCAAACTGGCTTCACACTGTTGTGAAACCAGTTGTGCCATATTGTCCACTCACGCCACTGAAAATGCCCGATGCTGGAGGGCATGGAAAATCCCAGCCTTTGACTTTGGGGTAAAGAACCTCATTAACTATCAACTGAGCTAGGCCAGGATTGCTTGCACAAAGCCTTTCCAACTTGATTCAGAAAACCCACTTAAACCTGCAATCACTTTCCATTTTATATATCTGTCATGCTTTGCAAATTCAACAAGTTCAACAAAGCAGTTCAATGGAGGCATTTAAGAGGAATTTGGATTATTATCTGAAAAGGAATAATGTGCAGGGTTACAGGGAGAAGGCCAGGACTGGCACTAAGTTAATTGCTCCTTCAGAGCGCCAGTGCAGACATGACAGGCCAAATGGTTTCTTTCTGTGCTGTAACCATACTGTGACCCTGTGAAGTTTATCCCTGGTAATAAAGTAGAAATCTGAAATAGGATTTGATGCTCCGCAGCCAGGTGCGTGCTCCTGATGCTCCTCTTGATGAATACAGAGAGGTCTGAATTGGTTGCATATGTGCTGGCAGCCACAGTGCGGGCCGAGTGCACATGCACAACCATTCCTGTTGCCTTTCCTGTCGGCAGCAGCAGGTACAGTGTAAATAAATAGGCAGGACCTTTTCCTCTTAGCAGCGAAACCAGTGACCAAGGTGCAAAGATTTATAGTAATTGGCAGAGGGTTAGAGGAGAGTTGAGGGAGAAAGTTTTTCACCCTGAGGGCGGTGGAGTTCTGGACCACACTGCCTGGAAAGGGCAATAGAAGCAGAAACTCTCATCGCATTTAAAAAGTATTTTGATATGCACTTGAAGTGTTGTAAACTGCAGGATGACTGACCAAGAACTGAGAAGTGGGATTAGGCTGGATAGGACTTTTTTTGGCCAGCACTGACATGATAGGCTGAACAGCGTCCTCCTGTGCCAAACATTTCTGTTTCTGTATATGACTGCAGGTATTATCTTTGGTCCCTGCCACAAATACTGTTCCCTTGCCATTGCCTCCATCCGCCTCCATGGCTATTGTGTGAGGATGAACCAGACTGCAACCTTTGTGTCATATTTGACCACGAGGTAAGCTTCCAATCACATATCTGCACCCTCACCAAGACCACCTATTTCCACCTCCATACCATTTCCCAAACCTGCCCTCCCTCAAGTCATCTGCTGTAGAAACCCTCATCCATACCTTTGTTACCTCTGTATTTAACTATTCCAAAACTCTCCTAGCCTGCTGCTGATCTTCCACCATCCATAAACTTCAGCTCATTCAAACCTCTGCTGTTTGTATCCTAACTTGCACCAAGTCCCATTGTCCCATTATCCCCGTGTTTGCTGATCTAATCTGGCCCTCGTTCCAGAAATGCCTCAACTGTAAATTTCGCATCCTTGTTTTCAAGTCATTCCATGGCTTTGCCCCCTCCTTATTTCTGTAATCTCCCCCAGCCCCAATATATCTGCACTCTCACAAATCTGCAGATTTGCACATCCCCTTCCTCGTGCACTCCATAATTAGCAACTCTGATTTCTGTTGCATGGGCTGTAAATTCTGGAATTCCCTCCCTCATCCATTCTGCCTCCTCTTCTCATTTAAGACACTCCTTAAAATCTACCTTTTTGACCAAGCTTTCGATCATCTGTCCTAACATCTTTTTTAGCACAGTGTCAGATTTTGTTTGATAATGTTGCTGAAGGGAAGTGCCTTGGACATTTTACTACCTTAAAGCATTACAGGAGAAGGTCTTGTGGTGCAGTGGTAGTGTTCCTAACTCTGGGCCAGAAGCTCTGGGTTCAAGTCACACTGCAGTACTTTGCCAAGCATAATCATAGACCAACCCAGCAGAAATTTATGGTTACCCATGCCCTTTTAGGGCATGTTCCCTGAGGGAGGAGGAAAGCACTATATAAATACAAGTTCTTGTTGTTGTATAAATGCCCACTGCTGAAAAGATACAACTGTTTGCAACTAGCTCAAACAGCAGCAAGTTTGTTTCAGAATTCTGTGAATGTTGTCCAGGTCTGCAATGAGTGAGATACCCAAAGCTTTTCCCAAAGTTTTGGAAACAGGACCTTATTTTAGCTACTCGATTTAAATTGGGTTATGTTTGCCAACAGCTTTGCTTCATTTTGCCCATCACAAATTAGCTCATAAGAGTGGTGACCAATTTCACAACTCCCACCCACTAGCAGTGAAGCTCCATGTCACAGTCAGTGCCTAGTAAATTCATAGCTTCAATGTATGTACAGTCAAAGAAAAATCAGACAATGCAATTGGGCACAGGCTCTTGAACTCCATTATTCTGCATCTACAGTGTATTTCATTGAATCTCAATCCATCACAAGCCATTCTTCCTCAGAAGACTGACTCTTTACCCATGTCAAAATCAAAATACTTCATACCAATGCTCCTCAATGTAGTTTAAAAAAAATCACTCATGGGATGTAGGTGTCACTGGCTAGGCCAGCATTTATTGCCCATCCATAATTGCCCTTGAGAAGGTGGTGGTGAGCTGCCTTCTTGAACCGCTGCAGTCCCTGTGGTGTTGGTACACCCATCGTGCTGTTAGGGAAAGAGTTCATGGATTTTTACCCAGTAACAGTGAAGGAACGACGGTATATCTCAAGTCAGGATGGTGAGTGATTTGGAGGGGAACTTCCAGGTGGTGGCAATCCCATGTGTCTGATGCCCTTGACCTTTTAGATGGTAGCAGTCGTGAGTTTGGAGGGTGCTATCTAAGAAGTCTTGGTGAGTTCCTGCAGTGCATCTTGTAGATGGTGCACATTGCTGCTACTGTTCGTCGGTGGTGGAGGGTGTGAATGTTTGTGGAAGGGGTGCCAGTCAAGTGGGCTGCTTTGTCCTGCTTTGGGGAGTCAGGAGGTGAGTTACTCACTGCAAGATTCCTAGCCTCTGACCTGCCCTTACAGCCACAGTATTTATATGGCTAGTCTAGTTCAGTTTATGATCAATGGTAACCCCCCAGGATGTTGATAATGTTCCTCGTGGGCTAATAAATACCACAATTAAATTATGAACGCCTGGAAGTGATAGAAGCATAGGGCTGAGTTTTCTTCCATGATGTATTCAGTAGAAGTTGGGAAAATTCCCGGCTTCGCGTGCCTGCCTCAGGAAAAAGTGGCTTCAGAGGCGCGATCTTCATTGCTGGGATTTGGGTGTGGGCTGAAGTCTGGCCACCCAACTCTGGAAATACTCAGAGGCAGAGGTGGGACCGATTTAAGAAGCGGCCTTTTCATGGCTCAGTCCCTGTATAAAGGGCCATCCTGGAAGTCACTCACTCTGACAGGAAGGAAATTGTGAAGGGGTCACAAAGCTCTGTGGGAGGAGACTTCATTGCCTTGTCATGTGAGTACAAGTTTTTAATGTTGGCGAACTGGTTACTTTTGCTGTAAGAGATAGTCCATCAAGAGCTTTCTAGAGGAAAGTTTAGGTGCTGAAATCTGCCGACTGAAAATGTGTAAGGAGTGTTCACACAGCTGACATTTACTGTTTGCAAAGATCCACTGCACCCAGCCACGTAGATGCCATCATTTTTGTAGTTACATCAGGTCACCACACTGTATAGCAAGTGAAATGAGCGGAGCAGCTCGGGGGCTGGCATCAGGCCCCCCCTCCCCACACCCTAACCTCCCCCCGGCAGCCAACCACAGCCCATGCAGACCTTTCATGTCCAGCCACATGACATTTCACCTATCACCTTTTCAAGTGTGGACACCCAAAACTGCCTCACCCATAACCATGACATCAGCACACTGACCTCGCAGGCATGTATGACTCCAAGAAAGCACATGGGAATCAAGTAGAGCAGCAGAAAGAGAGAAGAATCTGACTCATCCATGTTGTTTATTCATTGCCATGGCGGAATGTCCCAGAGGAGCAGCATGTCTGTGTCTCATGGATTAAATGCATTCACACTTAATTGCAATATTTAAACCAGATGGATTTTGATAAACGTGTCCACATAGCAGCAAAGTCCTGACGGCAGCAACAGGACTTGGACCAGGACTTGGAGATCTTGGTGTAGGAGGTCAAAGGCCAGAGACACACCCTGTATCCAGCAGGTTGAAGAAACCCTGCTGCCATCAAGAGATGTGGCAGGAAACTGCTGCTGCAGTGAACGCAAATAGGCAAATATGTCTAAACATGGACTCAGTGCCATATGCGATATATGCTGTGCTCAAGCAAGGCGAGTTGTTGGACTGAATCATTCATTTGCCTCTGGTTTGGGCACCAGATGACTGAGGCATCAGATGGGAAACAATTGCCACATACGTCACCATCAACAAGGTTGACCGAATGGAAATGACACTTTTGTATGGCATCTGAATCAGATGGCATCTGAATGCCTGCTACATGGATGCAGGATTCAATATCCTTGAATTTGTCTTTATTGTTCACTTGCAGGTGAAGAGAGCTCTAAAAGCTAAGTTGATGGCCCAGACAGGGGACGGGCCTGCGAACCTCAGGGTGATTGATCAGTGGAGGAGAGGGCCATGCAGATAGCGCATGTGCCTTTCCAGGCCACAGTAGGAGATGGCGAATTGCCCATAGCAGGTGCCAAAGGCGGTGTCAAAGGGACCTTCGATCATGGCTTCACTGGTGGTGGTGATGGTTGTTCAGCACAGTGGAGGTGCATCAGGCATAATGGGCATTTGGTGCATGGTGGAGCATGAAAGAAAAGTTTCAAGGCAAGGCTTCTGCTTATACTGTTTTTGATAATAGCCTGTAACTGCATGTGCACTCACACTGAGCAAGGATTACCCTAATTATCTTCTGTTGTGTCTCACACAGATCCCATAGCCACACACCCAACCCCCAGAGCCAGAACTTCTCTCGAGCGTCAGGAGGAGGAGGAGGATGAAGAGGTGTCCAAGGAAGCAGCATCCCATCTGACCAGCCCATGATATACCAACACAGATACTAGCACTGAGGAGTGAAGTGGTGCATGTTTAGAGTTGGTTGCATATGGTGAAGGTCACAGCATCTGAGTGTAGGAGGAGGTGTCTAAGCCAGAGCCATTTGTGTACAGTCTCCCTCGGAGGAGGGAGGCAAGTTACAATGATGCTCCAGCTGCCATGGAGGTGAGATCTCAGGAGTCACCTTCAGGGGCACAGTACTTGGATCAGCAGCAGCAGATGTCGATATCTGACAGAGCTCCCCAAGGCAATGCATGCTCATGCAAGTGGAGGAGTCCATTGTGGTGATGAGCTTGACCTCGTCTTGGGGGCTCGACTGCATGAGCTCCAACCATGAGAGATTGGCCAATCTCATGGCGAGTCACATGCAGCATCACTCCTAGTGTATGCAAGAGCAGCATGAATTCCTGCAAATGGTATAAGGCTTACTCAGTAGCCTGGAGCAGTCCGTTCATAGTATGAGCACTGTCTACCATGGAATACATGAGGAGCTGTGTACCCATAACAGGACATTCTTGCTGGTGGCACAACAGATGCTAGAATGGACGGCCGCTGCAGCCCAATAGTCCACCCCATACAACCCTCCAGAAAGCCAACCTAGGAGTGAGGAGGTTGCAGAGGATCAGAAGTCTGCTGCGAATAGTCTTGCACACTTGTCTTCCACAGCTTCCACGTGCTCCAGTGAGCATGGCAACCACTGCAGGTCCCGCAGTCTCGGTGGGTAGGCGGGAACGTGGAGTTGAGGCTACGTTCAGATCAGCCATGATCTCATTGAATGGCGGAGCAAGCTTGAAGGGCCGAGTGGCCTCCTCCTGCTCCTAAGCCCTATGTTTGTATGTGTTTCCATCATAGTTCAGGTAGATCGCCAATGGGTACTTGCAAGAAGAGACCAGCCACAATGCCCCTCAAAGGACAGAAAGGTGAGCAGACTGCCTCCAGCTCCTCCGAGGCAACATGGGAGTAAGGGGGCACCACGTAGGAATGTTTGAACTTGAAAGGCACCACAGCATTTCGATCACTGATGGGTTCATGTGTGGTGTTTATCTCACATCGTTAAATATACCTTTTTCATTTTCTGTAAATACGCTATAAAAATCAAAGGATAGATATATTGGCCTATACTTGCTGAGTGGCACATACAATAACCAGGTGAACATATAACTGCATGATCTTACCAGCGTCACTGAAGATTGTAGCCAGAAGTCCATCCCTCAGCCACTACACTGTTGTGATGGGTGAAGCCATGTGTTTCCATCATAGTCAAGTTGGGTGCTCTGTGAAATGTCCATTGCTGATAGCTGTCAACCATGGGATTTGGGTGGCACTGGCCAGATCAGCAATTATTGCCCACCCCTAAATATCCTTGAGAAAGTGGTGGTGAGGTGCCACCTTGAACCTTGCAGTCGATGTGATGTAGATACACTTACAGTGATCTTAGGAAGGGAGTTGCAGGATTTTGCTCCAGCAACAGTGAAGGAATGGCGATATATTTCCAAGTTAGGAATGTGTGTGGCTTGGAGGGGAAATTGCAGGTGGTGATGTTCCCATGCATCTACCACCCTTGTCCTAGGAGGTAGAGGTCTTATGGAAAGTGCTGTTGAAGGATCCTTGGTGAGTTGCTGCTGTACATTGTGTGGGTGGAACACACTGCTTCCACGTCTGTGTGTCATTGTTGGAGGGATAGAATGTTTAAGGTGCAAAATGGGGTGGTGATCAATTGGGCTGCTTTGTCCTGGATAGTATTGAGCATCTTTAGACGTGGAAGCAGTGTGTTCCTGTCCTGGCTGAAGATTGTTGCGAATGCTTCAGCCTTAGCTTTTGTACTGATGTTCTGGCCTTCTCCATCATTGGGGATGGGGGTATTTGTGGAGCCTCCTCCTGCAGTGAGTTGTTTAATTGTTCACCACCATCCTCGACTGGATATGGCAGGACTGGTTGTGGAATCGCTTAGCTCTGTCCATCGCTTGCTGCTTATGCTGTTTGGCATGCAATTAGCCTTGTGTTGTAGCTTCACCAGGTTGACACCTCATTTTTAGGTATGCCTTTTCTGCTCCTGGCATGCCCTCCTGCAATCTTCATTGAACCAGGGTTGATCCCTTGTTTTGGTGGTAATGGTAGAGTGGGGGATATGCCGGGCCATGAGGTGGGACTTCGCCTCTACAATGACTGTGCAGTGGTCACTCCTACCGATACTATCATGGACAGATGCTTTTGTTGCAGGCAGGGCCATGAGGATGAGGTCAAATATGTTTTTCCTTCTTGTTAGTTCCCTCACCACCTGCTGCATACCCAGTCTAGCAGCAATGTCCTTTAGTACTTTCCCAGCATGGTCAGTAATGGTACTCTTGGTGATGGACAATGAAGTCCCCCACCCAGAGTACATTCTGCGCCCTTGCCACCCTCAATGTTTCCTCCAAGTGGTGTTCAGCATGGACGAGTACTGATTCATCAGCTGAGGGAGGGCGGTGCGTGGTAATCAGCAGGAGGTTTCCTTGCCCATGTTTGACCTGATGCCATGAGACTTCATGGAGGCCAGAGTTGACGTTGGGACTCCCAGGGCAACTCCCTCCTGACTGTATACCACTGTGCCACCACCCCTGCTGGGTATGTTCTGTCAGTGGGACAGGATGTACCCAGGGATGGCGCTGATGGTGTTGTCTGACTGCATGAGGATAACTATGTCAGGCTGTTGCTTGACTAGTCTGTGAGACAGCTCTCCTGATTTTGGCACAAGTCCCCAAATGTTAGTAAGGAGGACTTTCCAGGGTTTGCCATTGTCGTTTCCGGTGCCAAGGTCGATGCCGGCGGTCCATCCGGTTTCATTCCTTTTTATTTTTGTAGCAGTTTAATACAACTGGGTGGCTTGCAACACCATTTCAAAGGGAATTTGAGAGTTAACTATGTTACTGTGGATCTGGAGTCACACGTAGGCCAGACCAAGTGAGGATGGCAGATTTCCTTGCCTAAGGGACATTATTGAACCAGATGGATTTTTCTGACAATCGACAATGGTTTCATGGTCATCGCTAGACTTTTAATTCCAGATTTTTAGTGAATTCAAATGGATTCAAGCAGAGTATTACCTTGGGTCTCTGGATCAGATCTCTGGAAGGATCCAGCTGCATAAAAGTTGAGAACCACCATAACTTTCACCACAATTGGCACGGGATGGGCACCTGTTGTCCGAGGCATGAGGTCTGCCTCCAACATGGCACAGGTTTCTTTGACCATTTCCTGACACATTCTAAGCCTTTGCCTACACTGCCTTTCATTCATTTCGAGGAAGCTATCCCTGTTCCAGGATATCCTTCACTCAGGGTAATATCTCACCCTCCTCCTTCCAGCTGGTCTGACTGGGGGCTCTGCCACCTCATGCCCGGGTACCATGACTCTAGCTGCAAACTGCTGACCCCATCTTTACTCTCTATGCTGCATGTCCTGTGCCTATTGCTTCAACCTTCCTTGTGACCTTGCTCTTTTCCAGCCACCCCAACCCCTTCCTTCCCTGAAATCATACAGCAGCCTCCATCTCAGAGCAAATTCAGCTTTAACCCTGATAGCGCACACAAAGCTATGCAAGGCTTTGGATTCTTGGCCTCAGGCTTTCAGAGCTGTTCATGTCTCTGGTATCAAGTCACGGAACACACACAGCAACCTTTGCACCTTTTGACAGTGAACATCATGATTTCCTCTCCATCTCTTTAAATGGCCTGGCTAATTCAGCATGTATGCCCCTTTTCACATACCTTTCAATATCGGAAATTTTGAGAATGGGGGTGGGACCTCCAGATCCAGGTTCACTATTTTGAACCCTCCACAAGAGTCTTCCTGATTGCACAGTATTTGAATTTCAGTCAGCGTTCTGCCAATTGTCTGCCATAACTTCGGTAGAAGATCTGGGCCAACCTTAGGGACATCGCATAAGCACCATTCTGCTGAAGTTAGAGCAAACAACCAAGAGAACCCTGCAGAAATTCAACCCGGTAACATATGAGACAGGTGTCTGAAGCAATTTAAAGGGGCAGGCAGCTTGAATGATTACAAAAGCCAAGGACTATGAATGCTGGAAATTGGAAATTTTAAAAAAGGAAGCTAGAAACATTCAGCAGCAAAGTGGAGAGAGAAGCAGAGCTAATGTTCCAGGCTGACGACGCGTGCAAAATTAAATGATGTTGATGGAGTGGCAGAATCTAGTTTAGACTGCCAATCTATTGCACCTGATTTAATTTCTAATATTGATTTGGACCTTTGTGGTCTTGTGTTTCTCTTAAAATCTGATGTTGCCAACGTAATCATGATGAAAAATGTGATACATCATGCCACTCAATCATTGGCTTCTCATTGGAATGCACCTGATCAGATTCGAGTGGGCACCTTCAGTGTCAGGCAGCAGAGATCCCAAAAAACTGACACAAATGCAAAAATGTGGGAGGTGGGGGATGAGGGAATCGCACTGCTGTGATCCCTGCCTCATTCCTGTCACTAAATCTGTGGACAGCAAGAGGAGAATTCTGCCCATCTCTGATGTTGCTACATATAATGAGCTAAGTAATCCTTCCTCCCCAGTTGCAAACAATATTGCTAAGCAAACATAAAAAATGTATTACAAGTGGTGAGCAGAAGAGATGGAGCAAAAGATCAGAAAATAAATGAAACACAAGGTGGGGGTGCAGGGGTAATTCTGGTTGTGTGATAATGCAAACCAAATGCTAGTGAATCTACAGCCAGTTTTACATCTCTCCACATCTTTAGTTCCATTGAAGAAGTTCAATTTCTTCAAAAATCAGGAGAAATGTAAAAGAGTCTGTTGATTTTCTATCAATCGCTTACACAATGAACGACATCAAAATAACTCCCAAAGTGTGAAAGAAAGCGCAAGATGGATGGAGCAATAAAAAATAAGCAGTGACGAAGTGAATATGCAATGAACTCTTGCTTTCCCTGCTTCCTCACACAAAAATATGCTCCTTGAATCTGACAGGGTGCATGTGCAGCTCTGCCTATTCAAGAGCCCTGCCACTGACCTGCCAAATGTCATGGGGGGGTCAGGGGAAAGTTGCTTAATTATCAACCTTATGACTGGTGCTTGCATCATCAGGACTGTATATGAGACAACCACAGTAAACATAAGGCTGGAATGTTTGATTAAGGTGGTTGGTTTGATAAGGGGTGCCAGGTTCCCTTCGGAAGCAAGTTGATAGTTTCCCCTTGTGTTTGGGCCATACCTTGATCTTGTTTTGGCCCCTATGTACGTTCCACAGCCGCTAGCTGTTGGTACGTCCCTTTGAAGATACTGGGTGTGGAACATCCAGATGTAGGGATCCTCCGCTGTCCAAATAGGTGATATGAGGGGAATGGAGGATACATAGAGGCATAGAAGTGGCATTGGCTGGCACGGGTACACTGAGGGGGCGTGGGTGATTTGAGGCTGCATGGGTTGGCATGGTGAACTGGTTGTGGAGTGAGGGGTGAGGTTTAGGGGGCCTTTAAACATTGCTGGGAGCTGGGATACTATGCTGGAGAACTGAGGCAGGCCTTTTAACTGGCCCGCCTCAGCACCTACACTTCTCCCACACTGGTTTGTGTCTTGCAAATTGCAGTGCGAACCTGATCCTGGTGTGAAAAGACAAAAGTGGCATGTGAAGTAACACACGGGCTGGTGTGCAATTTACGAGCTGCAAATGTGCGCAGGTCAGATTTTCCTGAGCCAAAAGGCAGATTCAGACTATTGTCTGTGATACATTGTGGTACACTGGTTTTGGTCATTAGGGGGCAGTAATGGCATTGCAAACCTTCAAATGAGTTGTGTTTTCAAAGAGCATTGCAGAGCGCCTGCTTTCAGCCTGTGCTTTAATGTACAGGAACTTATATTTTACTCTGTGATCTGCCATGTAATAGGGGTGGGGCTTGTGACATGGCTATGTCAAATTAATGTCACATCCATGAGATCTAAATTATTTTGATATCAATTTAATGTAGGAGGGTTGTAAGCCAAGCCTGCAATGTGGTTGGACTGGTATGGAGCCATTTCTTTGAGAGGTCCTGGGTTCAATATGTCAGCTGGGGGATGGCAGCATGGTGATAATATTATTAAACCAGTGATCCAGAGGCCTGGACCAATGCTTCAGGGATATGAGTTCAAATCCCAATTTTAAATAACGGAAAAATGACTTGCATTCTACAGAACTATTTTTTAGTTCCATTGGTGTACAGTAGTCAGTTTCTTCGTAAACTGAATAGGAATTATATTAAAAAGCTTTTAAAATGTGCATATTAGTATCCTTCACCTAAAAGAGAGCTTAATTTTCAGGAAAATACTTAGACTGGGTGATTACTTTGCAGAACACCATTCAGTCCATAAGCATGACCCTGAGCTTCCTGTCACTTGTTATTTTAATTCTCCACCTTGCTCCCACTCTGACTTTCCTGTCCCTGGCCTGCTGAGGTCTTCAAATGAAGCTCAAGGTAAGCTCGAGAACAGCACCCTCAACTTTCGACTCGGCACTCTACAGCTTTCTGAACACGATATTGAGTTCAACAACTTTAGATCATAACCTCTGCCTCCATCTTATTCAATACTTTTTTCTTGCTGTCTTTTTTTGCTGGCTTGTTTATTTCTTTATCCCTTCATGTTGCATTCAGGTGGCTATTATATAGCCATTCTTTTTTTCTTTACTATTCCCATTACCATTCTCTTTGGCTTTTGCATCATGAAATCTTTTGTTATTTAATCTCTCCTGCCCTGCACCCCATCATTAACCTTCCCTTTTGTTCTTTGGTGCCCCCTCCTTCCATTCTACTGGTTTAAGGACTTTTAGATTTCCATCTTTCTTCAGTTCTGATGAAAGGTCATGGACCTGACACTCACGGATGCCGCCTGACCTGCTCGGGTATTTCCAGTATTTTTTGCTTTCATTTCTTACTTTTAAGGGCCTGTTCAAAAACCTGGATATGGGCACAATAACGGAAATTCACAAAGGTGATCATTTCAATCTGGGGACAAGACCAGCTTCTAGTTGGATTTTTTTAAACAAGTGCAAAAATTTGCCAAAATTCAATATGTGCTGAATGTAATTTGCACCTGAAATTCCTCCATTATCGGCACTAGTTTGTCTGATGAAGTGAAAAAGGAGCAACCTAGTGAAAATTCCTGGCCAAGCAAATAGTTTTCCTGTCAAACCTTGTGTCAAATTAGCAATGCCACTAGAGATCAATTAATTAGGAGTGGCGCATCCAAATTCTCAGGCAGCAAGGACCTCAACAGAGCCCAGATGAATGAGACATGTACCATGAAGCCGTGTCAATCCCCTGGGCCTCCAGTGCCTACCTGTTGGTAAAACACAAATCAGGTGGATTTATTATGGAAAACAAAAACAGAATAACCTGGAAAAACTCAGCAGGTCTGGCAGTATTGGTGGAGAAGAAAAGAGTTGACGTTTCGAGTCCTCATGACCTTCAATAGAACGGGTCATGAGGACTCGAAACGTCAACTCCTTTCTTCTCCGCCGATGCTGCCAGACCTGCTGAGTTTTTCCAGGTAATTCTGTTTTTGTTTTGGATTTCCAGCATCCGCAGTTTTTTGTTTTTATCTTTGGATTTATTATGGATCCTGTTTCCCTACAGCTGAGTGTGTCTGTATCATAGGACTGGAATGTTAACCCCATAACAGGCAGCAAGTGTACAGCTCACCAGTACTGTTTAAAATTGGAGATTGAATTAAACAGCCAGGAAGCGAAGCAAGTAGCAACAATACAAACAGTTAGAGCAATTAGCTCGGAATCTCCTTCACTCTTGAGCAGGGCAAGAGAGGTAGAATACTGACATTTTCAAACATATTCCTGGTTAAATGTAAACTTTCAATGAGTTGATAAACAGATAAGAAAAACTGTCCGCTACATTAAAATATTTTATGGGATATTGCATTGCAACAAATCACTTGCCCTAACTATAATAACGTATCTTGAAATTCATGGTATAAGGCAGCTGCCATTATAAGACGGTGTCTTTTCTGATCACCAAAAGCAGTCCGTCAGGAGATAAAGAAGTGTCCTGTCTGCTGTTTATCTGTTAAACAAAAATCACAAAGGTTTTACTTCAATTAACTCCTTGGACTGAAAACCAACATAATTGATCTTTCATAGATTTCTTAATTGTGTGGATGTAAAACATTGAATGATAAAACCCAAACTTAAATGTGAAAATAATTTATCTGAAAGACTTTCCTGTGTTATTTCTGGGAATTGTGTGAACACAGATGGGCTGTACTAAATCTGTTCATGGTAACCAATATAATCGTTGCTGTTTGTTATCATGAAAGGATATTAACCTGCCTGTTCTGATCTTTAATTGGTGTTAATTGGGACAGTTACTACAATCACATTCTCTCTGCTTGACCAGAGAGACCAGAGAAACATTGCACTTGTGATGAAGAGCAACTTAATCAGAAAGTCAAATTCTAGCAATTTCCTGAATCATTGTTTGACTTCTTGTTTTGTGTTCTTAAGTCTAAAGCAAAGAACATCTAATGGAACATTGAAATAGCATCCTTCAGTCACTTTGAGCAGGCTTGCTATTGAAGTTTTTGTAAACATCTAGACATCTGAATGGGAAGCACTTGAATATACAACCTCTATTGTTCCAGGTGCTTCTATTGGTTGTAAGCCGTAAGATCTAAAGATGCAACGGATTCAATGAAACTGCATCTTGTTTTCATCAGTGCTTTGGGCTCTGGTTTATGTGGCTGAAGGAAATATTCTGTCAAAAAAAATGGAATAACTTTCAGCTTGTTAACTGGCTGCATTCAGAACAACACGGTCTACATGCAATCTAACACGCAATCCTTAACGGGACTGCTGTATGCTGTAGGCTGTCAGCATAAGGGTAAATATAAAAATATAACCTGATTATGGAGCTCGACCTCCTCCTGATTTAGCCCCTCCATCTCACAAGAACAGTCTTGAGCCGACACCATCTAGAGCAGAAATTGTTCCCAGCAATGTTTTATGTTTTACATGTCGTGAATGCTATTGAAATCTTGGGTATATTGCTTCCTAATTGAAAAAAATCTTTCAGGCTACAAATTGTATAGCTGCTTAAGCAACAGCCAATAACCAAAGAGGTATTTCGTGCAAAGTTATATCTTTGTCAGCCTTGCCTATTTTCAATGCTCTTTCCACATGCTTCACGCTCTTTCATGTTACCGTTATTTTAGAATCTTCTGCAAAACCGTAGGTTGCAGACAGATTGAAATATTCATTTGCGTGTTATCTTTATGCTATAGTGGTTTCTACAGGAATATATGAAACCGCCCAAATAATTTTCCTCATAAAAACTGCCCCGCCCCCCGTAGAAGTAATAATTTATGATGGGGATGTGCTCCCGCAGCTACTGGACACGCCTACAACTTTGTACAGCTGACTATTATGTGTGAGACGAGAAAATGTGCCACAGTTCATTTAACAGCAAGTGCATCGCATCTGAGCCTGATCCTGATCCTGTCCTCACATGATTCCCAGATGTGATTTCAGAAAGGAAAACCACTGATGGGTCATCCACAATGGAATTTCAGAATTGTAACAAGCTGATTCTTGACACCAGAGAAATAGTTTGCAGTGTTTCTTATTATATATGACCGAGACCAGATACATGGAACATCTTTAAGCAATGGGCATACAGAAAAATAAAACAAATCCCACTGCATTTTCTTTCCCAAGGTAGAGACTTCAACTCGTCGGTGTTCCTTTCTGATCCTGAATACAACTTGTCAATAAATATCTGGGATCTTTATCATCTCTTTCTCGTGAAACCTTGTCATTGAAAATGATTCTGGTATGACGTGTTATTGTGAATAAGACCCTCAGAAAGGCTATATTGTCTTCAAAACAGTATATTTCAAATTGTTTTTGTCCTTCCTCCAGTGTTCCATTATTTATCTGAAAACTGCTTTGGCTGTCTCTTTCTCAATGTCACCATGGAGATAAGTTAAGAGACACAAACAGTGTATATCCAGTCATTTCAGCAAACAATTATACCAGAATGTGAACTAAAATTATACCCTGACACATCAAACCCTAAAGTATCATAAAGCATCAATTTAATCATTTCATTAAGTAAAACAGAAATCAAAATCTTTAATCATATGAGATTAAACCAAACTCCAATTTTACACAAAACATTGTAGGCATTGTTTTCGAAGACCTATCTCCAATTTTGACCATCCCTGGTCAATGCCCAATTTTCTTGTAATTCCCATTGTTTCCTGTATTTCTGCAAAAATGTTCCCTGTGAAATGTGAAACTTGATCACCTTTATTGGTAGTCCCCACCAGCAGCTTACTTCACTCAGTAGCAAGCAATGCAGTGAGTGGCATGTTAGTTCTGCATAGGAATGCCTTGATCCATATGGTGAATTTGTCAATAATTTTGAAGCAATATTGGTAACCATAGTTTGACCTGTGCTAGAGTCCAATAAAATCAATTTGGAGGTGGGAAGGGAGGAGTAGATTTGACAAAGGCACAGTTACGCATGCTAATAAGGATTATGTTGCAAACTAAACAATGTTGACAATGTGTTTTAATATTCCATTTTTTGATGTTATCTTAGCTGAATAATGGCTCCCTATAGGGTGAGAATAAAACTTGTGAAAGAAATCCTCTGCAAGTGGTGAGTGTATACACATGGTAAACATTGGGCATTCAAGCAGCTTGTGGACTCATTAGACTTGATCTGCCCCTATTGTCTTAGTATCGTCAACCCACTTAATAAGTGGTTTGCCAGAGGCATACCAGTCCTTGACCAATTCGCGAGGTTCAAATGTATCCTGCAGGAAAACGAGGGGAAGGCAGTGGTGTAGTGGTATTGTCACTGGACTAGTATTCCAGAGACCTGGGGGAATGCTCTGGGGTCCTGGGTTTGAATCCAGTAAAAATCTGGAATTAAAAGTCTGATGATGACCATGAAACCATTGTTGATTGTTATAAAAACCCATCTAGTTCACTAATGTCCTTTAGGAAAGGCAATCTGCTGTCCTTAGTAGGTCTGGTGTGGTCTACATGTGACTCCAGACCCACAGCAATGTAGGTGACTCTTAAAAATGCCCTTTGAATGAGGACAATTAGGGATGGGCAATAAATGCTGGCCTAGCCAATGATGCCCACATCCCATGAATGAATAAAAAAAACTTAATCCAACTTGTGTGATGCTAACATAGCTTGTGGTTGCCTCATTAGCTGCCCTATCAGTGAGTCTCCCTGAATGTTAACTTCTTGTATCTTTACCAATATGGCATGAAGCCTTTCTGGATTTGAATGCATGTTGAGTGTATTAAGATTTTCACATTGGATGATTTAAAATGATCTTTTTGATATAGCACGAAAGGCAGCATGGTGTTAATATTGTAGGCACTATTTGACCAGATATTGGTGGGTCATTGGGAGGTGTCCTTCAGAACTTACAGCAAAGCAGCTAGTTTGGTGTACAGAAGTGAATGGAGTACTGGTACTGGTTCACATTGTGAAGCGTGCAAGCACTGTATCCAGTCATAGGCATTTCATTTTGATGAAAGGAAGATCCACAGATAGGCACCTGTTGACCATTGGCAGTGGACCCTTCAACACGGGATGTGTTTTGAACCCCCAACAGCTGGCAGTGGACATGGTTGAGGTGCCCCAGATAAAGTAATAGTTGTGGAAGCAAGGTAGTTTTCTTTGGGGTGATGTGCAAATCATGCTCCATTAGTAGTAAAAACCAACAGACCAGCCTTCCAGAAGAAACCAGTGTGACTTCCTGTCACTTCAGGATATTTCAAGAGTGTAACTGTACTCAGAAAACAGCAAATGCCGACCAGTGATAAAGGTAAAATGTCAGATTGCTCATATAGGGCTATAAATGCATCTCACAAGCATTATATGTTTTCTCCACCTTGGTAAAAATCTGTGAGGTAAGTACAATACTAAGTAGATATGCTGAACCTCTTGACCCTTGATGTCACCAACAGCTTCTGGAATATTCCTGTAAAGGTAGTGGTGGGCATCAATTTAACTTTGCTTTTACTTTTGAGAATTAACAGTAAACCTGGGTTTTCCTGTCAAAGAGGTCTCTTAATTCTGTCACTATTTATCATAAAAGAATGACAATGGAGGTCAGTGATGTTTCACCAAAACTGCAGCCAAGCTTTGGTCAGTAGAAGTAACTTTGAGGTGGAATTCTTTATCTGGATCAGGTGAGATAAGTGGAAGTAGCTTCCATCACTTCAGTTTTCAGTTGTCCAATTGCCTTGGCGTGTGCTTCTGTCCAGTTTTCTTTGAACTCCTTGACCTTGAGTAGGTCATACAGGAATAAATGATCACTGGCAGCCCACCAACCTCAAAAAGACCACAAAGCTGTCAGAGAAATAAACAGGGTCTTTAGAGCACATCTCCTTTATATTGGTCAAGCTGCATCCTTTATCTGAGATATTAATGCTGAGGAAAGTAACTTCTGGCTGCAGCAGATTTGTCTTTCAAGTGTTCAAGTGGCTATGATGGATTGGGAAACTTTACTTAAAGGGATGACAGTGGATAGGCAATGGCAAACATTCAAAGAGCGCATGGATGAACTGCAACAATTGTTTATTCCTGTCTGGTGCAAAAGTAAAACAGGAAAGGTGGCCAAACCATGGCTTACAAAGGAAATTAGAGATAGTATTAAATGCAAGGAAGTGGCAGACAAATTGGCCAGAAAAAGCAACAGGCCTGAGGATTGGGAGCAGTTTAGAAATTCAGCAAAGGAGGACCAAGGGATTGATTAAGAAAGGGAAAATAGAGTACAAGAGCAAGCTTGAGAGGAAAACAAAAACTGACTGTAAAAGTTTCTGTAGGTATGTGAAGAAAAAAAGATTGGTGAAGACAAATGTATGTCCCTTACAGTCAGAAACAGGGGAATTTATAATGGGGAACAAAGAAATGGCTGAACAACGAAATACATATTTTGATTCTTTCTTCAAAAAGGACACAAATAACATACCAGAAATGTTGGGGAACACAGGGTTTAGTGAGAGGGAGGAACTGAAAGAAATCAGTATTAGTAGGGAAATGGTGTTGGGGAAATTGATGGGATTGAAGGCTGATAAATCACCGGGGCCTGATAATCTACATCCCAGAGTACTTAAAGGAGTGGCCCTAGAAATAGTGGATGCATTGGTGGTCATCTTCCGAGATTCTATAGACTCTGGGACAGTTCCTACAGATTGGAGGGTAGCTAATGTAACCCCATTATTTAAAAAGGGAGGCAGAGAGAAAACAGGGAATGAGAGACCAGTCAGCCTGACGTCGGTGGTAGTGAAAATTCTAGAGTCCATTATAAAAGATTTAATAGCTGAGCACGTGGAAAACAGTGGCAGAGTCGGACAGAGTTAGCGTGGATTTCCGAAAGGGAAATCATGCTTGACAAATCTACTGGAGTTTTTCGAGGATGTAACTAGTAGAGTTGATTTGGACTTTCAGAAGGCTTTCGACAAAGTCCCACATAAGAGATTAGCGTGGAAAATTAAAGCGCATGGGCTTGGGAGTAGTGTATTGAGATGGATAGAAAACTGGTTGGCAGACAGGAAACAAAGAGTAGGAAAAAATGGGTCTTTTTCCGAATGGCAGGCAATAACTAGTGGGGTACCACAGGGATCGGTGCTAGGACCCCAGTTATTCACAATATATATTAATAATTTAGATGAGGGACTTAAGTGTAATATCTCCAAATTTGCAGATGACACAAAGCTGGGTGGGAGGATGAGCTGTGAGAAGGATCCAGAGATGCTTCAGTGTGATTTGGACAAGCTGAGTAAGTGGGCAAATGCATGGCAGATGAAGTATAATGTGGATAAATGTGAGGTTATCCACTTTGGTAGCAAAAACAGGAAGGCAGATTATTATCTGAATGGCTATAAATTGAGAGCGGGGAATGTGCAACGAGATCTGGTTGTCTTTGTACACCAGTCACTGAAGATAAGCATGCAGGTGCAGCAGGCGGTAAAGAAGGCAAATGTTGGCCTTCAAAGCCAGAGGATTCCAGTAGAGGAGCAGGGATGTCTTGCTGCAATTATTCAGGGCCTTGGTGAGACCACACCTGGAATATTGTGTGCAGTTTTGGTCTCCTTATCTGAGGAAGGATGTACTTGCTATAGAGGGAGTGCAGCGAAGGTTTACCCGACTGATTCCTGGGATGGCGGGACTAACATACGAGGAGAGATTGAGTCGATTAGGATTATATTCGCAGGAGTTCAGAAGAATGAGGGGGGATCTCATAGAAACCTATAAAATTCTAACAGGACTAGATAGGGTAGATGCAGGAAGGATGTTCCTGATGGTGGGTGAGTCCAGAACTAGGAGTCACAGACTGAGGATATGGGGTAGACCATTTAGGACTGAGATGAGGAGAAATTTCTTCACCCAGAGAGTGGTGAGCCTGTGGAATTCGTTACCACAGAAAACAGTTGAGAACAAAACATTGTATGTTGTCAAGAAGGAGTTAGATATAGCTCTTGGGGCAAAAGGGATCAAAGGGTATGGGGAGAAAGCGGGAGCAGGCTAATGAGTTGGATGATCAGCCATGATCATAATGAATGGCGGAGCAGGCTCGAAGGGCCAAATGGCCTACACCTGCTCCTAGTTTCTATGTTTCTATGTGTTAATTTTAAGACCAGCAGTTGTAGCACTTCCTGAAGCAGTAATATTTGTTCATCACAGCTTTTGATGGAAAGAAACAAATCATCAACACCTTGTAACAAACATTTTGGATGTGAAAGGTTAATGACCTCAGTGGTTATTCGCTCATGAAAAATAATGGTAGGTTTATGAAACTCTGACAGGCAAGCCCAGATATATGGTTAATTCCCAAAAGTAAAAGCAAAGTATATTCCCTCCTCATTACAGGAATATTCCACAACCTGTTGGTGATATCGACTGTCAAGACACATTTAGCTTTCCTTGGCATTTGGGTTAATAACGTGGTGATCTCTCTCACCACCAGAGAGCAGACTGGAATCACTAGATTTAACTTCTGATAAATGATTGTGAGGTGCCAACTCCCACCTGGTTTCTTAACAAGCCAAATGGGCAAATTGATCATGAAAGTGCTTTGCTATTTAACACCTTGGTAGCAGCTCCGCAACTGTATTCAGGATAGTTCTCAGCTGGACTAGGACTCTGCTTAATTTTAACATGTATCAGGCAATTAACAACTCCTTCACCCTTCAGGCACCCACAGTCATGCTTGTGCCTAGTGAGAAAATGTTCAGTACTGTGGTTAAGCACCTGTGTATCTGGGTCAGCCTGTGGAGGTTAGAGACATATATTGATGCTTGTCTGGTACAATGTGGTTGGAGGAAACACCCTTGGTGAAACCATGGTCCATTGTTTGTATAATTGACAATTCGGCCACAATACTTGAGAAAATCTGATCCTAAAGTGCCTTAAGCATTTATCATTCTCATCACTACAGGCTGGCCAAAAATTAACCTTTTTCAGCTGAAGTCAAAATATGTCCCCTTAATTTTAGTGTGGTCAGACATCAAACAGATTATCCCCAATTTTTATCATCCCTATCTCCTGTGCCAACACATTGATGCCTTGTGTCAACAAGGTTTTATTGTCCAAGATGGCACTAGTGACTTCTCAATATGTTGATTAATGATTATAATATTGAACACTGGAGTGATTTTTCATGTCCCACCTCATTACACTTAGGGCCATGGTGGCATGTAGCCTCTTGGTGAAGCGGATAATAATCCTAGCCCTTTTTGGGATTATTCCAGATCAAGCATACTCCTCAGATGATCACTGTCACTTAAAGTTGAGAAAGACAGGCCTCACAGACACTTAAATGGGTCTGAAGAACTGATCCAACTTTCCCCAAATGAAAGGAACCACCAGAGAATATTACTGTCCTCTACTTAGGCTATCTAACAAGTTTTAGTTAGGTTATAACAACCCGGATATAATAAGGGCCTGGGCATCTCTCCTCAATAATGTACCTCTCCACTGAAGAGTGTACAGAGATGTGTTCTCGAGTTTGGACACAGAAGTCTCTACAAGACAATATATTTTCTAAATGATATAAGAGTTTATTAAATAACAACATGCATTTAACTTTTGATGGTAATTCAATTGCAATATTGACAGTTCTAGGAAAAGTAAGTATAATCTTATTTCTAATAGAGAATCCAGGTCATATTAATGTTACAGAGGGATATTTAAGATACCCTTCAATATCTAAAGTAGCATTTACCTTAAATCCCTGAGTAGAAAGCTATCTAGCAAGATACCTCTATCTCAATTAGGAGAGAACTATCATCACCACACCACAACAACCTTGAGAGATGCTGGAATGAATCCAACAAATCTAAAAATCCTGTTAAGTAGTTCTAATATTTATACCCTGAAATAAACCAGCAGGAAGCATGATGTACACCCAACATCATCAACATCCTTCAAGCAAACAGGATACTCAGAGGTGTAGACAGTGTCAATTCCTTTCAATATCCAGTTTCCAGGGGTAAATTTACAAGTTATTTAGGGTCATTCTTAAGTTTATTCTTTGTTAGATTGTAGTATCTTACAATTCACCAATGCCTTGCTGAAGTGATGTAAAGGTCAATTTCTGTTTTTTCAAAACTGCTTTGTGTTAGACGATATGCCACAGGACGTTATTGTCCTTGAGCACACAATTATGCCCAGGCATGTTTATAAACTTTTAAATCTTCACCCAGCATATGAACTCTGCTTTTAATTTTCAATCCCTGCTTCATAGGATAATCGCTTTTTAATCTTATAACTCCTTATTTGTAGTTGGACTCTTATAAATCTGTATTTATAGCTGCATTCTTTCACATTGATTCCAAATGTAATACCCATTGTAAAGACCATGCTAATCTATTTGCCTCAATTAATTCAATTAAAACTTCACTCAGTATTTATGTTTAGAATCATAGAATAGCTACTGCACAGAAGGGGGCCATTCAGCCCATCATGTCTGTTCTGGTTCTCTTCAAGACCAATTCAAACCAATCCACTCCTTAGCCCTTTCCCAGTAGCTCTGAAAAGCTTTACTCTTCATATAATTACCCAGTTCCCTCTTGATAACCATGATTGAATCTGACGTCACCACACTGTCAGGCTGTGCATTCCACATTCTAACCACTCACTTATGTAAAAAAGTTTGTCATAATTTCCTTGGGCTTTTGTACGCTACACATCAATTTATAAAGCCCAGGACCTTGTATCCCTTTTTAAACGCTTTCTTTGTGCACCTTGATTTTCCTCCCTAATGTTACCTCCATGTCCCAATTTGCCCACCCAGTTAGTTAAAACACTCCCTGACAGCATTAGCAAAACCACCTTATAAGGACATTGGTTCAGGTTTTGTTGAAGTGCAAATTGACCAGCCTATCTAGACCTGACTTCCCCAATGTCCAAGGAACATAAAGCCTTCCCTCCTGCCCTTTCATCCTACCAGTAGCATGTGGTACTGGAAGTACTCTGGAGATTTTTACCTTCAACGCCCACTTGACAGTCTCCTTTCTGGCTCCCTTAAATCTGTCTTCAGTACCTCATCCCTCCTTCCACCTATATCAGTTGTACCAATATAGATCATGACCTCTGGGTGATATGTTGGCCTTCATCACAAGGGGATTTGAGTACAGGAGCAAAGATGTCTTCCTGCAGTTGTATAGTGCCTTGATGAGATCACACCTGGAGTTTTGTTTCCAGTTTTGGTCTCCCTATCTAAGGAAGGATATATTTGCCACAAAGGGAGAGCAACGGAGGTTCACCAGACTAATCCCTAGAAAGGCGGGGTTGTCTTATGAGGAGAGTTTGAGGAAACTGGTATTCTCTAGAGTTTCAAAGAATGAGAGGTGATCTAACTGAAACTTACAAAATTCTTACAGGGCGTGACAGGATGGATGTAGGTAGAATGTTCCCCCTGGCTGATGAGTCTAGATACAAGGGACACAGTGTCAGAATAAGGGGCTGTCCGTTTAAGACTGAGATGAGGAATCTCTTCACTTAGAGAATGGTGAATCTTGGGAATTCTCTATCCCAGAGGGCTGCGGAAGATCAATCATTGAGCACATTCAAGACAGAGATCGATAGATTACTGGATACTAATGACATCAAGGGATATAGGGATAGCTTAGGAAAGTGGCATTGAGGTAGATGATCAGCCACAATCTAATTAAATGATGGAGCAGGCTTGATGGGCTGAATGGCCTCCTCCTTCTCCTATATTTCTAAGTCCTTATGGCACAGTAAGACAACATTCCATCCTGAATTCATGTCTGTGGCCACAGTAATGTTTGTCTGTTCCCCTAACTATTGAGTTCCCCCTGATTATTACTTTCCCAATCTTCCTTCATCCCCTCTGTAGAGGTCTGAGGTGCAGAGGCATCTGGGTGTCCTAGTTGATGAATCATAAAAGGCTAGTATGCAAGGAAAGCAAGCAAAGCTAATAGAATGTCATCATTTATTTTGAGGGGAATTGAATACAAAAGTAGGGAGGTCATGCTTCAGTTATACAGGGCACTAGTGAGACCACATCTGGAGTACTGTGTACAGTATTGGTCACCTTATTTAAGGAAGGATGTAAATGCATTGGAAGCAGTTCAGAGAAGGTTTACCAGACTAATATCTAGAATGGGTGAGTTGTCTTATGAGGAAGGGTTGGACAGACTAGGCTTGTTTCTGCTGGGGTATAGAAGAGTAAGAGGCAGCTTGATTGAGATATATAAGACCCTGAGGGGTCTTGACAGGGTGGTTATAGAGAGGATATTTCCTCTTTGGAAGAATCTAGAACTAGGGGTCACTATTTAAAAATAAGGTATCACCCATTTAAAACAGAGATGGGTCAAAATCTTTTCACTTAGATGGTAGTGAGTCTTTGGAACTCTCTTCCTGAAAAGGTGGTGGAAGCAGAGTCTGAATATTTTTAAGGCAGATGTGGATGGATTCTGGTAAGCAAGAGGGTGATAGGTTATCGGGGGTTGGTGGGATGCAGATTTCAGGATGCTATAAGATCAGCCATGATCTCATTGAATGGTGGAGCAGGCTCGAGGGGCTGAATGGCCCACTCCTGCTCCTTGTTCGTATGTTTGTTTATGTTCGTATGTGGTGCCATGGGCTTAGCTCTGGCTGCACTCTCCGAGGAATTATCATCCTCAACTGAATATCAGCTGGAGAGTAAGATACACCGGGAGGAACTCCTGCACAAGTGGCCTGGTCTTGCTTGACTATCTGGCAGTCACTCATTCTCTCTTTGCCTGCACACCCTTAATCTGTGGGCTGACCATCTCTAGCAATGTGGGGTGGAATCTTACCACTTCAAGCTTTGGTGGAGTGTCGGGACAATTTTCCATCTGGGAATATGAGTAGTGGATCTTCAGGTTGCTCTTTCCGGAAGGTGACCAATTAAGGGTCCACTTCCAGGCTCCCCGAACAGTTAGGGAGGTTGGGTGGGATGACTCAGCCATTTTGTCATAGAAAGGATTTCTACTTAAGGACCATAGCATATTTCAGAGAAGCTCGTCAGCAGGAATGGTGAGGAGACCTAGGAAGGCTGTTCCCCAGGTCTCACACTCTTATCTGGACATCCAGTTGAGGAAGCTTCAGGGCTGCATTGCAGTGAGCTCTCCTTTGGGTGGGAGGTGGAGGACAGCTTCTCCAACCAAGCGGGCACAGGAATTGAACAGCAGTGTGGCCCTTTTAACCTGAACAGGTGCAACAGGAGGATCTAGGACCTCAGGATGGGATGACAGATGAGTGGTATAACACTTTCAGCTGCCAAGCCCCACAATCTATCTTGCCCAATATTCTCCTGCGCAGCATCCCTCCGAACAACAGACCTTGCACTTCCTCTGTTTCGTCTCCCTACCGGCACCTCCCATCCCCATCTGAGCAGACAACACTTGCACTCACCCTCAGTCTATTACTCCCTCACATCCATGACTCACAGCTACCCTCCGCAAATGAAGTCATTCCCTCCTATCCACATAAGCCTTCCCTAACACTCACACCTCCATGCTTTTTCTCATTGTAGAAGAGATCACACAACTTGAGTCAGAGACACGGGTTTGTTGGTAGCAGCTAGGGGGAGACTCTCCAGTGACAGGCATGTGGCTGTGGAAGAGGCAGCTGGTGCTGCTGTCGGTGTTGCTTTTGCTGCTGTTGTAGCATGTTGCAGTGGAAGGTTCCATGCTCTGGACCCTCAGCAGAGTGGGGGTTGCTGTGTGGCTGCTCCTGTGCACCTTTGAAATTTGTCAGCAGGGATATGCAGATGAAGGTGGATGAGGTGCTGATCATGCAAAGTGCCTTCCAAGCATACCACACATTGTTAGCATCCTCTGACAGAAGGGGTGTGAGGCATAGCAACCTCCCACCTGGGAATGTCTGCAGCTCTTCAGTGTAACCAATCAAAGCCCTCACTGCTTGTAAGTTTCACTGAGGCAGTCCCTCTCACTGTTCTATTGCCTTCTGCAGCCTATTGGTTTGGAGACAGTGTGGTATAGCTCCTTTCTTGGGAAAGGAGGATCCAACAGGGAAAATCCCTTTTAAATTCCTCCTTAACGAATTCAGTTGCTTTCATGCCTCAGCCATGCGTGTTCCTGACTTCTCCACAAACTCACCCCGGGAAAGATGGAAAGATGTGGGCCATCACGGAGGTGTTGGTCCCACGGTATTTTTTGGAATTTTCCATTTCCCCTGCCTCCGAACCTGCCTCCATTGGCCTAGCCCTGTAGTATCCACAAAATTCTCAGTCTCATGGGTGCACCACAATGACTCCAGGTGAGATCTAAAACCCTGAGCTTGAACTCCTTTAGCTGACAGCGGCTCCTGCAAAAGAAGTGTCCTGGACTTCCCACATGGAACAGGATGTGGACTTCATGGGACTGAGATGCTCTGCCATGCCTCTGTTTATTGTAACACTATTTATCATAAATAAAACTTAAGACATTTAAAACAAACTTCAATTTTAAAACCTGCTTTTAATTAATCTATTTAATTTAAATCTGCTATCTGTTGCAGGCTGACCTGCAGCCATAGCTGAATTTGTACAACTTCAGTTTGAGCTTCCACTGTAGCACTCCAATGTTGTGCGGCTTCTACTTGTGCTGCATAGAAAGCAGAGACATTGGCCATTGGATGCTACATCATGGTTGGGTCCACAAGTCTGGGATTGGAATTAGTCACTACTTCCACACTTGAAGTGATGGACTCCAAGCTTTGCGCAAAACCGTGTGTAAGGTTAGTGCCAGATTCCTCCATGCTCCTGGGTAGTGACAGCAGGCTTTCAGGCAGGCTTGCCAATGCTCCAAATATTTGTGTGTGCCTTCCCATCAGCTTTTTTCTGCAGGCCATCCCATTGAAATCCTCGCCTAAGTTGTTTGTAGCAGAACTTGTTTGCAAGCTCACCATCCAGCAAACTGGAACCTGTACTACCATTTCCCTGCATCCTGGCTGAAGGCCATCAGGGTCTGGTGACTCACCACATTCAAGTCCCACCTCTAAGCTACCCTCTAAAGTACAGGCAGTGTCAGTATCTAATGGTAAGTGTGAGATCAAATGACTGTGTTTCTTCATCATCAGTTTCTTCTGTTTCTTCCAATTCTTGCTCCTGCACCACTCCCTGGTCAGGTTGCAGTTCTTGGGCATTTGAAAGGACAAAGATACAAAGTCTGTGGTGGGGGAGAGGGGAAAGCAGGTGGTGTATCCTGAACAAAAACAAAAATACCTGGAAAAACTCAGCAGGTCTGGCAGCATCTGCGGAGAGGGACACAGTTAATGTTTCGAGTCCGAATGACCCTTCAACAGAACTAAGTAAAAATAGAAGAGAGGTGAAATATAAGCTGGTTTAAGGGGAGGGTGGGACAAGTAGAGCGGGATAGAGGGCCAGTGATAGGTGGAGATAACCAAAAGATGTCACAGACAAAAGGACAAAGAGGTGTTGAAGTTGGTGATATTACTTATAGAATATGCTAATTAAGAGTAGAAAGAAGGACAAGCAAGGTACAGATAGCCCTAGTGGGGGTGGGGTGGGATGAAGGAATCGAAAAAGGCTAAAAGGTAGAGATAAAACAATGGATGGAATACATTTAAAAATAATGGAAATAGGTGGGAAAGGACTTCCTGTAAGGACTCCATCTCATTCTCTCAGTTCCTTTGCCTCTGTCACATCTGTTCTGATGATGCCACTTTCAAAAACAATTCCTCTGACATGTCCTCCTTCTTCCTTAACCGAGGGTTTCCACCCATGGTGGTTGACAGGGCCCTCAACCGTGTCCGGCCCATCTCCCGCGCATCCACCCTCACACCTTCCTCTCCCTCCCAGAAACATGATAGGGTCCCCCTTGTCCTCACTTATCACCCCACCAGCCTCCGCATTCAAAGGATCATCCTCCGCCATTTCCGCCAACTCCAGCATGATGCCACCACCAAACACATCTTCCCTTCACCCCCCCGGCGCATTCCGCAGGGATTGTTCCCTCCGGAATATCCTGGTCCACTCGTCCATCACCCCCTACACCTCAACCCCCTCCCACGGCACCTTCCCATGCATCTGCAGAAGGTGCAACACCTGTCCCTTCCCCTCTCCTCACCATCCAAGGGCCCAAACACTCCTTTCAAGTGAAGCAGCATTTCACTTGCACTTCCCTCAATTTAGTCTACTGCATTTGTTGCTCCCAATGCGGTTTTCCTCTACATTGGAGAAACCAAACACAGACTGGGTGACTGCTTTGCGGAACACCTTCAGTCTGTCCGCAAGCATGACCCAGACCTCCCTGTCGCTTGCCATTTTAACACTCCACCCTGCTCTCAAGCCCACATGTCTGTCCTAGGCTTGCTGCATTGTTCCAGTGAAGCTCAACGCAAACTGGAGGAACAGCACCTCATCTTCCGACTAGGCACTTTACAGCGTTCCGGACTGAATATTGAGTTCAACAATTTTAGATCATGAGCTCTCTCCTCCATCCCCACCCCCTTTCCAATTCCCCCCCCCCCCCTTTTCTTCCCAATAATTTATATAGATTTTTGCTTTTCCCACCTATTTCCATTATTTTTAAATGTATTTCCATCCATTGTTTTATCTCTACCTTTTAGCCTTTTTTCAATTCCTTCACCCCATCCCACCCCCACTAGGGCTATCTGTCCCTTGCTTTCTACCCTTAAATAGCACATTCTTTAGATAATATCACCACCTTCAACACCTCTTTGTCCAGCTGAGTTTTTCCAGGTATTTTTGTTTTTGTTTTGGAATGCCAGCATCCGCAGTTTTTTGCTTTTATCTTAGTGTATCCTGAAGCCATCTGCTGCTGTAATGCAGAAGAGATTAAGTCATGAGGGGAGAGGTGCAAGGTTAGATACAACCTGCTGATGGTTTCAGCCCCACCACTGGTCTCTACCTGTTTTATTCCAGAAAACCAGACAAAATCTTTAGGCACTTTATAAGCTTTTATTTGCAGAGGAACACCTCGGGCAGAATTTTACATCACATGGGTGAGCGCGTACCCAACCTGATCAGGTGTAAAATAGCACATGATGACGTTGGCTAAGCATCCCAACGTCATCGCGCACTTGGACGATATTTCAGTCGGTGGACGTGCCCGGGAGTTGGCAGCATGCCTGTCAACAATTAAGAGGCCTATTAAAGCCACTAAAGTATTAATTAGCGGCGATTTTTCACTGCCCTATGTTACTGTTCAGGTGAGTGAGTCCTATGTGGGGACATTTGTTTCTGATTTTCAAAATCTTTATTTTTGATTTTAAAATACTTCAGCTTCCTGCATTTAGGGAGCTTTCAGTGCACGCTCCCCTGCGCAAGCACAGACTTTTGCGTCACCCTCCTCCCGCCTCCACCCCGGTAGCACTGAACTTCTCAGCGCGCCTTTCACGTTGGCTGCCCGTTAATTGGCCATCCAGTGTGAAATTGCAGATGGGGGCCGATCATGGACAGCGGGCCATTTCCCAGCTGCTCCTGGGTCCACGCACCCAACAACCCGAAAATCCTGCCCTTACAAATGGTCACCTCCAAACCCAACATTCACTGTTTCTATGTATAGGAGCCGAAGTGAATCCCCAGCTAATGCCTACCACCTGAATGCACTAAATACTGAATTACTTTACAGTATCATGGCACCCTGTTCCCAGTTCCTTCATAGTTCTTTCTGGAGAGTGTCCTGGTTCCCTGTGGACAGATGACCTCTCTTGTCCTATCTGTCTCCTGAACTAAGGCCTCCAGTTCTGTGTATTACTACACAATTGGTAGACCTCAAAGCCTGCTGTATATTACTATAAAATTAATAGGCTTCAGTCATGGCCACTCCCATGATGGAGAGCACTGTCTCCTCCAGCGGGGTGAGGATGTGTGGCTGTGCCTCTCCCCCTGCTGCTTAGGAGCTGCTACCTGCAGTTGTGTGCCACTTTGTCCTGCAAGAGAGAGAAGTGTGTCAGTGAGTGTGATGCAATCTGTTTGGGTGGTGTTGAATAGCTGGCAATGTATGCAAGCTTTGAGATGTGGGTGTGAGGGTTGCAGTGTGAGGGTGAGGTGAAGCTTTGAATGTGAGCCATAAATCTGTTTGATGCTGATTTTGTTGTAAGTGTATTATGTAGGTGTGGTGCATTGAGCAGTCTCTGAGGCTAATGGTACAGTTGGTGGGATATGGATTTGAATACACATTTATTGACCTTGGCCACTTGTGTGAGAGGTCATTGAACTTTTTACAGTACTGCATGCAGCCCCTCATAACTACACTACTGGCATTGACTGTGGTGGCATTCTGTTCCCACTTTCTTCCCAGTTCTGCCTGAAGTGTCTCCTGGCCCCTTATGGGTAGATGACCATCTCTTCCTGTCCACCTCCTGTACCAATGCCTCCTGTGCTGTGTCAGAGAATTTTGGAGTATGCTGTCTGCCATGTTGTGCCATTCTTATATCTTTCCCAGGTCAAACGGTCAAAATCATTTTTAAAATGACTTTCAGCGCTGCTTCAGTCAAAATGCACATCTGCTTTAAAAGTTACAGGTTGGTTTCAGATAATGCAATCTAGATTCTCATGATTTCGCACCCCTCCCCACACCCACCCCCTCCCCCCACCCCCACCGCCCACCAATCTCAGGTCAGGTGTGCAGCTGCTCAGCAGTGTGCTTAGCACCTTACAATCATTTAAATGAGCAGGCAGCACAAAGCTTGCACGCTGTTTGCATCAAACAGGTCCAGGTTAATTAAGCATTGCCAACCCCATACCTTTTTTCAGGGTCTATCCAATTTTTCCCCCAGTATCTTTAAGCGGTAGACATATAGAGAAATAGAACGATACTTTCTCGGTAGAGATCTAGCCCTATTGTTTTTCCTTTCCAACCATGATGCTCTCTACAACATTAATAAAACTTGAGACCTGTTTCTCGTTAAATCTTTACATTGATAATAGATTATGGGATATGTTTATGCGAACATGACCCCTGGAAAAGATGTATTTCCTTTGAAACAACAGACGCCAACATGTTTTGATCCTTCGTCCATTGTTCCATTTCTTAGCTGAAAACTGCCTTGGCTGTTTCTCAATGTGACCATGAAAATAAGTCAAGAGGCACAGACCCTAGCCACAAAACCTCTCTTACGGAGGGCAGGGGAGATGTCTTGTGGCTGGCCTGCTCTTGTGCCTATTGAGGCCCTTAACTGGCCAATTAATTTTACCCATGCTGGGTTGAGGCCCACGCCATGTGGGAAGCTGTTGGCCAAGATGAGGGAGACCACCTATGAGGGTTCCCTGGAGCCTTTGGAGGCAACCCTCCTCCCAAAGGCCTTCAGACCTTTAATCCTTCCCCCCGCCCTCTAGAACCTGCCGCCCCCAACCCCCAACTCTGGACTTACCTGGGCTCCTCAGCATGGTGGGACTGTCTGTAGTCCCAGCAGTGGTCATTGCTCCCAGCAGCTCCCTAAGGTGGGGCTTCCTACTGAGATAGGGGCGGAAGCCTCAACTTAAAGCAACTAACGCTACTACCAGTATTAAATTGCTGCTGGGCAGCCATCAGGATTGTGGGCGGGCCACACTCCCACCCCAAAAGACTTTGCAGTCAGGGGATCAGGGACCAGAGATCTGTAAAATCCAGCCCAATACGAATGCAAGGTGAGTAGCTCTTTATATATAGCCTGTTGTAATAAGAATGAGTAATACTTTTTAGTTCTGAACACTTTTCCATGTAAAGACACATTTTGACAAATTGAGGTACCCTAAGGCAAAATGTTAAAGCATTTCATTTCAAGTACAAAGAAAAAGCACAATTACCCATGACTGACAGAAGATTCACTAAAAATACCAGAGAGTCATTTTCAGTTATTTGTACAGTGAATGTCATGTAATCATGCATAACAATCAACATTTTGTATTGGCCTAGGTATGTCACTTGCTATTTGAAGTTTTAGATTTGTTTTTCCCTTTACATCTTTCAAGGCCACAGCAATTTCCTTTTCTTGCATGAAAGGCAATGGGTGGAATTGTCCCAGATTTGCACTAAGTGCTGTAGCGGGCGTGAAAGAAGATGTTTTACCTGCCGGCCACAGTCTCTGATTAGGCCCAGTATAGTTCCCTTCCCACCTCGTCAATGGTACAGCCACAGAAGACACGCCAGATCACTGGCGGACGGCCTCCGATTTGCCCACCACGCTGTTACCTCGCTGCTTCCTCACACTGGACTCCATATTTAAAATTCAGCCGAGCATACACTTCTCAATGCTTGCAGCCTGGTGAAGACATGACCTTGAAAGTCAAGAAGAGTAGAGCCCGCAATTCAGTGATGCACCCCTGGGACACCTTCTGGATGCCATGGAGGCCCGCCGCACTGTCCTCTATCCCTGCTCTGGCCGCAGGAGGCCCATCAGTCTCACTACTCCAGAGGCGGTGGCAGAGATGGTCAGTGTCAATGCTGCACACAAGAGGTCAGCCATCCAGTGCAGGAGATGGATGAATGATCTCATCCGTGCTGCCAGGATAAGGCATCTCATCACTCTCAACTCACCCCCTCACACATCACACATGCAATGGCATCTCACTCACTGCCAGCTTAAGGGACTACACCACTCACTCTCTCACACACACCCTCACATCCCCAACTGGGCTCATCTTCTCTGGAGACTGCTTCCTCATCCCATCCATGGCTCCACTCAGCACACACGCACACCGGGCGGGGTGGAGTGCCAGGCATCAAGGTCCTCACTGCGTTTGAGAGCCAAGCATTGGAGCTGGTCAGAGAGGACATGGACCATTCCTGCAGCGACAGTGAGGTTGGTGGCGAACACCCACATGAGGATCTTGCACCATAATCTCTCTCTCTCAACGCCACTGTAGGTCTATTGTTCTGTGTTCAACAATGGCTGCCTAGCACTAATAATCTCCACTTTCTCTCCTAGGCACATCTGACAAATGGCCCTCAGGCAAACTTGACCCTGACTCCAGCACCAAGAGCACCTGGAATGAGGACCCTGAGGACAGCACCATTGAAGACCCATCACGGCACTGACCCACACCCTCCGCCCAAGCAGCGACACATACTTCGGTAGGATCTAGATGTAGAGTAGCTTTGGGATCACAATCTGGTGAGCACAGCACACAATCTGTTCCACTGCAGACGGAGGCCTGGACATCCTTGGTCGCCAGCACTCGGAGGACTGCTGGAGGCAAGGAATCTGCTGAGTCCAAGTCTGACGATAAGCCTCTGGACTCAGTCCTCAATCGGTTGGTGGCTGCAAGGACAATCACAGGAACATCAAGAAGAGATGTGTGGCGCATTCCTCAAATCACAAGGGGCGATGAAGGAGTCCGTCTTCATTCAGTCTGAGGTGATAACACCGGCATGCCGATGCACTGAGGTGAGCAGTGGCACGATGGTGGCTGCCATGGAGACCTTGGTCCAGGCTATAAGCCCTGCACTGCTGTGCAGGCTGAACTCCATCGCTGATGCCATAGTTGGTCTCCAATAGTGTCAACACGAGAGGGGTGTAGGGCAGCTTGATCTCACTCCAGCTTCCCCTTCTCCTCAAGGAGTTAGCCAGGACATCAGGCACACATAGGAAGGAGGACCAGCAGCTTGACACACCGGGGCCATCCATCCAGGTGACTCCGGGAATGTTGGAATGTCTGACTGATCCAAATCCCCTCTTTCTGTGACCACCACAGCGCCAGCTCCACAGGCTAAGGAGGGTGCAGCTGGGCCACAGCAGGACACCAAAAGCAGGCTGGGGACCTCCAGGTCTCAACCTTTCAGATGACACATGCCGAAATCATCACAGATGGGGCGTTGCAGTCAGCAGGCTGCTTCCATCTCCGTTGTGGACGTCGGGGGAGCATTAAGGCATAGCGGCAGGGTTAGGAAGGTTAAGAAGATGTAATTGAACAGCCTGGGCATGGGTGTTAATCACTTGTACACAATGTTCACTATTGTAACTAAACTCTCAACAATGTCTCCCTGCCCGTGGCTCCTTGTTCTGATGAGCAGTGTTCATGTCATTCAGGTGTGAAACCTTGGTTCCTGCACAAGGTAAAGGCAGGTGTCTCAGTACAGAGCCTCTTCCCTGTGCAATGTGTAACCTTAAGACCAAAGTGATGGTCTAGCTTCACACTCACTGGACACATCATTACTGATGCCTGCACCTTGATGGTGCTTGTCATTGCTGCCAGAATGTCATGGGCAGGTGTCACAGAGTTTCATCATTCTCTCTGTGCGCTCTCAGCAAGCTACGATGATGCTCGACACCCTCTGGGGACTGTATCGCAGTGCTCCACCGGGCCTGTTGAGGCACTGGAGCCTCATTTTCAATATGCCTATCATTTGCCCCACCAAAGTCCAGATCTCAGCATGAGCCTCATTGTACTGGGGCACCGCTGCAGTCTGAGACCACCTCATGGGCTTCATCAGCCGTGTCCTATGTGGGTAGCCCTTGACCCCGAGGAGCCAAGCCTGTAGCCTCTCTGACCATGGAAGAAGTCAGGGACCTGAGACCTGCTAAGGATGTCAGAGCCTTGGACACTCCCAGGGAATTGTGCACAGACCTGCAGGACGTGTTTGTGGTGGTCGCACATAACTGAACATTCAGCAAATGGAAGTCCTTATGGTTGACATAGTTGACTGCTTGTTGCCATGGAGATCTAAGCGCTACATGAGTGCAGTCAATGACACCCTGTGCCTGTGAAAAACTAGAGATCTGTTCAAATCCTAACTCTTGCTTCCTGGCTTTCCTAATCCCAGGCGAAATGCACAAAGTTCTGTGCCTTTATGAAGATGGTGTCCGTGACCTCGTGGATACACTTGTGCATTGAGGCTTGTAAGATCCCACCCAGGTCACCTGTGAAGCCTTGGAAGGAGCCACTGGCATAAAAATTGAATGGCACAGTCACTTTCGTGGCCACTGGCAGGGGATGTCCTCCAAGTCCCCATCACGCCAAATCCTGCAGCAAGTGGCATTTGTGATTGACCAGTTTCCTTGACATGCGCTGTCTTCGGCGATACTGTTTCTCAATCATCTGCAGGAATCACAAGCACCGTCTATAGATCCTGGGTCTAGTGAGGTCCCTCCGAGCGATGGCTTGCTGTGGATCTCCAGCTGCATGCGCAGCAGGCCCTGCCGCCCCTTCATCTTGAGGGAGGTTCTCCTCCCTTTGTTGAGCCAGGTATCTTCGCCGCACTCTTCCTCTTCTCCTCTCCTCCCTGTAAGCCATGAGGCATACCACTAAGTCACCAGGTTCCATGATCCTGATGTTCTGCTACTGCAGGATCAAAGAGAGAGATGCTTGGGTTAGCAGTTGTGTCCAAAGGACCTCTCTTGGTTAACTCTGAAGGCCCCTTAACATATGCAGGAGAGTGCTGGCCACCGCTTGGATGGTGAGTGTGTAGAGCACTTCACGGCTGTCCAAAACCCTGCCCGCCTTTGCACCACTCCACCTGACCAATTGGCGACAGCTTTTCCCACTGGACTGCATGTTGTGCTCTCAGCTCACACACAGACATTCTCCTAACCTGCACTGCAAGGCTGCGCTGTTAGCTTTTAACCATGAGGGATACTGGTCCAAACCTTAATAAATACATTGCAAGGGGCTCTGAACGCCTCTACCAGTGACTCTTCCAGGGATACCTTTTACAAGGGGATTGTACAACTTGACCAGTCGACCAATTGTTCTGTTGGCCCCTAAAACGCATATTAATTTGCAGTCTGTGCCCGAGGGGCGAAAAGTTCTGGAGCATCTGGTGGCTCATTCTTGCTTTTGTGTTGCTTGAGTGGGCAGAAAATCTTCAGAGGCCTGACTCCAAGCATGTCAATGGAGCTGCTGCTGAACAGGCTCAGCTGTGGAAGAATGCTCACTTTTGACAAGCTTTTCCAAGTGTGTGGCTGCTTCCCTCACCCTCAACCCCCTGGCATGTGCTTGTGTACTTCCTTCAGTCTGTGCTGACTTGCACCTCCCCTCATCGCCATCCCCTCCCCCCCCCCCACCCCTCCCCTACCCGGCCTCACCCGCACTGGGGCCCTTGCCCTGGCACTGCTCTGAAAAGCAGCTGGGAAAAGGCGACTTGCCTGTGCCCCCTGCCTCCCAAATCCAAGGCGCCTCTTTCTTGATGACCTACGGGCGATGCTTGCAAGCGCTGTGCAAAGTTGTGTGCACTCACCTCTAAATTCCCCTTGAAGTTCATCTCGCCATGTGCACACCTTTTAAAGGCAGTCGTGAAGCACACTGTTCTGAAGCCATGCTGACGTGGGCAGTAAATTTGACTTGAGGGTTGGTTCCAGCATGAGGGCACTGTAATGAGATGCAAATGCATTAAAATTAAGTTTCCAACATTGAACGGCAGGAAACCAATTTTTGGCCATCTTGCCAAATCGCTCACTCATGCCCGCCACCAACAGAACCGGATGATTCTGCCCAACTTTTCTACTTCTGAAGTTTTATAATCAGAAATGGAAGCTTGTGCTAATTACAAATTGATTCCTGAGGAACCACTATACAAAGCTCGTTGCTTATTTAGTTCCTGCCATCACATTTGTTTGATCTCCCAGGCCTGGTAGGCTGACCATTCTAATAACTAGCAGTGGCTGTGGTTCATCCGAGAAAATTTGACAAAAAGTTAAAATCGTTATTTCGGATGTACAATAGGTATTAATGCTCCAAGGTAGATTTTGATTCCAGAAATGGAATGGGTATGCAATGAGTGGGATGTCCAGTCCAGTTCCAGTTGCAGGACTCATTACAATGCCGCTGGCAATCTGCACACCTAGAATGAGCACCATGCTGCAACTCGCTGGAACCAGGCTGGCTAGCTCGCACTCCTATCCCTCCTGGCTCCACAAAAATAATTACATGCTGACATCTTTGGGCCCTTTGTATCCTCTTGGTCAATTCAGTGGAACACAGGACACACTCTACCTATTTGTCCTCTATATTATATCAGAGACTTAAGAACATCATAGGGCCCTAGATTTGTATGGAGTAATGAGGCTCCCAACTAAGGCTTTCCTGCTGAAGGCTGCATTAAAATGGCAGCAGAGTGGTAATAGTACAGTAAATGATACGTAATAGTTTTAACTCTGTTACTGCCCTGTTCCTGCCATTAAATTTGACCCTTGAATATTCGCCTAAAGATGTATATTCTTTGAAGTTTAGAGTAAAAACTGTACCTTCTGGACTTCAGGCTTGCATGATATTGGGAAGCAGAGATAGCCGTCTTCTTTTGAATCTTTTGAGGTGCAGAAACCCCAGTGCATGCATCAAATTTGGCCAGCACTGTACATAGATTTTGGCACATAGCACCCACTCCTGGTTGCTCTGATTCAGACACTGTCTGAATTCCACTAGGCTGGAGTAAATAAACATTGAAGAGATGTCACAATGTGAGGTGACTCACAATAAGGTATCTCAATAAGCAATATGGTCAAGAACTGGCAAAGTTCAGCATTAATAGTCTTTGGTTAAATGAGTGTTTAAAAAACTCATCCCCACAGTTATAGGATCCTAAGCAGTCAAGTCACTAGAATCAGAATGACCTCAAGTATTTTAAATTTTAATAACCTTCTTAAATTGAAAATGCCAAAATCTTTTACAAGGAGTACTTTGTGCAGTCCTGTTAAAAGAGAAAAAAGGTTTGAAGAAAGTTTTGACACTGGTAATAAATTACATAAGTTTTTTTTATTTGTTCTCGGGGTATGGAGATTGCAGGCAAGGCTACGTTTATTGCCCAACATTGGTAGTGGTGGACCACCTACTTGAACTGTTGTGGTAGTTATGGTGATGGTGCTCTTACAACAGTGTTAGGTATGGAATTCCGTGACCTTGACCCAATAATGATGAAGCCATGTGCTAGAGACTCCATTAGAAAGATGGAATAGTCTGCACATAAGAAAGATGTACTTACCCACAGCCTTATCATGTATATAGTGCAAATAAAGTAGCTTTGAAGAAACCTACCTAAGTCAGACCTAAGTCACTTATGAGGAGAGAAAAACCTACCTCAAACTGATTAGGTCACAAGTTACCAGAAGAGAACCACAAAACGCGATAGCAGTTGAGGTGACACCAATCTAACAACAATTTGGTGCCATCAACAGAACACCCCTGGAGAGAAATCAGAAGAAGAATTCTCCAAGGAAGGATCAGAGAGGAACACTGAGAATCGGTAGCGGTGTCAGCAAACCAGTCACTGCCCCTTCTGCAGCTGTTTGAAAACCTCAAAGGTTCTTAAAGAGACCAGTGTAGGGAGTTGTGTAAAAAACACTTCTTGAAGTATTGAGCATGCCAAAGAGTAAAAACACCAGGTTAGTTCATTCCTCTATGCAGTGGGGCCTGTTGCCGATGATGTCCTCCTGAGTCGGGGGTAGAAGAAATGCCTGCAGACTTCGAAACTGCCTTGAAAGTGTTTGATGCATATTTCAGCTCAAAACAGAACCTCGTAAATGAGTGAGCATGATTCATCAGAGATCCCAAAGGCCAGAGGAAACCTTTGAATTGATTCTTACAGACTTGTACAGTCTAGCCAGTTGTTGCGGGTATGGTGCATTGAAAGATGAATTTATTCATGACCACATTGGAGTTTACAATGCAAAGCTGTCAGATTTTTTGCAGACAAAAGCTGACCTAACACCGATCAAGTGGTACAATAAGCTAAGCAGAACAAACTTAGAGAGCAAAATTGGGCTACAATCCATTGACATACTGAGATTTTGGATGAGTCTGTCAAAGGTGACAGCCATGCCCACTCAAATGCCCACCAGAATAAGTAATAGGGCAGGAAACCCTACAGCAGCCATGTTAAGGTGCTTATGTTGAGGCATTACAGAAGGCAGGATTTTCCAGCAGGGGGCGCAGAGTGTTTGCGATGTAGAAAGACAGGACATTTCAAGCAGTTCTGTAAATCAAAAAAAACACTTTCAGGGTAGAAAGCAAGAGAATGTCTATGAAATACAGACGGTTCAAGAAATTGGTAATAAGGAAAGCGATGAGATTACGGTTTCCTAGGAGAAGGAATGGATCAAGAACAAAAATTTTGATCAATCCTTTTGGAAATTAAAGGCCTTAAAATTGACACTGGAGCCGGTGTTACAGTCCTGGCTGATCAGTTGGAATGGCTCACAGCAGTAGACATCCAGCCATCAAGCATTATATTGCAAGGTCCAGATAGTACAGATCTTCAAGTAAAAAGCCAGATAACCACCACCCTTTTCCACAAGGGGTGACAGATTATTGAAACCTGCTATATCATGCCCAATCAACGCATAACTTTACTGAGTGGAAATGCACCTATACAACTGGGCATCCTGGAAACAATAGTTGAAGACTACAGCAAGACAACCAGGTAGCTTTCATGGGGAATTTCCAAAATCAGGTGCTGAACAGAAAACTTTCCATTCAGCAGCAGCTGGCGATGTTTATTCATTGAGTGGTGGATCATTTTCCATTACAGAGACACTATCCAGGGGACCCTGGGAGGAGGTTGTGGATCTCTCAGTTCTTTTGGAAGATAGGCTGGAAGGTGGGGCAACAGAAGGCAGTGTAGCAGACAGTGATCATCCATAAGAGGACTTTCTAGATTTAGGTTGGCTCTTTCCTGAAGAAGGTTATGAGAAAGAAGCTGTTGTAGTAACGAATGATTTGTTGGAAAACGAGGTCCTAGAAATTGGTATGCTACTGCCCAAGCATATGAAGTCTCTTTCTTTTGCGGAGTCAGCGGTGTGTGCTGTCGAAGTTCAGAATTCGTATAGTTGTCCCACTGAACCCACCAATGAGATGCATTGTATGTTGCTGGCTGATGATAGAGAACTGTCCAGGGAGAACAAAATACTTGACTCCATAGTGGATCACACTGCCAGGGCAATGGTAAGCCTTTTGGTTTGGGTGAAAGTAAGCTGATGCCCAAACTTCAATCTCGTTGGAAAATCATCCTTCCATTGAAGTTGTCCTTCAGAAGCAGAGGCCAAAACTACAGAGCTTCTACAGCTGGGAGTCCTATACAAGAATTTCATCTAGATTTAATTCTGGAGTTTATTCCATTGCTGAAGATGGTGTTGTCTTATACAGTCACCCCCTTGCCTACAGTGGAGCAATCTCATGCTGAAGCTAGCGTGGCAATGTTACCACTACCTACAGAAAGCGAGAGTAGTTTCCTAAGTGCAGCAGGGAAGTCATATCTTTATTTCTTGCAAAGTCTGCAGGAATTTCATCATCCTTTTTCTTGCGTCCAAATTTGTTTAAATCTCAGATATTGAAAACCTTTTTTAACCTCAGTGCAGCAGTGATTGATACAGCTATGCAATTCTTTATTGGAGTTGAACTTCTCAAGCCTTTCGTTGGTGTGCTAAGAGGGAGCAGAAGTTTCCTGAGCGAATATTAGTTTGTCATCTTCCTGTTCAAAAGACCGTGATTGTCTATGTCCTGAGGTCTCCTCTCTTGGATCACCCTTTCATTTAAAAGGTTTCACAACCCTTACAATTCAGTCATTGTGGAGATCACATCCTCATTACCAGTAGTCCTGGAAAACTGCTGTCCCATTCGTTCGGTGTTGTTATCTTTCAGGGAAAAGATGAATGACCACATGTGTCCACAATTTCCTCCCAGAAAGCTAAGAACACTGTGGGAGATTGAATCCTTTCTAATAGTAGCTCTGGACGAGGGGATGAGAGGAGTAGGGGTTGGATGGAATCTGTAACAGTAAAGGAGGTTACAGAAGCTCAACAATGTAATGTAATTGGTTTAAGAAAATAGCTTAAGATTGTTATTAAAAATGTTGACATTATGTTTGGGTGGGGAGAGATGTAGCAGAATGGATTAATAGTTATGGCAATGAGATAGCGATGTGTATCAGGATGTAACAGTGGCATCAGCAGTCATGTGTTAGAGACCCTGTGTCGCGGAAAACGGAGTGAACACTCAGACCCAGGAGGTTTGTCTCGGAAGTCTTTATTGAATCATGATATCACGGAGAGCCCAGCAGCATACAACGGAGCTAGCCGGCACTGTGAGGAAGCATCAGAGTACACACATAGTTATAGTAAAAGCGTGCGTAATTAATAACATTAAAATTTTATCTTTGGCATGCATACAATTGTTCTGTCTTAGTTTATAAGACGCAAAAACCTTGAGTAGTTACACAAAACCTTGAGTAGCCCATCTGGCGACTAGTCATCTGGACAGACAACAGATAGCATGACTAGGCCTTGTCTCATGTGCTGATAACAGACATCCTAACTTTGTTTCAAGGACTCTTGGTAGTTTGTTTATGATACTTGTTTTTCTTCCTTCACAACAGCTGACAGCGCAGGTTTGTCTGCTACTGGTGCAAGGAGACTTCGTTGTAGTATTCCACTATAGTTTAACCACTTAACCCTTTGTTATCCTGTAGATGTATTTTATTCTCCCACATCCTGTTAGAAAGATGGAATAGTCTACATACAAGAGAGATGTACTTACCCAGAACCTTTTCATGTATATAGTTAAATAAAGTGGTTTTGAAGAAAACTACCTAAGTCACTCATGAGTAGAGAGAAACCTTCCTAATACAGATTAGGCCATAAGATACCAGAAGAGAACTACAAAACAATGATGTTCTCATGACATTTGCTCTTTTTCATGGTAGATATGGTGCCATACTTGATCGAATGCAACTATACCTCTTCTCTGGCAGTCAGTACTTGCATTTCTGTCAGAATCAAGGCATTGAGGAGAGATAGATGGTCTAACATAGCCTGAACTGAATACCAATGAGCAGGTTATTGCTGTGTGTTTTTCACTATTTTCACCCCTCACCCCATGCTCCCTAACCGACCTACAGTCATTCTCCGTTGAAGTAATATCCGTTTTTTTTAATTCTTCTTGAAATTGTTCACTTTGGCAGGAAGATAAAAAAAATGGAGTGTTGCTTAAATGGAGAACAACTGCAGAATTCTGAAGTGAAGAGGGATCAAGGTGTTCTAGTGCATTCGTCACAAAAAGTTAGCATGCAGGCACAGCAAGTAGTTAAGAAGGCTATTGGAATGCTATCCTTTATTACGACGGGAATTGAACATAAAAGTAAGGCTTCAGTTATACAGGGCATTGGTGAGACCACATCTCGAATACTGTACGCAGTTTTGGCCTCCTTATTTAAGGAAGGATGTAAATACGTTGGAGGCAGTTCAGGGAAGGATTTCTAGATTGATACCTGGAATGAGTGGGTTGTCTTATGAGGAAAAATTCGACAGACTGGGCTTGTTTCCACTGGAGTTTAGAAGAGTGAGGGGGTGACTTGATTGAAGTATATAAGATCCTGAATGGTCTTGACAAGGTGGACGTGGAAAGGATGTTTCCTATCGTGGGTCAGTCCAGTACTCGGGGGCACGGTTTTAACATTAGCGGTCACCCTTTTAGGGCAGAGATTTTTTTTTCTCTTAGAGGATTGTGCTGCTTTAGAACTCTCTGTCTTAGAAGGCAACAGGGGCAGGGCCATTGAATGTTTTTAAGGCAGAGGTAGATAGATTCCTGTTAGCCAAGTGAATCAAAGGTTATTGGGCATAGATGGGAGTGTGGAATTCAAAATACAAACAGATCAACCATGATCTTATTGAATAGCGGATCAGGCTCTTGGGGCTGAATTGCCTACTTCTGCTCCTATTGAGTATGTTTGTATGTACCTAAGCCTCTTGCACCTCCCCAGAACAATGCGTAAAAAGTGCATAAACTCATTGGACTTGTCAAGCTGTCAAGGAACTGTCTAGCTGTCAAAGACCTGTCAAGGAACTGTCGAATTGTCAAGCTGTCAAAGAAGTGTCAAGGAACTGTCAAGCTGTCAAAGAACTGTCAAGCTGTGAAAAACCTGTCAAAGAACTGTCGAACTGTCAAAGAACTGTCAAGGAGCTATCAAGCAGTCAAAGAGCTGTTAAAGCTGTTAAAACTGTCAAGGAACTGTCAGAGGATACTCGGTGATTTGGCATGAAGGGGGTAAGAGCACAGGGTGGTGGGTGGGGGCATGGGTTAGAATGGGGGTATGAGGGGCCATGGAGGGGGGGGGGGTGGGTGGAGGATGAGGGGGCTTGAGGGTTTAGAGCTGGAGGGCTATTTTTGGTTTTTTTTTTTAAATTTAGTTCAACAAAGAGCACAGAGACAGGCCTTCCGCCCAGCCTACCTTCGCAGCTAGCAGCTCCACATATGTATCTGGGGCAGCCAGCCCAATTTCCAATCCAGTCCACCACCCTCCAACCACCCCCCTCCACTCCCCACCCCCCGGAATGAAAATCTAACCTGCATGGCCATTTTTGAAGACCAGGTTCACAGAGCTGGGAATTCTTCCATCTCTGCTTTTCCGAGCCAGGAGCAAAAATCTGGGCCAAGCAGTCTGACAATTTAGACACAGTGGAGATAATCAGATAGGTTAGATTTTTCACATTTACACATTTCAGGTGGTTATCAGTGTCATTCCACTGGAACAGATTGGCTAGGGGGCAGCAATGTTTCAGCTTGGATGTTGTCAGGGCTTCTCGAGTGTTTTCTCAGCATTTTGTATTGTCACCTGGAATGAACCAATTTGTCTGAACACTGATTGTTGAGTAGGGTAGTTAAGTAGATCATGCACTTGGCAGTTGACTGACAACGTAAGATGGATTGTGGGATACTAGACATAAGCATTATTATATCTGATAAGTGTTCCTTTACTCATGAACTATCCATTCCAGCTTCTAATAATCTATCCATACATCTCTATAATTGGTAAAATAATCAGGTCCCCAGTTGTCTATTTACTATTCCTCCAAGATAAAAAAGAACAGCACTCTACTGATCTGTTTTCAAAAATATGAAAAAGCTTTGAGGGAAAGAAATGGTCAGAACATAGTACTTAGGAAGAGCAGCAACTGATTTGAATGCTTTGTGACTGCAATTGCTTTTCTTCATAAGGCAACAGGGTCTGCTGCTCTATCAGTCGATTTAACTGAAGCACTGTTTATGCTGCTTTAAGAATCTAATTAGTTTAACTATAGTGGGAAGTGTGCACACATGCCAAGGGACTCATTGTACCATTGGAGTGCTGTATGCTGCCACTGTGACTGTCACTGAATTGATGTTATTTGCTCAGATGTTGTCCCAAGATAACAAATTAATACACGTGCAGGACATTATTGGTTCTGGATACATTAAACATCTTTCATTTATTCCTGAAGAATTGTGTCCCTGTTATTGATTTAGGACAAGGTATGAAATGATTTATCAGTAAATGGCATTGGATTTGGAGAACATTTGCTCTAAGTACAAAGGCCTCCCTGTCCCCATCCCCCACCCAGCTGGCTGCAGCTTCTGGCATGATCACCAACTTGAGTAGGGAGCTTGTGTGGGCGTCCTCAGTATGTATCTGAAGCAGCTGAACCAATGCTATCTTTACGTCGCAGAGCCCTGCTGACTGATGTGATTCCCATTTCTCACATTTTGACCACACGCAGATCCATTTTAATAATTCATATATCACTTGCCCAAGGTGAGCCGTTCAGCTGCAAACGGGTCCAGAACTGGCATTACTTAAAGGGCTAGGCATCCAGTTGCAGAAAAGGTGATTTTAAAAAAAACTCTGCTATTGTAAAGTCTCTGGAAGTATTGTGGAGTGTTGTTGGAGGTGTTGTGGTGAGCTCCTGGATTTGGCAGGAAGAACTGCTACTTCCTCACGGAGAGGGCAGAAGACTATGTGATCTGCCCATACAAAGGCTACAAAAGGTATGGGAACAGCATTGCCTGGGTCTCTTGGTCTACAACAGACAGGGAGATGGAGCAGAGGCTGCAGACAGGGATGCCCATGCCCTTTGCCAAGTTGCAGCCTGACTTTTCTATGCTCCTGGACACTGACAGGAAGCTGTATGGGAGGCCAGCCAATGCGCTTAGCATCCTGGTGAACATGACATTGACACTCTCCTGGATGCCACCCCATCAAAGGCCTCATTCAGAATTCCCTAAAGCAGGACTGGTCTGCAAACCTCACCATCTGGTGACCTGGAAAATGAATCATCTTTTACCCCTGACCTGGGCTATTCATGCCCAGATGACTTGCCATGTACTGGTCACAACTCTATACCGGTCTCCAAGGTACTTGCAGTGCTGGCGGCTGAGCTGGTGGCTATGAGTATCAGATCAAATGACAGGGCCTCCATCAGTGTTGTGGTATTGCTCCCTCTCTTGGGACTGAGCAGGCAGTTCTTGGGTGTCTGAAAGCAGAAAATTAGAAGAAGACTGGGGTTAGGGAAGGGCGTGGGGTGAGAAGCAAGAGTCCATGGTGACACCATCTGCACCTTGCTCATGATGCCAGATCGCAGGATGACTGTGAGCTTAGAGTTTAGAAGGGGCATAAAGCAGGAACGTACCGTTATCCTCTATGCTGTCCAAAATGTTGGATGCCACGGGCTCTGGCCATATGATGCAGAGAACCATCTCCTCCATAGGCCTCCTTGTCCCTTCGCTGGTTCCAATCTGCTCCCTTCTATTGTGTGCTACCTTGTCCTGCAAGAAGGAGAGTAGAATGTGGTTGTGTAGCACTCTCTGTGGATGAGGCGCCTACTATAGCTAAATACTTGTAGTATGTGGAGGCAGCGAGGGGTGTGTATGAGGATGGCAGCATTAGTAGGTGTGTGATGGTGAGGTAGAGTTTCTGGATGTTACTGCATCCTGACTTCCAGGGACTGCTGATGGTGTGCAGCGCATTGAGCTGTGTGAAAGGCTGGTGGAATGATGGGCAGGAGATGTCATGTGAAGATGCATTCACTGATGTGAGTCATCCATGTAGGTCATTAGACTGCTTGTTACCAGGTCCTCGATGCTGGGAATTGACTTCCTCGAGCACTTGCTTCCAATCCTTTCTGAGGGTTGTCGTTGAGGGCCCCTCGACTCCTACGAATTCTTGCCATTTTTCCTCTGGCCCATCTCCGGCAACAAGACCTCGAGCACTGCTCTGTTACCCTGAAGCACTCCCTCTGCCTGGTGTTCAATTTTCCTTGTTTAAAATTACAGCAATAGTATTCAACTGCAGCCTCTTGCCATTCAGCACAGCTTCCCTTTAAGGAGGGTAGGCTTCCTTTAAGAACAAAAATTTGGCTGCGCTCTCTGCAAAATTCTTATTTGCCCCCTGCTGAAGTCAGAGGTAGCCAGCAACGCAGGAGTCATTTGGCTTGGTGCTACAATCATGGAAATGAAATGGCAGCATCAAATTTGTGCACTCCCCACCTCTACCAGAACTAATTTTTAGCCCATTGTAAATCAATGTCCAAGAAAACACGATTCTTTGAATTGAGACTTTTTAGCAAGGCATCAAAGACTGCATTTTACGTGCCCCAGCCCGACGTGTTTTCAGCAGGCGGGCATGTAAAATAGGACGGGTGCCCTGCCCACCACATTCCCACCCACCCCAGAGCTTATCTACCAGGGGGTGTTGGTGGTGCCAGCGCTGAAATTGTCAACCAGCCCACCACATTTAAATGGATAATTGAGGGTCAATTAGGCTTCTTACCAAGCCAATTAACCCTGATAATATGCTGCCCACACCATAAAACAATTGGCATGGGCAGTCAGACAGGAGTGGACAGTTCGATTTGTTTAAAGCAAATTCTTCAAAGGATGGGAAAGAAGGGGGTCTCTATCTTTGGGGCTGCCCTTTGCAGATTGGGGACAGCCCTCCCCGAAGAAAGAAGCCCCCCCTTTCTTCCTATCCACCTGCTGCATTAAACCCACCCCCCGCCCTTCTGCCACAACCTGCACAAACCCTCCCTGCCCAAGACCCCAGACTTACCTGTTTCTGGGGATCCATTGGGCCACCTTCTTCCTTGTTGCAGTCCACTAGTGCACTCTTGGTGCTGCTGGGGTCAATGGAACTGCTGGCTAATCAGATTGGCTGGCAGCTCCCAAGGGCGAGGCTTCCTCCCCAGTGAGGGGCGAAAGTCCCAAACGTCTCTGTTTAGTCTGTCTGCAGCTCGTTATGGCTGCAGCATGGGCTGGCGTGGAGCAGGTCAGCTCCATGCTGACTTTGCTTTTGGACAGGGTGGGGGCAACTCCCTCCCCCATAATATTCAGCCAGAAAGAACAAATTTCTCAACAATCCCAATGCTGCACACACTATTTAATGAGGCTAGCGGAAGGACCACACCAAATTAATGGGATCCAGCACCAGCCTTCTGATAGCTAGGCAGGCCAATTTTATTTTCTTTAACACCAAGGGGAAGAGCAGCTTTTGCAGACAATACCTTAACCTACATCCCCATAACATAGCAGGTCTTTGTGATGTGCCACTGCAAAACTCCACCCCACAGTCTCTGATGTGGATCATTGTGGCATAGGCTTGATCCAGCTATCTAAATTCTATTATTGTAATAAAAGGCTCTTAAACTAGGGATCATTTTCAAATCTGAATGTGAAAAGGCACTGTCTACCTCTCCGTATCAGAATTTGATATTTTTGATTCACCAGAATGTTTACCATTTGAACATCAACAGCAGTGTAAATTACGTGGTCATTCATTTTGAAATGGATCTCCTTCTCCACCCCCCTCTCTCACACATAAATACAGTCAAGTTCTCTATCTAAAGAATATATAATGTAAATTTGTCCTCTAGCTTTCAAATAATTGAAAAGAAAACAAAAGATCTTGTTTGTGATGGAAGAAAAGCATATTTGTACTAACTAAATGTCATTGACTCATACTGGTGTGTACTGCACATGGTTAGACTACAGGATTTACCTTCAGTTAACAGAGTAACACAGTAGAATTAATAGCTCTAGGGAAAAATATCAAGCCTGACTCAAGCCTTCTGTAGACAGTGATATAAATTAAGGCTTTGAACAGGCTTTCACTGGTACGTGTTCTTAGAAATGAATGCTTTTGCTTTCAGACATTTGCCCATGGTGAAGATGAGTTATGTGTCTCACTGGCTGGTTCAAAGCTTGAGAGTTATGCTACTCGGTTTAGCAGCATTGTTAGATTCAGAAGCTCATTTAATAAATTTCCACTTTGTATTCTGTGTGAAGAGGTGCTCTTTAATATAAATAAACTCGTTGTTTCATATAGATGCGATTAATGGTGAGTCGCTGGTTTAGATCAAACTGAAGAGTTCTTTTGCAGAGGGTCTATCATATGGACATCAATATTAACACCTTATTCTAAGGACTACTATTTTAAAGTGTTAGTTCTGTTCCAAAAATTAGCAAATCCCAATGTCTGCAATTAAAAATTAATTAGATATTGATTTCACCCATTCCTTGTACCATCAAACCCAAAGATTACCTTCTTTGTGTGTTTAAAAGACTAGGAATATTTTAAATTTGCTGGAGACTGAAGCAATAGTGATGAATTCTTTTATGAAAATCTGGGACACTGGGCTGGATTTTATGGGGTGCCACGGTCCCCATTCCCCCAACTTAAAAGTCGAGGGGAGCTCACCTATTGCTTTAAGGTGAGACTTCCACCCCTGTGGAGGGAGCAAGTCCCACTTTAGAGATTTACCAGCCAGTCAGATGGCTGGCAGCTCTGTCAACCCAGCACCGCCAGCTACAGGCAATCCCATCATGACGAGGGGCCTATGGTAAGTCTGGAGCCGGGGGATTCAGTGAGGAAGGTGAGGGAGTTGTGGGGGAAGATTTAAAGGGAGGATGACCTTGGGGGGAGAGTACCTTCGATGGACCCAGCAGACATATAAGGAAGGTCCCCTTCCCTTTGCCCGACACCAGCTAAAGCTCCCAGGCTTCCTGCATGGTGTGGACCACCCCCTGATGTGGATAAAATAGCGGCAGGGACAGGATGAGGTCCTTAAGCGGCCATTAATTGGCCACTTAAGGGCCTGAATAGCCAAGGGTTGATGGGCTGCCCGAGGCCTCTCTCCATCCCTTGTAAAATTTCAGGCAGGTTGGGGGCAGGCGAGTAGGTGGTGGGAAGGCCACCTGCTTGATTTTATGACCCTCCCCGCTCCCCCATTCCCCCTCCTTCAAAACTGCCCATTGACTGTGATAGACTGTCTGGGTTTTTGTAATGTAATTACTTAAATTGCAATTTATTTGAAAGCCAAGTTGCGTGCTGATGTTTGTCAGATCTCTTCAACTATCTGTATGTAATGTACTGACCTCTCTGATTGATTATTCCTTTACCAGGATGATCAAATGCAACCATGTTCTAGAGTACAGTGAATCTCCCCAGTTCCAGGACAACCAGACGGTTTTCTGTTATTTATGCTGTTTTGTTCCTGGCATGTCAATATTCCAGTAATAAAGCTTGGCAGGACGCTGGCTGTTGTCATTACTAACCTGTTTTCAGTACCTTCTGAAAGTGTAAAACGGTCTAAATATATAAAATGTCTCGATGCATGCTAGGTTGTTTTTTATTAAAAGAATTAATGCAAGTACCTATACACTCTACTCCTCATCTTCCGACTAGGCACTTTACAGCCTTCCGGACTGAATATTGAATTCAACAACTTTAGATCTTGAACTCCCTCCTCCATCTCCACCCCCTTTCCGTTTCTTCCCCCTTCCTTTTGTTTTTTCCAATAATTTATATAGAATTTTCTTTTCCCACCTATTTCCATTATTTTTAAATCTTTTATGCCCTGCTAGTCTTTCCACCCCACCCCCACGAGAGCTGTACCTTGAATGCCCTGCCATCCATTCTTAATTAGCACATTCATTTAGATAATATCACCACCTTCAACACTTCTTTGTTCCTTTGTCTGTGACATCTTTTGATTATCTGCTCCTATCACTGCTTGCTTGTCCCTACAACCACACCACCAACCCCCAACTTCTCTCCCCCGACCCCACCCCCTCCACCCCACCTTAAACCAGCTTATATTTCACCCCTCTTCTAATATTCACTCAGTTCTGTTGAAGGGTCATGAGGACTCGAAACGTCAACTCTTTTCTTCTCCGCCGATGCTGCCAGACCTGCTGAGTTTTTCCAGGTAATTCTGTTTTTGTTTCACTCTACTGGAAGTTTGAAGTATAACCAGATTAAATCTATTATGAGAAAACAACAGGAACCTTTCTACATTAAAAATAGTTAGAAAAATAATTAGAAAAATGTCTAACCTGGGTAATAGTTACATTTTTATTGTTACTATGTCAATTTTAAGTGTAAAATATTAAATTCATGATCAACAGTTTCAGGAAATTAGTTAATTCAATTAATATCAATAATGCTTTAGAATGACACCCAGATATTCAGCTTCTAACAATTCCACCGTAAAGTCAACTGTTATCCAAGTGGCCGCTTTGATCTGTGATTTAGTCGAAATAATAGACTCTGGGTTTACCACACTGGAACACAGATGATATTAGGTTCACTGAAGGGTTTGAACTGCAATTGCATTCTTCAGATTGACCTGTCTCACCCTAATGCTCCAGGTCAACAGAGGCAGTGTACAATCTCACCTGTGTGGAACTTCAGTTTCTTGTTGAGTGCATCTACACAGTTCCTAAGCAATATACTTCTAACTTACTATTAATTTATGGAATTATTTAATAAATATGAGACTGGAGAATAAAAATTAGGAATCCAATTCCTTAAAGAAGTGAGCACAAAATGCAGCTCCAAAATTTGTTTAGACCACAAAGTCTGGCACAATGCTGGAGTAATGTGTTAGGTTTCTATGTGGATTAAGCAATATCTTTATAGCTTACAAAAGTGAACCACAAGAGTTTAAATAGTATTTCACTTCAATGGTTTATTTTGTCTTCTCAAGTCTCTTTAGCAATTCTTGATTATAGGAAATAAAATGCAAAAGTACAATCCTCTGTTTTACTGATAAGCCAATGTTTAGAATGTGACTAAAATTTTAACCTGTAGTTTGAAAAAATAGATCTACTTTTTATTTGACTGGATTACTGCAATTCCCACAGAACAATAGTTGTGTTCATTTCTTTAAGAAGAGGCAGGCAGGTACTGCACTGACGCAAATCAACTGCTGTTGCATTCACAGGGAGGTTATCTCTGTCTCTGTTCAAATCTTGCTGCTCTGATTCTAGCCTATCCATAGCAGCAGTACGAGCAAAAAAGAAGTGTTCAGACACAGGCTGAGAGAGGTCAAGACTCAGTTACCATGTTATGAAGAGGTTCCCAGGGAAACAGCGCATCAGTATCCAAAGCGTGCTGCATCGCTTCCAAACGATCATTCAGGCCACAGACTTAGCTTCACCACTGGGTTTCCAGCATGGTATTTGAGATATGTGCAGCTACAGAAAACTATAAGTACAAATAACTCCAAGAATCATTGCAGAAGATGAAGAAGCATTCGGCTAGAGTGGCACCGTTAGCTGCTTATAGCACCTCAGCTTTAACAGCTGCGATAATAGAAGGTAACTGCAATATATTGCTGGTATCACTTTTTGTATATACTCCCATTTTAAAATCAAAGTTGCTGGACAGAAATAAAAATTAAAAAAGAATTTCAGGCTTGGGAGATGAGATCAAACTGCAGTAAAATTGTTCTTACATTGGTATTTAGTGCACATATTAGCAGTGGGATGGAGAGGCATTATAATGGAATGTATATTTCCTGTTGTTGCAGCGAATTGCTGCTCTGATACTAATGCTCCCAGAATTTTCCCAATCACTGTTAACTCACCTCATGCTAGAGTCAGTATCAGCAGACAAAGAATGCATGAACCGTTATTAACATCTACACCGATCAAGTTAAACAGTCAGGATGCCATTTACAACTAGATTTAATTTAAAGAAGAATCCTGGTGGAAACAACCTATTTCTTTGAATGTGAGCACATAGCTTTCAAATTGCTTCTTTGCAGGGAAAATTGTAATTAATCTATTATCAAGAGCATGGGTTCTGTATTTCAAAGGACTGGGCTGTTGACTCTGCGTCATTTCATCTACAACTAGCTATAAAACTCCAGTAACTAGCCAGACATTAATTAGGCTAAATATTAAAACAGTTTAGACACTGATTGCATCATACCCCTGAATAGGAATTAAATCCTGTTAGCGAGTTTGCAAAAGTTCATGGGGGTTTTGAAAATTATGCTGCAGAAAATGAGACTGACATTACAGTTTGTTTAAATCTTTTTGGTTTTAAAGTATTGAAAGTATATAAAGTATTTAAATTGATGCAGAGTCTGAAAGGATGGATCCTGAAAGAGAATTTGTTTTGGTCTGTTTAGTAGGGTGGGAACACAGAGTGGAGATGAAAGGAACAAGTGCTAACTTGGGAATTTGGTGCAGTTGGAATTTGGTTCAGAGGGGGAAAGAGGTGTGGCTTTTTATACCTTTTCTTCAGCCTTTAGTAGCTGGTGGCTTTAATTAGGTGAGCAGGTAGGTGATTGGTTGGTGAGCTTTAAGATTTTATCCCTTTAAACGGCACAGTAGTTTATACCCATGCCAGGAAGATAAAAATATTGCATTGAATTTATAACTTAACTGGTTAAAGTACTTAATTTAATATAATTGCAGATAACATTGGGTGATATTTCTAAACTTGAAACCTCATTAGCTAAATAAAACCGGCAGGGCAGGTGATGTGTTGCAGCTGTAGCATTTGGGAGCTGGTGGATACCAGTGTGATCTACAACAACCACATCTGCAGAAAGTGTCTGCAGCTCAGGTAACTTTGGCTCAGAGTTGATGAGCTGGGGCCTGAACTTCAGATACTGCGATGCACCAGGGAGGCGGAAATTTACCTGGACACTTTGTTTCAGGAGGCAGCCTTAGACTAGGTACTTCAGATTTAGTCCGTGGTCAGTGACAGGAAGGTGTGACTGTGAGTGAGACAGGTGTGGGAACCTAAAACTTAGCAATGGAGTGAGTTTCAGCCCCTACAATTGTCCTAAATGTTCGACATTCTTGCAGTTTTCATGGACGATGTAGTATAAGGGTCTGGCATTGAAAGGGTTAACATGGGGCTGCATATAGTACTGTTCACAGTGTGATGTAAAGAAACATATTATCCGATTCTAGAGGGCATTCTTGTACTGGACAGAGACGTGTGTAGAGGCAAGCATGGAGACAGCTCCTAGATTAGACCTTATAATGTATATAGGTACATAGTTACAAGTAGTTAATAAACGTTTACTGTTAAACTATACAAGACTCAGCATCTTTTCATGAGACCTACCAAACTACGTACACCTTGCAACATGGTGACAGCTATTGGAAAGCCCAGAACCTCACAGAAGCTGGAGAAGAAATTTAAAACTGGGAAGATTGAAAAAGCAGCATTCTGAACTGACAAAAAGCACCGGTACTGAAGGGGCAGAAGGAGATCACCAGAGAAAAGCTCCAAGGCAGATTGTAAGCAGAAGTCAGAAATAAAACTCCACACTGCAATAGAAGACTCTATTGAATCCTATGGATGTCCAGCTTGAAAATCCAAAGAGTAGAGTCAGAAGACCTCACAGGGGTAAGTAAAAAAAGCTTAAAATCTTGGCCAGAACAAATTTTAAAAAGCGTTTAAGTCGGCAGCAGTTAGAATTGTCATTTTAAAATGCACCATGAACAGCCTAAGTCCCGAGTTGGCACCTGAACACCTAGAGTCCATATGAAAAGAGTCATATGGACTTGAAACATTAACTCCGTTTCTTTCTCCAGAGATGCTGCCAGATCTTCTGAGTTTCTCCAGCATTTTTTGTTTTTATGTTAACACACTGCTTTATCCAGTAGGTCCAATAGCCAGTGATATAATAGCTAGACAAAGAATCAATGAATCCTCAGCAAAATTTGATGAAGTTTTAAAGTCATTTGATGCATTTTTTAATCTGAACAGTAACAAGATCTTGAAAGAACAATGTTTAACAAATGTCTCCAACAGCCAGGAGAACCTGTTGACACCTTAATTATTGAGCTGTACAGAATAGCTAAAGGTGGTGACTACGGTGACCTGAAATCGAAGCTAATCAGGTACAGAATTGTTGGAGTGGTGGATGGTGCACCCTCAGACATGTTTGAAGATAAGGAATATTTGACCCTTAACAAGGCCATTCAGATTGTCAGGCTACTCAAAGTCCATTTATAGTGCAGATCCGTCAATGATCAATGCCTGGCAGTCTCAGCACAGTATTTTAATTGTAACCACATAGGACACTTCAGAAAGCTATGAAAAGCTGACACAACCAGCTGCCCAGATGATCCCAAGATGATTCACAAGATTGAGGTACCACACCAAGAGAAAATGAAAATATGCTTCTTAGGTAAGGTCAAAGATCAAGAACGTGGACATCTTAGTTAATGGTCATCTCACAAACTTTAAATTAGACACAGGAGCCAGTGTTATGGCTCTCTCAGACAAGGAATTGTGGCTGAGGGACCTTTGGCTACGAACAACAGAACAACACCACTCTAAGGGCCCAGAGGATTCCGACTCCTGGTTAGAGGCATGATTCTGGAAGCAAACAAATCCTTGAAGTCGTGTATGTTATTCGTAACGAGTCTTTGTCTCTTCTGAGCAGGGATGCCTGCGTTGCCCTGAATCTTCTCAAAACAATTAACAACCTATATTGTCAATTACACAGAACTGAAGCTTCTGAGAACCCCAACAGAAACAGTACTCTCGACTGGGACTTCAGCTCTGAATTGTCTTCACTCTTTGCAGAGCTGGTTTGTCTATTTTCTTTGCAGGTGCCAGAAGCTTCTCATTGGTCAGACCAGCCAACCACTCAGATGGTTAGCACGATGCCTCAAGGGGAAGACAGCCAAGAGATGAAACAGCAGGAAGAAGAGCCTCAACCTCCAGCTCTGACATCTGCTGCTAAGGTACCTCAAGGTACCACAACACAGGCACTACAACCAATGGCCAGTGCAACCATTAGCCAGACAATGCTGGAACAGAAAAGCAGCCATCAACAGACCGCAGCACAACTCAGTGAGGCAAACCAATCAGAATGTCATTGCACAGAAAGCTAAGCTACAAGGTGAGCCCAATGATAAGTCACACCCACACAATAGGAAGTGCTATCTTTCATCCCAATGTGCATCAGGGCGAACCACACATAGGTAGAAAAATAGAATGAGCGCTAGAGACAAGCTGTGAGTTTGTTCTCCTCATAAGGAATGGGATAAACCAATGACCATTGATGAGCAGTGGATTTACAGTTAGTGAGGCCTTGTGCTCAGCTTCATTTTTAGGCCCCCCCACCACCACCAATGCCCCCGGGATCTGAAAGGCGAAGCCAAGAAAATACACAAATTGGTCAGTGCTTCTTCGCTTGTAGAAACATGCCTGTATGAAATCTGTTGAAACCCAACCTTACCCCATGTCTGAATGATGATAAAGATGGTAAATGCAATGCGAGGTGAGCAAACATGGATCTTGCTGATGAGAAAAGTCAAAAATCAAGGACAGATTATACAGAGAGAGAGAGAGAGAGGGAGAGAGAGTGTCTGCAGGTAGGAGAGGGAAGCTGACTAGATACCCACTCGGAACATCGATATATCAGTTAGTTGGTATAATCTTGTTCAGAGATAGAGACAGCAGACTTGAGCCCTACTCCAGTGCCAACAGTTTACCGAGAAAACACATCTGTTACCTAGGAGACCAGAGAAACATCATGCTTTACTGAGATCTCATCACTCTCTGGAAAATCTTGTTTTTTTATTCATTCATGGGATGTGGGCATCGCTGCCTGGGCCAGCATTTATGCCCTTCCCTAATTGCCCTTGAGAAGATGGTGCCTTCTTAAATCACTGCAGTCCATGTGGTGTAGGTACATACATAGTGCTGTTAGGGAGGGAGTTCCGGGATTTTGACCCAGCGACAGTGAAGGAACGGCGATATGTTTCCAAGTCAGGATGGTGTGTGACTTGGAGGGGAACTTGCAGGTGGTGGTGTTCCCATGTATCTGCTGCCCTTGTCCTTCTAGATGGTAGCGGTTGTGGGTTTGCAAGGTGCTGTCTACTGAGCCTTGGTGAGTTCCTGCAGTGCATGTTGTAGATGGTACACACTGATGCCATCGTAAATCAGTGATTGAGGGCGTGAATGTTTGTGGCTGGAGTGTCAAGCAGTATCTGAGGAGTCATAAATGGTGCTTAACATTGTCCAATCATCAGCAAATATCCGCACTTCTGACCTTATGATGGAAGGAAAGTCATTGATGAAGCAGCTGAAGATAATTGGGCCTAGGCTACCTGAGGAACTCCTGAAGTGATGTCCTGGAACTGAGATGATTGACCTCCAACAACCACAACCATCTTTCTTTCTGCTGGGAATGACTCCAACCAGATAAGAGTTTCCCCCTAATTTGCAGTAACTTCTGATTTGCTAGGACTCTTTGATGCCACACTTGGTCAGATGCAGCCTTGATGTCAAGGGCAGTCACTCTCACCTCGCCTCTGGAGTTCAGCTCTTTTGCCCATATTTAAACCAAGGCTGAAATGAGGTCAGAAGCTAAGTGATCCAGGCAGAACCCAAACTGAGCGTAAGTGAGCAGGTTATTGTTAAGCAAGTGCCACTTGATAGCACTGTTGATGACCCCTTCCATTACTGATGATCGAGAGTAGACTGATAGGGTGGTAATTGGCTGGGTTGGATTTATCCTGCTTTCTGTGTACAGGACATGCCCGGGCAATTTTCCACTTAGCTGGGCAGATGCCAGTGTTGTAGCTGTACTGGAACAGCTTGGCTAGGGGTGCAGCAAGTTCTGGAGCACAAGTCTTCAGTACTATTGCCAGAATATTGTCAGGGCCCACAGCCTTTCTAGTATCCAGTGCTTCAACTGTTTCTCAATATCATGTGGGATGAATCAAATTGGCTGACGTCTGTGATGCATGTGATTCCGGAGGAACTTCCACTCAGCACTCCTCAGATACAGAAGCAGTGCAGAAGAAAAGAGGCACCCTCAGCCATGGTCACATGTCTGAATTTCATATCACAAGCAAAGAAACTTAAACCAAAAAAATGCCAATGGGGTTCCAATTCAAAGCAAATCATAAAGACCTCATCTCGGGCCAACAAAAAAGCACCAGTGATAAACCTGTGGTGTGCCTAAGGTGCCTTATGTTTTCGTTTACGGGTGCTATGTCTTGGTGCTGCCCCATTGCTCGGAGTGGCATCTGAGCCAGCCTGCTGACTCTGCTGTCCTGTTGGCCTCGATGACCTTGGCGGTCATTCTCTGGACCGTGGAGCCAGTGCTGGCCCCACCTGGGAGGGAGCTGCCAGTTCCACAGCTGGCATCTCCCCAGTTGTTGCAGCCTTATCAGATGCTACGGTCACTGGGAGAGGAAAGGAGGAGCTGCTGCCCTTAACCGGAGCGCCCTGAGAGGTGCCCACAGAGATGACAGGCAGCTGCTGCGCCGACGTGAGGTCGCTTCAGACCACCCTGCTCACCGTGGATGGATGGGCACTGAGCTGGTACATGTGGCACATTGCTTCGGTGATCGTCCGCGTAGACTCCTCCACCATGGACACCAAGCCAAGCATAGCCTCATGTATCTCCTCCAGATGCTTCAGCACACCCGGCCGCATTTCCTGCAGCTGCTGCGTCAGGGATGACTCCAGAAGCTCATCATCAGGCACTGACTGAGCATGTGCCTGGATCCCTGGTGTCCTCCGACTGCTAGCACCATGGTCACCCTCTGTCTCTGCCAACTCCTCCAGCGACTGTGAAGTGCCCTCACCATTGTGCCCTGGGACACTAGCTGATGTTCTAACTCCCACCGAGGTGTTAATATCTGCGTTGGTGCCTGCCTGGCAGAAATGGTGTGATGCTGGTGAGACTTCAGGGCCCTTAGGTGTGAGAGGGAGCCTCAGCTGCTCCTCCTCCTGGCCTTGCTCCACTGATGCTGAAAGAAGGAACAAGGACTTGGATCAGTTAACGTGGAGACAATGACAAAGTGCATCCCTGTCCCCTGGATCATTATGCACTTATCCTTCAATAAGCAATGGTCAAGCCATGTTGCAAAATTCAATCACTTAGCATTCAGCACTGCTATGGCTGTTGGGAGGACAATGCTGGCCTCACTACTGGGCGTACATACCTGGCCATGGCACCCCAGTCTCACCGACACCATGGACCTGGGCGCATGGCGCCTCTCCAAATCCAGGGCCTCCTGCTCAAACCGGTTGAGAATGGTGATCTGTGCTTGGCCGCTGCCAGCCCTCACACAGAGCAGCATTATGAGCATTCATCTTCTGAAAATGAGAGAAGGGCATTGATTAGGGCAAACTGTGCATGGACTCTCTTTGCGCACAGCCTAACCAGAGTGGGACATATCAGGGCTCCAGTGCCTCCTCACCCTACCACTGCCGAACAGGATGCTAGCTCTGTTCCCCCCACCCCACCACCCCCCTTGGCCACATGCTGCCTACATCACATTAGGTACCACAGGGTATATCCTTCCATCGCAAGAAGGCGCAAGCACGTGGCACGCAGAGGGCAGCAGATGGTTCGTTGCCACACCATCTTGAAGCTCCCCTCCCAGCATGTTATCACCCTGACTTGGGCATGTCCTGCAGTTCAAGCACAGCGCCGAGGTGCAGCTACTCCAGGTTGCCCCCAAAATAGTCATGTGGGACTCGGTGTATCAAATACTGCGGATGCAGAACCCATCTCCTCATCACCCTCTCAGGCTGACCTCAGCATGGGCAATATCTGCTGGCCCACCCAGCAAAGGACACATGCCATCAATGATTCAATGCAGCCACTACACTCAGACTTGGGGAGGGCAGCAGAGGTGTAAGCCGACCTGCTGGGTTAAGTAACCAATGCCGACATTGTCCTCACCCTTCCAGTGCGCAACAAATCATTGAAGTGCTTGCGACACTGGATCCAGGTGCACCGCACCACGTCATGGGAACTCACCACCCCTGCCACCTCCTCCCAGGCACATTTTGTCAAGTTGGGGGAGCCTCCTACTCCTGTCCTGGGGAACCAGCACCTCCCGTCGTGCTGCCACCTCCTCGAGGGCAGCAAGGCAGACATCAAAAAAAGGAGGGGCAAACTGGCCCCCCGCCTGATGGCCTACCTTCCAGCCTGGCCTGCCCCCATGGCCTACCCTCTGGCCTGGCCTGCCCCCATGACCTACCCTCCGGCCTGGCCTGCCCCGATGGCCTACCCTCCGGCCTGGCCTGCCCCCATGGCCTACCCTCCGGCCTGGCCTGCCCCCATGGCCTACCCTCCGGCCTGGCCTGCCCCGATGGCCTACCCTCCGGCCTGGCCTGCCCCCATGGCCTACCCTCCGGCCTGGCCTGCCCCCATGGCCTACCCTCCAGACTTGCGTCATCTCCACTGCCTCTCTGCAGAGCCCTTCGCCCAGCCATTGCGAGCGGCCTTTCTAAGGCTGCCAGGCCTCCCTTTTATATAGTCCACCGGGTCACCATTGGACCCGACGGGCTGAGCACGCCTGCTGCTGCCCGCCCACTCCCACTATATACAGGAGTCATGAAGTACGCTGGGCGGACCTTAATTGGCCTGCCCACAATAAATGGCGACGTGAACCTGATCGCAGGTGGCGAAAGGGTCCATGCCCGCCTGTGCCCTCTCCTGCTCCACTCCCCCGCCAGCCAGAAAATTCAGCCCAGTGTGTACAACAGAAGAGTGCACAAGCAAATATGGCCAAAGTAGGGAAAAATGGCTTTGAACTGACAGAAATTGAGGCGGGTTCAGGTGAAGTGAGATTTAGAAATATAAGGTTAAAAGTTTAGGCAATAGCAAAGTATATTGATCGAAATAAAGACAAGCTGAGTGGAATAGGAAGGGACAGAGTTTAACAGTTCTAATACATCAGAGAGTAAAATCCATGCAGGGATTAGTAATAGAAACTTAAATTGAAGTCATTTTATCTCAATGTGTGGAGCTTCCACAATAAGATAGATGAAGTAGTAGCAGAAATGGTTTAGATCTAATTGCCACTACAGAAACCTGGGGCAAGATTTTTCGGATGGCGTGGTGTCCTACACTACCAGCCAAAGAGTGAGTGGGGAACGCATCCCCACTGAACACAGCAGCCCTGCAGCAATTTGACGCTCTGAGGAATGTTGATTGGCTACAGACTGGAGTGTCCTCATTCGAATGGATGTCCCACTTCAGAAATTGGCCGGCAGCTCTGTACTCCCGGCAGTGCCAGTAGCAGCAGTGGCCAGGACTGGGAGTATAAGCAGTCCCCAGATCCAAAGTCCCAGAGTCCAGGACCAGGTAAGTGGGGGTTGTGGATGGTGGGGGTTCAGGATAGCGAGGGGGGGAGGCCCAGGGGATGGGGAGTGGGGACTGGAATTCTTGATGGAGAGGCTGTGGAGGAGGGATGGAGAAGGCTTTGCGGTGGGGGGAGACTTGATGTGGAAAGGGGGTCCTTGGGAAGGAGCATCCCCTTCTTGCCCAAGGCCCAAGCAGGGTGAACTGCCAGGCCTCCCCCTCCCTGCCCCTGAACTCCTCCACCAGCTCCAAAATTGAGACCAGGCAGGAAGTGGCTCTTTAGTGGCCAATAATCAGGAAGGCAGTGGGAAGGACACCCGGAGAATTTTAGGGGGCACCCACCTGCAAATCCGCCTGCAGGGGACTGTAAAATTCTGCCAATGGTTACAAGATGATCAAGGTTGGGAAAAAGTATTCCAGGCTACACAATATTTTGAAAAGACAGGCAGAATTGAAAAGGAAGTGGGGTAGCTCAGAAAATCAAGAAGTAGAATCAGTATGGGCGGAGATTAGAAAGAGTAAGGGTCAGAAAACCCTGTTGGGAACATTTTATAGGCCCCCTAACAGTAGCCATCCCATTGGACAGAGCATTAAAAAATAAATTATTGGTGGTTTGTAACAATTGAAGGCAATGTAATAGTTGTGGGGGACATTAATGTTCATTTAGGCCAGACCAATCAAACTAGCAAAGGTGGTCTGGAAGATGAGTTTGTAGAATGCTTTTGTGATAGTTTCCTGGGGCAGAAAGTTGCCCTTATCGGGCAGGCTCGGCGGGGGTGGGGAGGTCGGTCGGGAAGCCGACAGCCTCCTGCGATCGGGGCTGGACCAAGATTTCATGCTGGAGGGCCAATTAAGGCCTGCCCAGCGTGAAATGTGAACGGCAATGCTCAGTGCTGCGTGTGTAGGGTGGGGGTAGGGGGGCAGGAGGGCGAGCAGGGCAAGCGTGAACTTCACACATGTGCACGAGTGTGTGCTTGTAAATCTCCCTGAGACACAGAGCTGACTCAGGGAGGTGAAGTTTTAAAAAAAAAATTGAAAAATGTTATAAAACATGTCTCCTCAATGCTGGGGCCTCAGCTATTTACAATCTATATTAATGACGTAGGTGAAGAGACAGAGATTAATGTATCTAAGTTTGCTGATGATACAAGCTATGAGGAGGACACAAAGAGGCTGCAAAGAGATATAGCCAGGTTAAGTGAACGGGTAACAAGGTAGTAAATGGAGTATAATGTGGGGAAGTGTGAGGTTATTTACTTTGGTTGTAAGAATTTAAAGCAAAATATTTTTTAAAAGGTGTGAAAATTGTAAATGTTGATGTTCAGGGAGATTTGGATGTGCTAGTACAAAGAATGCAAACGCTAGCACGCAGGTACAGCAAGCAATTAACAAAGCAAATAACATGTTGGCCTTTATTGCAAAGGGAGTGAGGTACAAGGATAAAGAAGTCTTACTACAATTGTGCGGGGCTTTGGTGAGACAACACCTAGAATACTGTGTGCAAATTTGATCTCCATATTTAAGAAAGGATATATTCGCATTGGAGGCAGTACAGCAAAAGTTCACTAGGTTGGTCCCTGGGATAAGAAGGCTGTCCTATCATGGGAGGCCGAATAAATTGGGTCCCTAGTCTCTGTCATTTAGAAGAATGAGAAGTGATGTCATTGAAATGTTCAAGATTATGAAGTGGCTTGACAGAGTTGATATTGAAAGGCTGTTTCCCCAGCTGGGGAATAAAGGGGCACAATTTCAGGATAAACAACTGATCATTTAGGACTGAGATGAGGAGAAATTTCTTCACTCAAAGGGTTGTGAATCTTTGGAATTTTACCCCAAAAGTTTGTGGATGTACCATTGTTAAATATATTTATGGCTAAGATATGGGATGTGGGGAAGGGATGGGGGAAAGTGAAATCGGGGACCAAGATCAGCCATGATCGTATTGAATGGTGGATCAGGCTTCCCTGCTCCTATTTGTTATGAACCTATTATTTATTTATGCGTGTATATCCATTAATACATGTGTGTGTGTTTATATACATATATAGGTATGTATAGATATCTTGTCTAAAACTTTCTGATGAGAAAATAGCTTTACACAAATTACATAACCATTTAATATGTCTATTAAACTTTCAATAAACCTACATTATAATAAAGCCAGTGTTAGTTATTTTAAAGATGAATTTTGATTATTTTCATCCTTTAATGTGTGGGCGTTTAATGTGTCTCTTTAAAATATTTTTTAATAGTAGCATAAACTCAGTTACATACAGCTCTGCTGGGAACAAACCCTGCGAAAGATGCTTTTTTCAGATATACCATCCAAGACATATTTGTAAAAAAAATTGCATTATAAGACTTTACCTCAAAATATGGTTGGTAACAGCAGGCAGATAATTAAGGCAGTCATATGATATTGTTCTATCACTACTTTCATGGCATTGTTACCTTATTTAAGATAAACAAATTGATGTTAAAATGGTGGATAGAAAATGCCAATATTTTAAGATCTTTTTAATACCAAGAATGATCTTTAAGCTTTCCTTATCAAAATTCACATTGAAAGTATTGAAATATTGATGTAAATTACTCTGTGTTCTAATCCAGTGTTCTGGAAAGAATATCATGGTCACTCTTTCACATGAATGTTCAACATATGAATCAAAATTCTGAAAATTACATGCAGATGTATTTGTAATGGTGATGTGTGTGCTGTTGCAATGTTTTGTTAAAGACCTAAGCATATTGTAATATAGTGGTTATGTTAATGGACTAGTAATCCAAATATGTAGACAAATGATCCGGGGCCGTCAGTTCAAATTCCACCACGGTAGCTGGAGGAATTTAAATTCAGTTAATTGAATAAATCTGTAATAAAATTCGTGCATCAATAAAGGTAACCATGAAAACTACCAGATTGTTTTTAAAAACCTATCTGGTTCACTTAGTGCCCATTAGGGAAGGAAATCTGCCATCCTTACACAATCCCACCTGTACATGACACCAGACCCATAGCAATGTGCTTGACTGTTAACTGGCCTCTGAAATGGACTAGCAAGTCACTCAATGGTAACAGACTCCGATGAAATGTCTAATAAGAATAAAACTGGATGGACCACTTGGCACTAACCTAGGCATCTGACTGGACATAGATGCAACTTGCCCAGTCAACCCTGTAACGTCATCCTCACTAACATCTGGAGGCTTGTGCCAAAATTGTGAGAACTGTCTCACAGACTAGTCAAGAAACAACCTGAAATAATCATTTTCACAGAATCACACATTTGATGCAATGTTCCAGACTCACTGTCACTATTGCTGGGCATCTGTTGTCCCACCAAGAGGTGGCAGTACAGTGGTATACAGCGGCCTTGGGAGTCTTCAATATTTTCTTTGGACCTCATGAAGTCTCATGGTGTCAGGTCAAACTGATGATAGGGACCTTCAGCAGCAGAAGAATTTTATTCCACTATAATCTGCAACCTCATTGCCTGGTATTTTCCTTTCTCTACTGTTACCATCAAACCAGGAACCAATCCAGATTCAATACAACCTCTGCTGTATCCAGTGTCTTCAGCCAGTTCTTGAGTTCTAAAGGAATGAAGTCTGGTGTCTGTGATGGTGGGGGCATCTCAAGAGAAGGCTGAGATGAATCACCCTTTTGGTGCCTCTGGCTGAAGGTGCTAATGATAGTTGTAAACGTTTCACCCTTGTCTTTTGCACTGATGTGCTGTCATCATTGAGGGCGGGGATATTTGTGGAACCTCCTTCTCCAGTTAGTTGTTTAATCATCCACTGCCATTCACAGCTGAATGTGGCAGCATCTTCATCTGCTTCAGCAATTACCTTCCCTCCAACATAAGATCTAAAGTGGGGATGATCGCTGATGATTGCACAGTGTTTAGTACCCAAGTGCCAATTTGTGGGCAAGTGATGGTGTAGTGGTTATGTGACTGGGCTAGCAATCCAGGGGATAATCCTCAGAGGGCATGGGTTCAAATCCCATCATGACAGCTGTTGGAATTTAAATTCAGTTGATTAAAAAAAAAATCTGGAATTGAAAGCTAATCTCAGTAACCATAAAGCTATCAACAATTGTCATAGGGCAGGATTTTTAATTTAGCGGGCCCAGGAGAGGCCGGGGAACGGACCCCTTACCGTGATTTCACACTAGCTAGCCGTTAATTGGCGCACTGAAAGACTCAGATGCCAGGATGGGGGCGGGAGGAGGGTGAGTGCTGACGTCAGTGTGGGCACAGGGGAATGCGGAATGAAACTCCCTGAAGGCAGAGAGCTGTTTCGGGAGCCAAAGAATTTAAATGCAAAAATTAAAGATTTCAAGGAAAAAACGCCCATGCATCAGAATCAACCACCGGAACATATGGATGATGAAACTTCTGTCCAAATATTTTTATTTTTAAAAAATTGATATCGGAAACCACATCTCGCGCACGGACGAGATTTCCTGAAAAATGTAAAGGCCGCCTGAGCGATTTGCCTGCCCGCCAACCGTAACATTAGAAGGGCAACGAAAAATCTCAGTTAATTACTACTTTAATGGCCTTAATAGGCTGTTCAGTTATCGACGGGTGGGCTTCTGACTCTCCTGCGCATCTGCTGACTGAAATATTGCGCAATTGTGCAATGACGTTGGGACGCTTGCCCAACGTCACCGCACGCTATTTTACGCTCGAGCGGGTCTGGCATGCGCCCACACATTGAGCAAAACATTCTGCCCATAAAAATCCATCTGGTTCACTAATGCCCTTTTAGGGAAGGAAATCTGCCATTTTTACCTGATCTGGCCTCCATGTGACTTCAGACCAACAGCACTGTGGGTGACTCTTAACTGCCCTCAAAGGTCAATTCAGGATGGGCAACAAATGCTGGCCTTGTCAGTGATGCTCACATCTGATTAAAAAAGTCACAACTCCTCAGATAGTGAAGCACAACCCATGCCTGCATGCAGCAAGACCTGGACAAAATTCAGGTTTGGGCTGATAAGCTACAAGAAACATTCAAGTCACACAAATGCCAGGAAATGACCATCTCCAACAATAGAGAATTTAAGTGCCGCCCACACCATTCAACAGCATTACCATCATTGAATTCCTCACCTTCAACATCCTGGGGTTACCAGAACTTAACTGGACCAGCCACATAAATACGGTGGCTACAAAAGGAGGTCTGAGGTGAAAATCTGTGGCAAGTAATTCACCTCCTGACTCCCCAAAGCCTGTCCACCATCTACAAGGCACAAGCCAGGACTGATGATGGAATGCTCCCAACTTGCCTGGATGAGTGCAACTCCAACAGCACTCAAGAAACTCAGCAGCATCCAGGAAAAAGCAGCCAGCTTGATTGGCACCCCATCCACCATCTTAAGCATTCGCTCCCTCCAACACTGGCACGCCATAGTAGTAGTGTGTACCATATACAAGATGCACTGCAACAACTCATCAAACCTCCTTCAGCAGCACTTTCTAAATCTGTGACCTTGACCACCTAGAAGAACAAGGGCAGCAGATATATGGGAACAGCTCCATTTGTAAGCTCCCTTCCAAGTCACCCATGATCCTGACTTGAAAATAGGTCACCTCCCCTTAATTGTTACCTGGTCAAAATCCTAGAACTCTGTACCTAACAGCATAATGAGTGTACCTACACCAAATGCACTGCAGAGCTTCAAGAAGCTGACTCCCCAGTCTTTTCTCCAGGGCAATTAGGGATGGGCAATAAATAAAGGCCTTGCCAGTGACACCTACATTCCATGAATTAATAAAAAAATGTTGAAGATGTAAGATGCAGTTGGTTTAGAAATTATGCAGTTTGTGGAATAAGGAAGTGTTAGTCCTTCAAAGAAACAATTCTGATTGCATTTTATGAAATGTGATTACCATTTGAGAATAGAAGGATGCGGAGGTGGGCAAAATTGCATAGCATTTTGGCTGTGGATTTCACACTCAATAGAACTGAAGCGTTCAAGTTTGTGAATGTACAAATTGAGAATGTTGTAGAACAGTCACGGCGGTAACAGCAACTTATATATAATGCATTTATAAATCATCATGGTGCCATACAAGATATTGGTCACTTGCTTCTCTGCAGAGCACAGTTCACTTTGCGGTGTGTGGGCATAGCTGCCCGAAGACACTATCAGATAATCTGTCATCAGACTTGAACCACAAATCTCATAAAAAAAGCAGCTGTAAATACTAACATAACCTATCTCAGCTATTCGTCAGATAATCGCTTTTTTCCTACCAACAACATTTTATTGTGCAGTACATACCCACTTCTTGAGTTTGAAAGGAAATTATTATTGGCTTGAATTTGGACCTATAATTTCAAACCCTGTCTTCTTTCAAGAAAGAAGTTTGTGTATGTAGCCCTCCATTTGAAATGATTACATTTTCCCTTTAGTCACAAGCAGGTAGTCAAACAGTCATATATTTGTTTCTGAGCAGTTTTCTCCCCCGTTAAGAGACAAATAAACTCACTAGATGAGATTCTCTCAATTCACCACCACCCATCGTGGCCTTGACAATGATGTGGCAGTTAGAATTATTGCTCTCATGTTTTTCCATGGCTTGGATAAAAAGAAGTTTCTCACAGTGTTATTCCCTCTGCAGGGTTACTAAATCGTGTTAGCTACAGGACATCTCTATCTAATGCAATTTGGAAGCATGCAGTCATAGAAATATATTTCACTCAGCTAACAGCAAAGAAATAGGACTTTAGTGGTATGTGTGAAAAGCAAAATTTGCCATTGGTATAAATGGTCTTTTAATTCCCTCCACCAAATGCAGCCCTTCTTCCCCATTGCTTTCAAATCTTAAAGCAGTATTTTGGATGTAATTATCACCTTCCAGTATGTACTCCACTTCATATTAGCTGATATAATGTGCATAGTTGTAAAGTGGTGTTTCCCTCAGCAGAAACAAAAAAATCAGCCTCTCCTCCATGTTACTCTCTCCTTTGCTATCTTACGCTTCTATCTTTTTCTGTTACTATCCCTCTTTGAATCTGCTTTTCTCTCTTCCTGGTCTCTGTTACTTTCTTGTTTTTCTCCGTTACTGGCCCTTCAGGTCCTCTCTTACCATTCCTGGCGTTCCCATTAATATTCCAGCAATTCTGTAAGCTGTGTCATTTTCTTCCAATGGTCTCCAGATGCTGCCATTTCCTCCAATGTTCTCTTCTGGCTCTCATACCCCTGAAAATCTAATCTGCGTGCATCCCTATATTTATATGGCAGTAAAGTTTTAACTGCAGTAGGGCCGGGAAACAAGTGGTGGTGTAGTGGCTGCCTTTTACACATCCAACCCGATTAGAAAGGAAAATCGGGTCTGATCTGCAAGTTTTCCATCGATATATTTAACAACTTGGGATAAAAATTTGTTTGCTCAAATGGGCCAGTGTGAACTGGGCACAGCGAATAACTCATGTGCCTGAAAAGATAGGCGTGAGGCCCGATCAATAGGAGCGGGTTTGTGCCTCACTTTGAAAGGTCCAGTTGTGTCTGCCTGTAATGGTGGCAATCTCAGGTCTATCATTTTGATTGCGTCACAGAGGAAACTCCAGGCCAAGTTCTTACTTTTATTTGGATTATAAGATATAGTGAGCACTTAAAAGAGCTTAAAACCAACGATTCATCATGGTTGGAAACACAACGATAGGCTTCTTCCAGCAGAAAGTGAATTGGATTAACAGCTTTTCCAACAGCAAGGGGTGGCTTTATTTTAGACACTTAAAACACTTATTTTTGTAATTGCTGATGTACAGTTGAGAATTCCATTATAAGTGCACTATGTGCGTTAGATGACTAAAACAAGCTTAGCACCTTCATTCACTTTCACTCGTTACACCCTCCAAAATGCTTTCAGAGCATGCTCAAAGGCTCTATTGACTACCATAAATCACCATTTGCAATTAGCATCACTCAGCTCGGCGAGTGTTTAGGTGATGGGACTCACACCGCTGAATCCCAGCATTATGATGAGAGCCTTGTGGGCACAATCCAGACAATTGCAGGTTGAGAAATGGTCAAGGTCGAGCGCCAGGGCAATAATATGGCTGAGAGGGGCAGGGCTTCAGCATCTTGAGGTGGCAAAATATTCACCCACTTATTGGTGAGTTCAGTAGATGTACACTCAAAGTTGGAAACATGGTTGGCAGACAGGAGCACATATGTGCTCCAAGTATGGACTTTTTTTTATTCATTCATGGAATGTGGGCTTTGCTGGCTGAGCCAGCATTTATTGCCGATCCCTAGCTGCCCTTGAGAAGGTGGCGGTGAGCTGCCTTCTTGAACCACTGCAGTTCATGTGGTGGAGGTACATCCACAGTGCTGTTAGGAAGCAAGTTCCAGGATTTTGACCCAGCGACAGTGAAGGAATGGTGATATATTTCCAAGTCAAGATGGTGAGTGACTTGGAGGGGAACTCGCAGCATGAAAACCAGATGACAGAGAGCACATGGAGTTGCACAATATATGACCCTTCTCTATGCGTGAACACATCTCCCCTTGTACACTATACCTTCACCTTCCAAGAATGCAGACAAGGTAGGAGAACACCTCTGCTTCAATCTTACATGGCAATAAACATGGCATGACCCTGCAAAGCATGTGAATGGGGTTCATTCCACAAGCACATTTAACATTAAGGTCGAGGCACCACAGATGTCAAGAATGATCTGAAAAAGGGGAATACGCTGTGGTGATATGGAAGCACACTGTGTAGAGAGAGGCCCATGATAGTGACATCTGTAATAAGTTGGGCAAGGCATAAAGACAGATGGAGAGGACCTGAGCAAGGCATGCAGATGATAAGGATGCCTGGCATGTGTGGGTGATGAGGGGAGCCTTGGACCGGATGAGGATGAGTGTGAGATCTAGTGGCGATATCCCTTGAGCTGGCAGTGAGTGAGATGCTAGTGAATGTGTGCTTGGCTTGTGAGTGTGTGAGTTGAGAATGATGAGATGGTTGACTTACCGTGGCGGCACGGATGAAATCATTCATCCTCTTTTTGCACTGGGTGCCTGACTTCTTCTATTCAGGGTTGGCACTGTCCAAGCCAGATTGGTGAGCTTGCTGGACCTCCTGCAGTCAGAGTGCGGGTAGAGGACATTGTGGTGGGCCTCAACTGTATCCAGGTGTTCCAGTAAGGCGTCACTGAATTTGGGGGCTGCTGTCTTCTTGACTTTTGGGGCATGTCATCAGTGGAGCAGTCTTGGCCCGCAGACATTGAGAATGCTGTGCACGGCTGCTCTTTTAATATGGCGCCCGGAGTGAGGAAGTGGTGAGCTCATGGCAGGGCGAATAAATCAGAGGTTGCCTGCCAGTGATCCAGCCTGTTTCCCACACGTGCATATTTAATGAAGCAGGACATTGATGATACAGTGCAAAAACCCACCAATGTGGCCAGCGGGCAAAACAATTTTCACGCCCACCACTGCACTTAGTGCACTGGGGGAAAAATCCGCCCATAATATACCTAGGGCAGGCTTTTCTGATTGGCGAGCGGGGGTGGGGCCCGCTCATCGATACATAAGATGGCTCGGGGATACGTTGGGCATGCGTCCCGACATCACCGCGCGTCAATTAGATTGTCAGTTTGGTGGGCGCATAGCCGATTCAGCTGCACGCCCGCTTAACTGTCAGCAGCTTATTAAGGCCATTAAAAAACCAATTAACATTATTGATGGACCTGCCCGTCCAACCTTAAGGTTGGCAGGCAGGCCGGGAGCCCAGGTGGATCTTGGAAAAAGCATGAAACCTCATCCATGGGCAGGACGAGGTTTCATGAGGGTCTTTAAATTTTTACGAAAGGTTTCAATAAAAGTTATGGACATGTCCCAACTCATGTGACAGTGAGGGGACATGGCAGGGAAATTTTTCAAACCTCTTTATTTCAAGTTTTACATCAGAGACAATCTCCCTGAAGCAGCACTTTACCTCAGGGAGATGAGTGTGCTCTTTCGTGCGCATGCACAAAAGAGCGCAATCTCGGCTGAGGGAATCCCCACCCCGTCCACCCCGCCTACACAGGGAGCGCATAGCGCTTCCTGGCAGAAGTCATGCTGGGCGAGCCTTAATTGGCCCACCCACGTAAAATAGCGATGTGCCCCCGGCCCGCCCATGCCCCCCTTCCCAATGGGGGGAAAATTCTTCCCTTTGGATTTTCCTTTATTTTACCTGCCAATGTTTTCTTCATGCTGCCTTTTTACTCTCCTAATTTCCTTTATAAGTTGCCCCCTACACATTCTATACTCCTTTAGGGCTTCTGCTGTGAAACCCTCATCACTGGAGACATATACATGTGACCTGGACACACTCAAAATCATGGAATCATATAACACAGAAGGAGCCCATTCTGCCCATTGGTTTTGAAAAAGCTATCCAATTAGTCTCACTTCTCTACTCTATCCCAATAGCCCGGTAAATTGAAGGTGAAAAGAAATATGAAATAATATACTCTCACCTTAGACGGAGCAATACAAAGCAGATTAGCCCAAGTTTGATCTGCAACCTGTGTTTAATTAGCTACTTTCAGCAGGAGTGGCATGTAAGGTGCTCTAGTTGAGCTCAGTACCCCTGGGAAAATAAATCAGTCATGCTCCCACTCCAGGTCACTATCCAGTGACACCTGCTGGAAAATTGTTTATGGATGGACGTAGATATTTCCAAATTCTCAACAAAATTATATTCCATTGAGAAAGAAAGACTCTACAAGGAGAATGCACTATCCTTGGCTAACTAAGGAAGTTAGTTAGGATGGAATCGAATTGAATGAAAAGATGTATAATGTTTCAAAGATTAGCGATAGACCAGAAAGTTGGGTAAAAATTTAAAAACCAACAAAGAAGACTATAAAAAAGAGGGATAAGTTGGAGCATGAAAGAAAACTAGCAAGAAATATGAAAACAGACATCAACATCTTCTGCAAGTATATAAAAAGGAAAAGAGTAGCTAAAGTGAGTGTTGGTCCCTTAGAGGGTGAGACTGGGGAATCAATAATGGGAAACAAGGAAATGGCGGAGGCTTTGAACAAGTATTTTGTATCTGTTTTCACAACAGGAGACACAAAACGCATCCCAAGAATAGTATAAAAGCAGGGGGCAAAAGGGAGAGAAGAACTTAAAACAATCATGGTCACGAAAGAAAAAGTACTAGGAAAACTATATGGGACTAAAGCCTGACAAGTCCCCTGGACCAGATGGCCTGCATCCTAAGGTCTCAAAAGAAGTGGCTGCAGAGAAAGTGGAGAGTCAACATGGTTATGTGAAAAGGAAATCATGTTTGACAAATTTGTTAGAGTTTTTTGAGCATATAACAAGCAGGGTGCATAAAGGGAAACCAGTAGCTGTAGCATATTCGGATCTCCAAAAGACTCTTGATAAAGTGCCATATAAATTGTTAATGCTGAAGGTAAGGGGCAGAATTTTTCCGTCGGTGAGCTAGGGGTGGGGTCTGCTCGCCGACACGAAAATGATGTCGGGAGGAACCCCCGATGTCATCCCACCCCATTTAAATATTCAGGAAGGCGGGCGGACAGTGCGATCAGCTGTCCACCCGCCAACCTATCAATGGCCAATTGAGGCCATTGACAGGGTAGTTAAACCAATTAAAGGCCCTGCCCGTCCAAACCTAAGGCTTCTGAAAAAACATGAAACCTCATCTACTGGCAGAATGAGGTTTCACGTCTGTTTTAAAAAAGTTTAATAAAGTTTTTGTGATATTTATTAACATGTCCCTCCTCATGTGACATTGTCACATGAGGGGGTCATGTTAATAATTTTTTTATTTTTCTATTTTTAAAGTTTCAAACACTGTCAGTGCTCTCACTGAGGCAGTACTTAGTCTCAAGGAGTTGTGCGCTCTTTTGCATGCATGCGCAGAAGAGCACACTCTGACAGCTGGGGAATCCCTCCCTCCACCCCCACACAGGAAGTGCATAGTGCTTCCCGTTGGGGGGCCCGCTGGGTGGGCCTTAATTGGCCCGCTCACTTAAAATGGCAACAGGGCCCGTTTCGGCTGTGGTGATCGGCTGTCCGCCCGCTGCCAAGCTGGTGGGGTCCGCCCGCCCATCAAGGGCAAAATTCTGCCCAAGAAGTGATATATTAGCACAGATAGAGGATTGGCTTACTAACAGGAAATAGAGAGTCAGGATAAATTTTCAAGTTGGCAAACTGTAACGAGTGGAATATCGCAGGGATCGGCTGGGGCCTCAGCTATTTCTGATTGATATTAATGACTTAGAGGTAGATAAATTTGCTGATGATACAAAGATAGGTTAGAAAGCAGGAGGATACAAAGAGTCTGCAAAGGGATATGGATAGCTTAAGTGGTTGGCAACGTTTGGCAGAGTTTAATGTGGGAAAATGTGAGGTTGTCCACTCCGGCAGGAAGAATAGAGAAGTAAAATATTATTTAAGTGGAGAGAGACTGCGGAATGCTGCAGTATAGAGGGATTTAGGTGTCCTTGTACATGAATCACAAGAAATTAGCATCTAGGTAACAGCAAGTAATTAGGAAGGCAAATTAGGAAGGCTGGCCGCTATTGCAAAGGGAATGTAGTATAAAAGCAGGGAAGTCTTACACCTGGAGTACTGGTCTCCTTACTTAAAGAAGGATTTACTTGCATTTGAAGCAGTTCAAAGAAGGTTCGCCAGGCTGATTCCTGATATGAAAGGGTTGTCTTTTGAGGAAAGGTTGAGCAGGTTGGGCCTATACTCATTGGAGTTTAAAAGAAGGAGAAGTGATCCTATTGAAACATAGAAGATTCCGAGGGAGGTTGACAGGGTAGATGCTGAGAGATGTTTCCTCTCATGGGAGAATCTGGGATTAGGGGAGGTGGTGGCATAGTGGTATTGTCACTGGACTAGTATTCCTGAAACCCAGGGTAATGCTCCGGGGACCTGGGTTTGAACCCCACCATAGCAGATGGTGGGAATTTAATTAAATTCAATAAAAATCTGGAATTAAAAGTCTGATGATGATCATGAAATCTTTGCCAATTGTTGTAAAAACCCAACTGGTTCACTAACCCTCTTTAGGGAAAGAAATCTGCCATCCTTACCTGGTCTGCCCTACATGTGAATACCCTCTGAACAAGGACAATTAGGGATGGGCAATAAATGCTGGCCTAGGCAGTGACTCCCATGAACGAATAATAAAAAAATGTTCAAAAATAAGTGGTCTTCCATTTTCTTTCAGAGAGTTGTTAGTATTTGGAATTCACCCAGTGGAGGCAAGGTGATTAAATATATTCAAGGCTGAGTTGGACAGATTTTTGATTCACAAAGGAGTCAAGGGGGATAGGCAGGAATATGAATCAGATCACCCATGATCTTAGTGAATGGCAATGCAGGCTCGATGGGCTGAATAGCCTACTTCTGTTCCTATTTCTTATGGTCTTTTGACCTTATAGCAGATGAGAACAATAATAACTTGTTAACATCCATCATCAAGATTACATGTGAAAAATAACCACTTGGATGAGCTACAGCAGGCTGCTGGTGCCATAGAGCTGTATCAGAACAATTCATGTAATGATCATGGAATGTTGACCATATCGCACTTGTGGCCTTTTTAAGGCAGTATTTTCTGTTACCCTATATACAGCATGGGCAGGATCTTCCCCCCCATCAGGGGTGTTGTGCGGGAGCGGGTGTGAGCGGGTGGGTTCTTGATCAGAGCCCCCAGTTGGGGGCACACCGCCATTTTAGGTGGGCGGGCCAATTAAGGCCTGCCCAGCATGATGTCTGCCAGGAAGCGCTATGTGCTCCCTGTGTGGGTGGGGAGGGGGTGGATTCCTTGAGCTGAGAGTGCGCTCTTTTGTGTGTGTGCACGGAAGAGCGCACAGATCTCCCTGAGGCTAAGTGCTGTCTCAGGGAGATCGGCTCAGGTTTGAAAATTTCAAAAAAGAAGGGGAAAAAAATTACTGACATGTCCACTCATGTGTCACTGTCACATGAGCTGGGACATGTCAATTTCTTTTATTTAAACATTTTATAAAAATATTAATACCCTCATGAAACCTCATCCCGCCTGTGGATGAAGTTTCATGTTTTTTCATAAGCCCGCCTGGGCTCCCAGCCTGCCCACCAACCTTAAGGTTGGACGGACACGTCCATCAATCATGTTAATTACTTTTTTAATAGCCTTAATGGGCTTTTGACAGTTCAGCGGGCACGCAGCTGATTCAGTTCACATGCCTGATGCCACCCCGCGTCGTTTTACATGTCGGCAAGCGGGCCCCCACCCCCCCACCTCAATCGCCGAACAGAAGATTCTGCCCCATAGGTTTTAGAAGGGGAGTAGTTTGAGCTTCATTAATTGGCTTTCATTAATAGGTTTTACAGAAAGCCAGCGTTGTGGTCACTTTGACAAATGGACCGTAGGAGTCTCAGGTACAGGTTACGATCGTTTATTCGAGCAATTGCAAGGAGGGCACCATCTCAATACAGCTTGAGACAATACTCTGCTAAACTACAAGTGTTCATCATATTTATACATTATTGGTCACGTACAAGAATAGTTTCCAGATTTCGATCTTGTTAACATAAAGGTTTACATTAAACTGACAAGTCTAGTGACAAGTACATGTATTGTACGTCCCTATTTGTTTCTCACCCAGGTGGAGACCCTGCCTCCTACCTAAACTAGGACCATCTGTTCTTTCCCTATCTGCTGTAAATAGGCTCAATCTTAGTTGTTTTTCAACCTAAGGCTCCAGTCTGACTCCCAAAACACCCAATCTGTCATATTTACATTCTTCTTCATCCAATATGGCCTTGCTGATACTCACACGCCCTGAGAATGTGCAAGGTTTAGATTTCTCTCTGTCCAGCCTGGCCTTTAACTGTTAACTGCTTACGCAGACAGGTTTTGCCTGCTTGCATATTTTAAGTATTGATTCCCTTCAATAAGTTCTTACTGTATCCCTTTATTTCCCCCTAACAGCCAGCATGGACTTGATGGGCCGAAAGGCTTTGTTCTGTGCCGTAATAGCTCTGACTCCAATGATACTTTTTAAAACTGTAAATTGCTTTCTCTAGTGAAGTCAAATGAAATGCAGTAAGGGTAGACTGATTCCCCGTGGCTCATGTGTACACGGCCCACTGAACATTCTTTTGGGCTTTTTTGTGTTCCATCTTTTAACTTTTTGCCTGAAATAAAAATCACTTTTAAATGACAGCTCCAAAATGAGCAAGATTTATTTGAGTGACTCACACTATTTTTTTAATGGAACTCTGGTGAGCCTTTTCTATTTTAACTCTGTAGGATACTTGCTTGTTTGAGATATCATTGGGGATAAACTTTCACCTGACTGAGGTAAGAAAGGAATAACATGTATGGTATAATTTGACTGTTGTATTTTATGATATTTCCATACTATTGGAACAATTTTACTATCATGATACAGTTGAGAAAATACACTAATCTCTCCTAGAATTGCAATTTACTTAGGCTGGGATTTTCCAGCCCCCGTCGTGGCATACCTGCCTTGGGAGATCCAGTGGCCTAGCCAAAAGCCCATTGACTTTTGGAGGGACCAAATGATCTCGGCAGTGGATGGAGCTGGAAAATCCCACCTTTTGTCTCGGTAAACATGTCTTGTCAAGCGTTATGGTTCTATATGCAAACAAAAGTTATATGAATTTTTGGTCAGTCACCTTCACATGTTTGACATTCAGTGGGCTAGATTTTCCTTTGGGAGAGTGGTAAATGCTTCTCGTTCATTTGATCAATTTTGTGCTAATGCACGAATGATGAGTTTTCAGCTTTTGCTGTAATATTCATTCTATCAGTGAGAAGCTATTGCCATTGGATGGAATGTATACATAAATCATGTAAATAAGTCAGCTTAATAACCTCAAATGAATGTCTTGCCCTCTTTGACTGCTGTCATTTCCACCAAAAGGTTCAAATGAAGGGAAAAATTAATTTGTGAACGAGGCAAAGTAGCCTTTTTTCTACTAAGAAATGCTACGCTAGCATTAGAAGTTGGCCTCAATTTTTCACTTCAAATGCAAACGTTTATTCACCTTTTAAGTCAACACATGGGATCAAACAGGCAATACTGTTGCCAAGAGGATGTGTGGGAGTTTAAGATTCCCCCACACAGTGCAGACTGTGCATGGTGAACAACAAACAGAAATGGATCCTCTGGCAAAAAGGATGAAGTACAAAGGTGGTTTCAAACTAAAATGTGTAACATTTGCTAATTTGTCAAATAACTGTGCTACAGCAAGGGAGTTCAGCAGTGAAAAACTGATATGAGAATAGAAGAAGAAGGAATCATCTCTGAAGAAGATGCTCAAGACTAAATGCACCATGAGAACAGGGACCAGTCATTGGCGTGATCTTGAGAAGCATGTATTGGAATAGGTCCTCACAAACTGCCTGCATAGTTACATCTTCACCAGAAATGCATTGTGTATATATGCACTTAAGTGGGCCAAATCGAACCTTGAGCCCAGCAAAGATTTCAGACCAACAGCTGGTTGGTGTAGCTTCTTTATGTCTAATATTGCAGCAGATGACCAAGATTGCTCAAAGATTTCCAAAAAAGTTCTGCCAGTTTCTATCAGTTCTTCATCAGACAGTGGCAAAAACATGAGTACCCACCATGTCACATTGACAACATGGATGAAATGCTTTTTAAAATGTTCTGATTGTGGTTAAAGATAACTTTGTAGAATTAATTAATTCAATATGCACCCAAAGTCCTGTAACCCTCAGGCCTATGGAGCAAGAGCTGGAAAATGGGATTAGGCTGGGGGTTGTGAGATGGTGGGGCTCGTTTTTCGCTTGGTGCAGACATGATGGGCAGAGTGGTCTCTTTCTGTGCTGTAAATTTTTCTAAATTTTCGAAATATCTGAAAAGGAGGATTGTGCAGAAATGTGGGGAAACGTTGGGGAAGTGGCAGTATGTTAATTGCTCCTTAGGAGAGCCAGCACAGCCATGATGGGCCAAATGGCCTTCTGTGTTGTAATGATTCTATGATTTTGAAGCAGAATCAAGCTGCTTTAGCTAGAGTCTCCCTATAGCAAATGTCCCCCCCAAAACACTTGGGGGGTGTGGAGGATTACTATTTACATACATTTAAATAGGGAAGAGGAATGGATCTCCTACCTTGAAAACTGGACATGCACTCTGCAAGATGAATCAGTTGGTAGCAAAAATGCTGATCAAAGTGAGTGAAAAGTTGGAGAAGTTTTCAACACAATGAGGGAAGAAGAAGCCAGCTTTTGCTGCACGGGCAAATTCTTACCGGACATTTTAATAATGGCCAAACAGTATTTAGTCTTCATAATCTATGGATAGATATTGTGCTGTATGATATTAGTAATTAATGCAGTAACATGACCACCTGAAACTTCTCTTTACCCTATTTAAATGGCTATGTTAATGTGTTTAAATAATGGATAAATACTGTCATAAAATTACCAGATAAAATACTTCAATGTGAAAATATAAAGGGTGATTTTTCAACTACCTCTTTGCTGTTTCTTGCCTGAGAATTAGGCGATTGGCAGAGGAAAGTTGGGTGGGTACCTTTGACAGCCTTTTGTTGTTCAAGACCAACCTGATTCAATTTTTATGTAGGCCTTTAAATGGGCACCCCCCACCTTCCAAAACAAGCAGAAAGTTATTTAAATATTCACATTGGAGTCTTTTGCCAGGCTTAGGACCCCAGTTGCCATTTTCACCTATGAAAGAGCCTCCGCTGTGCGCACAATGCTCAGTTGCATCAGGCATTCAATGTGCTAATCAGTTATCTTTAAAGGGATCACTTGAGTATGCTCAAAAAGGCTGGTAAATGTTACGGGGAGAGAGTTTAATAATGGCCAGAAAGAACAGGATATTCCCTCCATGTCCCATGAAGCCATAGCCACTGCTGGCCCGCTCTTAGCTTCTACGGTTGGCTTTCCCCGGCAACTGGCACAACCAGGCAGAAGCCAGCTGATTTTCAGCTTTCCATTACCAATGTGCTGCTGTGGAGTGCATGTTTTGTTCAAGCATCGCTACACTGGCTTTGGGCAAACACTATGGACGCACCACCAAATTCATGGCCATTTTGGGTTAAAGTTAAGAATTACAATGTATGCTTGTTACCAATGTCATAGTTGGGTTTTGGGTTGGGTAATAGTAACTAGTCAGTTTTTGCATAATTTTCATCCAGAAAATTTTAATTGGTTGCAGTAACTTTAGCAGCAGCCATTACAGCTAGTTATTAATGCTAGTTGCAAAATGTGAATAATCGGTAGTCATGGGAAAAGCAAATTTACTGTCCTGAAACATTTTCTCCCTACTGGTAAATCTGCCAAACCACCACATCTTGAAATGAGGCAAGCATACCGAATATGAACATGACAGTAATAATCATAATAAATATAATAATAACCATATCTAATGTTGCATCAAGGTAAGAACAGTATTTAGAAATGATTGCTTAATCATTCAATGTAAACTCTAGAGTCTAAATTATATATTACAGAGAATAGCTAATGTCTGGAATAAACTCTGAGTCAATAACTCACTCTCCTAGTTTTATTGCTACTTATGAGTCACTTGAGCTTTTTTCTCATTGTTTATGATGTATTCGGTAGTTTGGTGTATCCCACTAGGTTTTCTATTTCCAAGGAACATTGCCACATGCCGAAATGTGTTATCAGAAATAACTTAAGTGAAAGTTACTGTAGGAATCACAATTGACAGCTCATTTGCTTTATGTTCCATACTGCTGTCATTACGCGCTTTAAAATTGAACAAAATTATGAATATATTTTGCAGTTTTAATATTTGCACATTTATTTGTAAGCTTCATGTTAATTTTATTTGCTGCACTTTTACAATAATTTCATACCTTCACAAAAACATTCCCAGAACTCCATAGCCATGCCCAAAACTGGGAAGTGAGCTCCAAGAGATGGCCTCACAGCAGTGCAAAGGCGTGCCTAATGTAGTGTAACTGCTAGTGAACATTTCTGAAATCTAGGCACAAAGAAATCACTGTGCCATATAGTGCAGAGCTTATTTGAAAATTAAATCCATATTTCCATATTCTGTTTTACATTATGGATGAAACTGAAGAGTCAGAGGTGGGGGCTGGGTGGGTGTGCGTAGGGAGCAAAGAGGCAAGGAAAATCATGGAAAGAAAGGAGAGAAGTAAAGAGAAGAATACAATCAAAGCAAATAAGGATGGGAAAGATAATAAACTGGGGCATATTATAGGACCCCTCGAGTACTTAGAAAGTTACCAATAATGAGCAAATCTGAAAATCTGAAATTTAAAAAAATCAGAATTTGCTGAAAATACACAGTAGGTCAGTAAACATCTGTAAAGAGAAGCAATTGGTAATGATGCTGTGGGTATATGGGAAGAGATTGGTGATGATGCCAAGATTTACACTATAGAATGGAATTCCTGAGTATTCTGAGAGTGCACTCTGGCATTCGGAGAAGCACCTGCCTGAATTTGGTCTTTGTTGCTGGATTGCCAGATTCATATTCAATATGAAAACATTTTCTTGGAGCATGCAAGAGCCTCATTAGCTTTCTTATGTTAATGCAATCTTGCAAGTAGTCTTATGCTGAATTCACAGATATTTTTCAACAGTTTACTTCATTAGTGTTGCTTGTCAAATTTGAACAGTCTGTTAAGATTTATGGATTAGAAACCAGATGAAATAACATTCAAGCTGCTGTACATAGCTTTAAGATGCTCTTTTCAATTTTTAATTTGAAATATAGGTGGTTAGAAGTTTTTTGATCATCCTCACCAATGATTTAGTTTTCTGGTGCTTAGGAGTTTCCTTTTTAAAAGGTATATTTAATTGTTTCTTATTACATCTAAAGGGTAACTTTCTAATTTTGGGTTCCATGCTTGGAAAGTGTTTGCTGCCTGTCGAGTATGCATCTCAGAGATTTTGCTGTGCACGATTCTCCAATGGTTTAAAGTAATATTTGGAAATCATGTATAGCCCATGACAAAATTTCCAGTATGTGCTCTTGGAGGGTGATGTTCCTCCTCTATAATGTAAAGATTGAAATTATTCCCGTTAAGTTCACTTTTTTCAGCTTCTATTCACATTCTAATTGCTGCATTAATTCTCCCCACTGTTTGGCATTGATATTTTGCAACACAAACCAGTTTTTCCCCAATCTTTGCTTTTACAACTGTCATGTTGAAAGCTGTTGTTTCAGTTGCACCAAGCAAGGTGTTCTGCCTTGGAGAAAGGCCAGCAATGATTCACCAGGATAATAATTGATACGAAGGGACTGAGTTATGACAAGACCCTGGCTGAGTATAGTTTCTATTCCACATGATGGAGAGGTCAGAGATAAACCTGACTGAGGTATTGAAAATAATGGGTGGCATTGACAGAGTAGCCTTTTCTCTACAGTAAGGAAATCCAAAGCAAGTGGACTTAATCTTGGAATTCAGCAAAGCCAGTCAAAAGCAAATTCAGCAAAAATCTTCCCTAATAAGTTGTGAGACTGTGGAATTCATGGCCCAGAACCCACGGATGCAAAGCCAGTTGAGCTGTTTAAAAGAGAGACCATATCCCGATTTCCAAGTAAGTATCTAAGAGATGTAAAGGCTGATATTCCAGGGAATAGTGCCCGAGGAGTGCCTGAATGGGAGGCATGGTACACCAGAAACATAGGTGAAGGTATGTAACAATAAGACTACCTATTAACTTCCTACCTTGTTAATTTGAGAGGCCCACATTGAGCACCTGAAGCAGGCACAGATATTTCAATTAATTCCATTTGTCACATTTAACTGCAATTCAACTGATACAAAAGGAAAAGACTGCATATTCTGGAAATCTGGAGTACAAACATAAAATGCTGGAAATACCCAGTTCTCATAAAAGGCTATCAACCTGAAACGTTAAATGTTTCTCTCTCCACAGACACTGCCAGGCTTGCTGAGTATTTCCAGCATTTTGGGTTTTTATCTGCAATTCAGCTTCCTGGTCTTATATAGGTCGTAGGTGTATAAGACTGTCCACATAAAATAAAAAGAGAGTGCTATATGCAAACCAAATGTCTTGAGAGTTGTGAGGGCTAAGTCAGCAAAATATGTGAGGTAGAGTAGCTTTACAGTTACCATGAACTTCATTAATTAAATGGACCATGTCTGCTACAAATTTTGGTTGGACACCTGTCAAATCTACATGATAGGACCTCATTTAGAATCCATCCATAAATGACACACCTACCTACAGATGAGAAGAAGCAGGAAGCTCTTTGGATGCATAAATATTAAGGTAACACTAGAAGAGAATAGCACCAATGAGGGGTATCCATTTGAGCAGGTTTAAAACCCCAAGGATGGGCTGGATTTTAGAGGCAGGTAATGGGAGTCGGGAAATTTCCCAGCTCAGCAGGCCTGTCTCAGGAAAAAGTGCCTGGAATGCTGCAATTTTCGCCTCAGGAAGGCAGGTGCAGCCTGGAGTCGGGTTTGCTGCTCCTGGAAACAATTTGGAGGCAGTTACAGCGGCTGCCAAGTGCTGAGGAGTGCTGTTTAAAAGGCCCAAGTCAGTTCTCTGGGACTTTGTCCCAGTTGCTACGTATTAGGTCCTCTAGCTCTCACCCCTCACATCTGCTTGCCACCCCCCCCCCCCCACCCAGTCCATATGTGCCATCCATGCCAACTCATGCCAGCCCATATCCCTCTTTCCAAGAATGAATAATGAGGTTTCTCTGAGGGCCCAGACTTCCAATAGTCTGTTGCAACATGTGCACACAAGAGAAAACATTGCTTGATTGACAGCTTTTTCTCTTAGATTTATTTTTCAATTGTTCACTATTTATTTGCACGAGATAAAGAGGAATCAACTGCTATTGATACTTTAAAGGTCTGGTTGACTGATGCTTTTATAGTATTGCAGTAACAGCAGATTTTTAAAGAAAGTCATAAATGGCTGTTTTTTTTTAGTTTTTCTACACATGCCATTGTTACTACAGGGTTCATTGGTTCTTCTTAGAATATTTACTGGGTAAATAGGCATGGAGGGTATGAGGGACCATTTGGGGTGGGTGAAGGGGCATTGATTGGCATGGAGAGTATGAGGGGTCATTGGGAGTGGGTGGAAGGGGTTAAGGGTAAGATCATTTGAAGTTATCTTTCAAAAGGTTACCTCATCCAAACTGTGGTTCACAATACCTCTGAGGGGCTATGAACCACGTCTCCTTGAAAAGTTGGCTCGACTGCATGCAAATTGAGGGAAGGGGGATGGGGTGGGGGGGGTTCTAGGAGATACCTGTCTCCACAATGAATCTGGCCAGGTCAGGAGTGCAGGATGTAAGCCTGAGCCCTTCTCCCACACCAGGGAAAATTGGGGAGGCCGGTAATGGGAGTAGAAATCCCAGAATCGGGTCCTGTCCTCCATTTTTAAAGGTCTGCAGAGACGGGGAGATTCCGCAAAAATCTAGCCTGGTATTCCTAGACCTTAGTGAGGAGCAATGTCTCTGGCTGCGCCGGTTTAATACAGAGGTTGTTAAAACAATTGTGTCAACTCCTGACAGCAGACTTCAAACCACAGCTCCCAGTCTTTGCTGCAGTGCTAGCAACAAAGCTCAATATTCTGACTCATTGTCAAAGGTGTCTTTATGTGACTAGCTCTCCTGACACATAGGGCGATGGATTGCAATACAGCCATAGAATCTCCCTCCTGGCTTTCAAAATGATTGCCTGGGCTGTAATAACTTCTCAGTTGACAATGTTTGGCTTTAAGTTGCAGACGTTCAAAATATTCAGCCTTGCTCAGTGTTTCCTCCAACACACTCACTTTTATTATCCCTTTTAAATGACCACAGGCCCTTAAGCTCTGAAGTAGCTCTGGAATGACCCTCATAATTGTAGCCAACCGGAGAACTCAATGCCTGTCCAACCATACTAAAAATCAGGGCAGTAAGAAGTAACCTTGGGCATCGAACTATTCCAATGTGCAACCCATGTGGATCACTCACCATCATCGCCTCCGGAAAATTGGCGCTATAGATCAAGGGCAGAGAATTTGTGTTAAGTAGACAGAAGTGCCAGGGCCAATGTTCCTTCTAATATTTCTTTGTTGTATGTGGTCTGTTTATTGCACTGTGCAGTACACATGAGATTGCCATATGACCACGCATGCATGCATCTTAGAGGAAACAGTGGTTGTAGGCAAACTGTGCAATGCGGTGTGCATTCCAGACTGCTGCATGGCTGCGCACCTGCGCAGCAACAAGTACAGCAGAGGAGGCTCAAGGAGCTGAATTACCAACTTTTGTTCCAGCATTCTAATGTTTTATTTCCCATTTAAAACTAGTAGAAGGACCTCAAAACTATCAGCGCTGTCAATTTTTTGCAGTAGATCAATGTGTACTACTTAGATATTGTGTTTTAAACTGTTTCCTTTTATTTTCCAGGAGAGGAAGCTTCAGAGAATCACACCGAAAATCTTAATCCGGACAATAATGTTAAGACACGCTGTCAATCATGCACCTCTACGTTCTTCAAGATTTTTTGGGGGTTTCTGGTCATTCTCTCTGTATCATCCTCCTGGGTTGGTACCACACAGATTGTCAAAGTCACGTACAAGAACTTCCATTGTCCTTTTTTTATGACCTGGTTCTCTACAAATTGGAACTTAATGTTTTTCCCTGTGTACTATTCGGGACACTTGGCTTCAGCAGAGGAAAAGCAGACATTAATTCAAAAAATTAGGTACTGATTCCTTCTCTTTTTGTTAAGTAAAAAGTTAAAGCATATTGCGTAATTCAAAATTATACATCACTAAATTGTTAATTTTTGTTACAATAGGTAATCAAAGCTGACTGTGTTTTCAGCACATTGCTGCTCCGCTGACAGTCACTTTTTCACATTGTCACAATATCACAGTTTGGAACATATTTCACTCACAACAACGACACCCTGCATTTATATTGCACTTTTAACATAGTAAATCCTCCCTAGATCCTTCACAGGAGCGTTATCAAACAAAATTTGACACTGAGTCACAAAAGGAGATAGATATTAGGACAGATGACCAAAGCTTGGTCAAAGAGCTTGGCTTTAAGGAGCAGCTTAAAGAAGGTAAGGAAAGTAGAGAAGGGGAGAGGTTTAGGGAGGGAGTTCCCTAGGGAGGTATTTGCTGCTGAAAACTGGCCGTGGAAGATCGCAGAATTGGAGGAGCACAGAGCTCTTGGGAGGGTTGTAGGGCTGAAGGATGTTACTGAGACAGGAAATGGGCGAGATCATGGAGGAATTTGAAAACATGGATGAGAATTTTGAAATAGAGTTGTTGCTGGGCTGGGAGCCAAAGTTGTTCAGCAAACATAGGGATGATGGGTGAATTAGAATTGGCATGAGTCAGGAATTGGCAGCAGAGTTTTGGATGAGCTCAAGTTCATGGGGGGTGGTAGATGGGAGACCATCCAGGAGAATATTAGAGAAGTCATTGAGAAGTAACAAGGGTATTGATTAGTGGTTCAGCAGCAATTGAGCTGAAGTAGGGGTGGAAATGGGTGACGTAATAGAGGTCAAAGTAGGTGGTCTTAATGAAGAAGCAGGTATGTAGGTGGAAGCTCAACTCAGGGTCAACTGTGACACCAAGGTTGTGATTGGTTTGATTTAGCCTCTGACAGATACCAGGGGAGTTAGCCATGAGCTGGTGGCTAAGGAATAGAGTTTGTGACGGGAACGGAAGACAATGGCTTTAGTCGTCCCAATATTTAGTTGATAAAAATTTCTGCTCATTCAGGATTGGGTGTCGAACAATCACAATCCAAATGTCTTTTTTTGGTTTCTGGCAAAGTAACACCTCTTTGGTGTATTACTGCCATCTCCTGTCTCGGAGGAAGAAGTGCAATGCATTAAAAAAAACCTAAATTCTATGCGCTAATCCTATGAAATATAAAGAAGGCAACATGATTTTATAAATATCCCAAAACCCAAATCTAACTGCTAAAATACTAGCCACCGTATCACACTGTATATCCTTCTGATGCAAATTAGACTGCATAGCTCCCCTTTCAGTTACAAACTTAGTACAGTGTAATAAAACATGCTCCACCGATTGCAGAAATCCTTCGCCACACTCCTGACACAAACCATTAACATATTTCCTTATTAAATACAGAGACTTACTTAACCCACAGTACCCAATCCTAATCCTACTCATAATCACCTTGTCCCTTCTACACTTCCCAGTGAATTTACTTGGTAACTTCACATTTATATCAAATTCAAAACAATGTCTTCCTTTCTCGTCCATAACCCACTTTTGTTGCCATAATGCATATAGTTTACCCTTCATAATAGATTTAATTTCCACTTACCCTAATGAAATCTCAATATCTGGAATCAAGTGATTTATAGAATTTTTAGCCAACAAATCTGCTGCTTCATTCCCTACCACATTTCCATGTGCTGGCATCCATAAAAAACCCACCACAATACCCAACTGGTGTATGTTACACAATCAGTGAAAAATTTCAAAAATAAAATCCTGTCTAGATTCAGAAAAACAAGATTAGATAGAGACCAATGCTGATGATGAATCTGAACAAATGCTGACTCTCAATAGCTTTACCCCTACTACTCACTCTAAAGCCAACATAATTTCCAGCAACTCAACTGAAAATACTGATAAACCATCAGATAACCTTTTTCATAATCTTAACACTAAATTCAGGAATAAAAACAGCTGAACCTGTGCTTCCTGTCCCAGGGTCCTTAGAACCATCAGTATAAAGTTGAATATAAGCAAACCAATTCTTATCTATATATTCTTTTACAAAACTAGACAGATTAGAACCTAAACTATTTCCTTTAAGTTTGTCCAGTATTGTAAAATCAACCTCTGGATATTGGAAGGACCAGGGTGAACAATCCAAATTTCAATATAATTGTGCAGTTAAAACCTGCTTATTGAAGCTCCTGCTGGAAATTAAAGTGTCTCATTGACTGCATTAAATAATGCCACTGAGAAATCTGATTTAAAAGGATTCAGATACATTGTGAATCAATAAGTTTATCTTGGAAATACTTTCCTTTAAATGAACAACCCAATTAACTATGTCCACATGAATGAAGATCAGCTATATCATTCAGCTTAGGTGCTAGATAGACAAAATATTTAAAGAAATATTTATTTGATGGTGTAGTAGGCACTTGTGTTTGATGCTAATTGAATAGATGTGTTGAAAGAAAAGTTACTGCTACACATATCTCTGATTACATTGTTCATTGCCTGCAGGGAATGTAGTCGAATTTTTGGAGAAGAAGGACTGACTCTGAAACTCTTTCTGAAAAGAACAGCCCCATTCTCTATCCTCTGGACATTAACTAATTACCTATATTTGTTGGCGCTGAAGAAATTAACAGCCACAGATGTCTCTGCCCTTTTCTGTTGCAACAAAGCATTTGTCTTCCTGCTCTCTTGGATTGTGCTCAAAGACAAGTTCATGGGAGTTAGAGTAAGTACCTATGATTAATGGCTTTGATGAAAGCAATTTGTCCGCAGGTGGAAACTGCAATGTAGTCTTTAACATACAGTAAGTCCCTTTTAGAAGCATTAGAAAAATGACCAATAATTGATTCCTGGTACCTGTTTTTAATCATAATAGTTTTACTTAAGTTGTGTGAAATTTTGAGGGAATAATGTTTTAAAATAATGTAGAAAGACCTGCCTCTGAACCATAGAGTTGAACAGAAAGTGATGCCTATCCCTACAGCAGGATTAAGATGATTTATATAGGGTAGGTCTAGTTCACTAATTTGAAGGTTTACAGTATGGAGAAGATAATTTTAATGTGTATGCATTATAACATAATGGGCAGATGTTCCTTTTCTTGCCCATAGATGCATTGGATCGCAGAGAGAAATCTTTGTCAGGGAGGATCACATAAATTAATTGATGGAAAATCCAGCCAAAGCCTTTGTGGACATGGCATCCTCCAGGCCAGCTTTTCTCTATATGTCCAGGTTCAGGAATATCTGGCTTAAGATGTTGAAGAGAAACTTTTTTTGTTTATTCATTCACAGGATGTGGGTATTGCTGGCAAGGCAAGTATTCATTGCCCCTGAGAGGGTGGTGACGAACAGCCTCCTTGAATACAACTGAGTCTTAGTTGAGTTCAGAGAGCAGTTGAGAATCAACCACATTGCTGTGGGTCTGGAGTCACATAGAGACCAGCCTAGGTAAGACAGGAGATTTTGTAAAGGACTAGATGGGCTTTTACTGACAAGGTGGTAGTTTCATATTCCTCATGCTAGCTTTTTATTCCAGATTTATTCAAATGAACTTGAATTTTCCAGCTGCCATGGTGGGATTTGTATTTACGATCCCAGATCCAGGCTACTGAATGAAAACTGCAGAGCTGAACTAGCCATTTCTGCCATCAACTTGCTCACTGCCATTTCTATCGGGGCCTAAATATAAGTGGACAGAGCAGCTGCCTGATGAAGCAGGTGACTTATTATAGCATGCGGATCAGATTCTTTGCATAGTAGAACCCTGATGACATTTTCAGATTTTTAACTTGGTAAAACTCACTGCTAGACCAGCCCAATAATTGCTGGGCCTGTTCAGTGCTACTGAGCAGTACACTTTGGAAATGAACAATTCTGGTGGTGTTTAAAGGGCATTCACTTGCAAGTAGTCAGATCATTGGTATCTATCTTGAAAGTTGAAGAAGATTTACAGAGCTGGCAGGGGATCAGGCATGTTATCATTGTGAGAGAGGCAACATGTGCCACTCCCACAGCGACATTGCCACTCCCGCGAGGATGCAGTTCAACATGCCCAATGTTCTGTGGGAGAACAGGCTGGAGAAGATCTATGATATGATTGAAGGCTCTATCAATGCATTTTGTCAAACTTTTGAAGGTGATGGAGATGATGGTGTCCAGGGACTGAAAGGGCAATAAAAAGCACTGGTGCTGGTGCCACAAACTCCTGGACAGTGGGCCCAGCTGCAATTATCTGTTGGGTTAATTGCTCGCAGCATGTTAAACTGTGGGGTGTTGAGGCCTTGCATCAGTCTGGCACAGAAGCTGGAAGCGGACTCCCCCATAGTCTCTGAAATGGTATGACAGCTCTTGGGCAGGCAGCCCAATGCTTTGAGAGATTGTTGGTGTATATGGAATATTTTTTCATTTAAAGGCTGGGCCACTGAAGTCTGCACATCATCCTCTTCAACAGAGCTAGGGCCCAAGCATTCGCTTTGGTCAGCCGATTCTTGCTGTGTCATCCACTAGCTCCTGCTCACTGTTGCTGAGTGACTTACCCAGTGCAGATGCCTGTAACTCACTATCCCACCCAAAGTGTTGATTTCTGTGCTGGCCCTTGAGAAAGGTGAAGTGAGTGACAGCACATCTTCACTAGCCTCCCCCTCCACCACTTGAGCAGTAGGGCCCAGTTTATGGGAGGGAACTGAAGAGATGACAGAGGGGAAAAGGTCAGCAAATAATGGGTAGGTTAAGCAGGAGCAGATGAGTGTCATCATAATGCAAGACCAGGTTACTGAGATCTGTTGTGGCTGACCGAGGAAAGCAAACAGATGAGAGGAATAGGCAGAACCTTCCCATTCTGTACCTAGCCTGCCAACCCAGATGCTTTTCCTGCTGTCTGCGCCACTGATCTTCAATGCTTCCTCTTCGAGAGCTTGTGTAGATGCTAGTCCTCTCTTGGTTCTGACCCTCTCCTTTGTGCAATGAGCCGGCTTGTCTTGCAGGATGGAGTTAGTGTATTGCTCTTGTAAAAGGCTGTGCAGAGGTGTACTGAAGCTTCATGCAGTGTGCATGTTGAGGGAGGGAGATACAGCAATTTGTGAACAAAATGGAGAAGTGGTAAAGTGGCTCGTAAAATGTGAGAACAAAATTAGCAGAAGAATGAGATGCTTTACAGTTGTTAGCAACTGAGAGTCACATTTAGCACAAATGTATTGCTCATGTCATCATCTGTAATGTTATTAAATAAAATAATAAGAATATTAACTGTTAGATTAATCTGAACTAACATTTCATTTGTGAGCAAAAGTAGATGTTATGCCTAACCTACTAATTTTAAACAGGCTAATGTTTTAGATAAGATAGCTGGCAGAGTAATGTCAACATCCATTGTACCAACTGCTACAGAAAAGTCAAAGAGGAATAAAACTGGACGGACCACTTGGCATTGACTTAGGTGCCAGAAACAACAACAGCACATCCAGCCCTGCCAATCCAGCAAAACCCTCCCTACTAACATTTAGAAGCCTTTGCCAAAATTAGGAGAGCTGTCCCACAGACCAGTCAAGCAACAGCCTGACATAGTCATACTCACAGAATCATTATTTACAGCCAATGTCTCAGACACCACTATCCCTGGGAATGCCTTGTCCCACTGGCAGGTCAGACCCAGCAGAGATGGCAGCACAGTGGTGTGCAGTCAGGAAAGAGTTGCACTGAGATTCCTCAGCATTGACTCTGGACCCCATGAAACCTCATGGCATCAGGTCAAACATGGGCAAGGAAACTTCCTGTTGATTATCACCTACCGCTCCCTCCCCCACCCACCCAACTCAGCTGATGGATCAGAACGCTTCCATGCTGAACACCACTTGGAAGAAGTACTGTGGGTGTCTAGCATGCAAAATGTACTCTGGTTGGGGGACTTCCATGTCCATCACCAATTGGTGGCTTGGTAGCACCACTACTGATCAAGTTGGCCAAGTCCTGAAGGACATATCTGCCAGACTGGACCTGCGGCAGGTGGTGAGGGAACCAACAAGAGAGAAAAACTTACGAGACCTTGTCCTCACCAATATATCTGTCACAGATGCATCTGTCCATGACAGTATTTAGAGGAGTGACCACCGCACAGTCCTTGTGGAGACAGAGCCCTGTATTTACACTGAGCATCCTGTTCATTGTGTTGTGTGACCTTACGAGGACATTGTCCAGTCCAGGGATTTGGCAAGGTTTAGGTGACTTGGGATGATTTGAAATTCATCTGCAAGGGTAAGTTTATTTGGGCTAGAGTTCTGACTTCCCTCTGTGGGGGTCAGGCATTCCAACCTCCTGATTAAGTTCCCTCATAAAGAACTGGGGGTTTTTCAGGGCGATTAGCACTCAGGGGGCGAGTGATGGTCCAGCTGCTCTGGGCCATCTACAGGGGAATGCTGGGCATTGCAATCTATGGGTGCCAGGCCCCGGGATCATAGGGCCAATCTGCTTTTGTACAGCTTAGCTCCTGCCTGTCCACTTTGAACAGCTGAACCTCCGGGTTACCATGCACAGGGACCATGGGTAGGTTGAGGGTAGAGAGAGTGAGGTGTTTTAAAGAGACTTTGGCTTCTTTAGGGGATTCCAGTTCAGGTGCTAGCACAACGGGAGAGTTCCAGCTTCTGTTGCTAGGTGCTTCGGATTGGCATGGCAACAGGTGGGTAGTTGGCTCCTGAACCTGGACCAGCCTTTCTGGGCCTGGATGATATGACGATGGCCTTCTGGCAGGGGCCTCTCCCGCATCCATACTGGAAAGGGTTACAGTGCTGTAGCCTAGTAGGGATTCATGGATCGTTTTAAATAGGAGGGTTAACACTGTCCAGTCACCTTGCAATTCTACATTATGGTGGGTGAGCATGGGGTCCAATCTGTTTGGGGTCCCTATGGTGGGTGAGCATGGGTCCAATCTGTTTGGGGTCCTTCTGCTGGTCAGTTGGGGAGGTAGGCATTGTGTCTTTTTGGACACTACTGTCCTCTGGTGGATGGTCAGCTCTTGGTGTACCTTCAGGTGGCCTTTCAACTAATTGAGGCATCACCCTCTGAGTCAATTTGGGAACTTTTCTTGTCCACATTTAAATTTGCTATAAAGCTACCAGCCAAGCCCATCAATGGCTTCCTAGGTAGGGCCTTTGGTTTGGGAGTGGCTGCTTTCCTAACTTGTTCTAAGTCCCTTGGATCCTTCTGCCGTCTGTTATGGCACAGCTGATGGTAAATGCTAAGCTGCTCAAATCCCAAAGGGAAACGTGAAACAACTGCCAGAACTGTTTTGCAATTTGTATAAATTTCGAGATGCATGCCTTGAATTAAGTAGTAATAAGACCACTGATTCTTATATGTTTCTTACAAGACTAAATTAAACCTTTATTAATAGAAGAAATAATTTTAAGTACATACATAGATCTACACGTTAATGCTATGATAACTTCAAAATCCCCTAGTTAATCTAACTCCTAGTTACACTTTTGATAAGACAACAGTAAGACACATAGATTTTAAAAGATCCAAGCAAAGAAACACAATACCCTGAACAATCCAATTTAAAGTCAGTTTTCTTAACTTCAGTTGTTTGTAGACAGCAGGTTGAGGTATAGATGCTGGAGGCATTTCACACTTGTTTTAGATCTTAGAATGCTTCCCCTTGCACACAGCTTTCTCTCCCTTTAACCATATTTTCCCCTTTTAATGCAAATTACCATTGTTTCACTATGCCTTTGGACTTTACCTTTCTAATAATAAAAATCTCTCATAGTACCAATTTTAACATTAATTTTTGAGAAAAATAAACACACTGTTTCTTAACTTCTCCTGGCTAGGTGTATTTCACTCCCTCTTTTGTATTCAATCTAGTCTGGTTTATTTAAAAATGCAACCTATGTTTACCTACTTAACATTTCAAACCTAGTTTATCTTGTTACCTCAAAGCCTTCAGACCAGCTGCCTTTAATTCAATTAAGACACACATACATACACACCTCATTATTACTCTACTTTACAATAAATTCCAATAACATTATGAAAATTATTATATCTTCTTGACACCCTCAAATGGAGGTGCAGCTCCAGCTATACTCCCTTGTGACTTTTCAGCTGAGTAAGGCATTGCATTCCATATCTACTTATTGCTTAGGGACCTCCCTTTGTCCCTAGTTAACGTCAGAAAGAAGGCTTCTGTTAGCCATATTTCTGGCAAGTCCTTACTCATTTCCTTTCCAGGCTTAAGAGCTGGTCTTCCCTCAGGCCTTTTGGCTATGTGGGGCATCTCCCTCACTATTTTTTCCCTGCCCTAGGACTTCTTTGATCCCTATTTAATTCTGGGATATTCGGGGAATCTATTTCTGAATCTAGGGGCATTCGCTGGACCTCTTTTCATTTTCCTGGCCTGGTTTCGGACTTGTTACCTTCGAGCAGCTGTCACTCGAGGTCTGTGGGTGCTATCTCACCTTTTTGGGCCTCTGGACCTTCTTTAGCCTTCTGCAGATTTTTGCTGGTTGGCATTGACCTCTTTTCTTTCACTGGCTAACACCTTGCCAGCCAGATTGTTCCAAGGAGAAAATTGATTCCTGCTACTGATAGTTTAGGGGCAATCCCTACTGTAACAGGGCCTGAAACAAGGTCACACTCTAGGTGAACCCTATGGAGGGGGCACAAACACAGACCCTCCTCCAACTTCACTGATCAATGCTTTGGCCTTCAGGGAGAGCTCAGGGGGTGGGTTTAAGTTTTCCTCCAACATTAGGGATTGAGTGGCCCCTATGTCCCTGAACAGTACCACAGACATACTCACATTTTGGGATGGGTAGGGGAACAATGTTCCTGACAGGAAAAACTCTGGAAGCTCTCTGGAAGTTTGTCTGGCTCAGACACACACAGTGCCATGTCTTCCAAATGGTAAGCTCTCCTGCTCTGCTGCACTACTCATTGGGACGTGAAGCCAACTGGCTTGCTGAGCAAGTTCCAGCATTCATGTCTGGAATGGCCTATTTTGTTGCATTGAGAACACACTGGCCTCCGGGAGATCTGCTTTCGGGCTGCAGCAGGGCTTCTTGCGATCTTTTGTGTTTTCTTTTCTGGGTTGGGGGCCTTTCCTATCTAGATTGCCCTACTTATAATACAATGGGGTATGATTTGGAAAGGGTCTGCCTGCGTTTACAGGCCTATGGGTGAGATCATGGCTGTCTGTTATGACTGTAGCATCCCTGGCTATGAGGATTCTCTGCTGCTCTAAGTGCATTTGCAGGTTGGAGAGTTAGCAATTTTTGAATTCCTCCAACAATAACAACTCACGCAACTCTTTGTAGGTGCATGGGATTCTTAGGGATCTTATCTATCGGTTGAATGCTGTTTGCTTTAGCCGTTCAAGCTCGATATAGGTTTGTGTGGGCTTCTTACAAGCGTTCCAGAATTGCTGGTGATATGCCCCTGGGACTAACTCTCTATCACACCGAGGCTGGAAAAGGTTTGAAGATATTAATGACATGCACTACATTACAAAATCATTCCGCCAATCTCAGATCTGGTGTACTGATTACACTTAACATGCACATGAGTTATGACGGATGCCCTTTGAGCTGTTATCCATGCCAAGTGGAGAAAACACATTGGAGGCTTTCATTGATGATCTGCCATATATGCAGCACTTGTGCCTCCTTAACGGTTGCTTGCATTCCCATTTTTCACATTCCTATTGTTAATGCTGAATTGGAGTGACTGTATTGTGAAGCCCATGACTGCTGCTGTCCCTTGTTATAGCAGCCTTGGTCTGCTCATAATTCAGGGGCACATTGGGAGAGAACATGGAGTAGACCTCTTGGGCTCTCCCTGACATCTGCCCTTGAATTAAAAATGTCCAGATCACTGCGTCCTGCTATTTTCTCAAAAAGTGGAAGAAGATGACTCCAGATCACACTCTCCAAATTCGGAAATGAATGTTGTCTACTTGGGGGCTTCGGAGAGTGGTTCCAGGTTAGAGGGAGAAAGGGTGCTACTGGGTAGAGAGAGATTTTTCCCTTGCCGCTTCCAAATGCCTGGTTTCTCTCTCCCCTTGAGCTGCTAATTCCGTTTCCAATTTTCAGAGCTGGAATTCTCTTTCCTGTTTTTTCTGTCTGTCTCCCTCTCTCTCAGGGTCACCAAAATTTCACCATTTAAATTCTCTTATTGAATAAACATCTGGGCATGAAACATTACCATTTTCTTAGTACTAGTGAAAAGCAATTTGCTGTGGTAAGTTACTAGTATTTTAAAATTTGTTCCAGCCACTGAGTTTTCCCCTTAGCTTCCAATTGGCTCTTTTATTTCAGATTTGGATTGTCTCTTAAATTTGGTCAAATTCAAATTGGGTTTTCCTGGACTTTAGCTCCCAATTTCTGTGGTGATGTCAGGGTTCAGGAGGAGGAGGCGGGTTTATTTAAACAGTCCTGATTCTCTCCTCACGACCTATCCACATACAGGAAGATGTTTTTGATTCTTAATTTCTATCTTTATAGTTGGTGGCGTATTTTCCCCAACACCTCAGTTTTGGAGTGATCCAATCCTCTATTAAAAACCCCACAGCAAACTCAAGGTAGGGTAAAATCAGAGGGTTAGTTTATTTTACACACACTCAAAACATGGGGAGGGGTTATCACTATGTAACCCCTGGTACATTCATACAATAGAAGAGGAGTAAGGGAAAGAAAGAGGTACAAGGCAAAGAACATAGACAAAATAAGAATTATTGTTTCATGTGAGTCCAGAGTCCAGACTCAAATTCCAATGGTGTATTCTTTCAGAGTTGGCTGGTTGAAAACTGATGCTGGAGAATTCACTTTTCCAGTAGAAATGACTTCCATGATGAGATGGGCCCATGGGGAATTAGCCTTATAGATGATGGTACAGAATCTCAGAAGTTCTTGTAGAAACAGTGTTGATGAGAGCCAGGCACTTTAAATGTGGTCAGAGCTCTGGTTCTGCTGCTGTTTGCTTGATGGGAAGATGGCAGAATACCAAGGTAATATTACAGGTTCTAGCAGCTTGGTGGGTGGGGAGTGTCAGTGACATGACTCCCACTTCTCCACCTTGGTTTGGACAAAGGATGTATATTCCTGCTCTGGATTCTTGAGATGATTAATGTTTCAATCATGAATAAATTCAACAGAAGCTTCTGGGTCCATTGTCCTCGTAGATGGATCATCTCCGTTGGCCAGAGCCTGGCCTCAGAAATGTAAATGATCTTTGTACAACCCTTTGGGATTTGATCTCTGCAGTCACAAGCGGCATTGGCGCCTCTTTAGAGATTATGAGGTTGCTGCTGTTTCTGAAGGCCAGAAACTCCTCTTGTGAGTCATAGCAGGACCTGTTTTCAGTCATTTTAAACCCTTTGTCCAGTTTTTAAAAAATAATTTTACAAATTAGCTCATTAGCAAACAACCCAGGACACAGAACGGTCCCGTAAAATCTGGGAAGGTTGGTCAACCTGGTCAAGAATGTGATGGGATACAATCCACTTGCATGGATGAATGTGGCTCCAACAGCACTTAAGAAGCTTGATGATATTCAGGACAAAGCAGCCCACAACCTGTCCACCAACCTAAACATTCACTCCCTCCACTACCAACGCACAGTGGCAGCAGTGTGTACCATCTACAAGATGCACTGCAGTACCTTAACAAGGCTCCTTCAGCAGCACTTTCCAAACCTGTAATCTCTACCACCTAGAAGGACAAGGGCAGCAGACACATGGGAACACTGCCACCTGTAAGTTCCCTTCAAAGCCTCACACCTTCCCGACCTGGAACCATATCAGTGTTACTTCACTGTTCCGGGATCAAAACCCTGGAACTCCCTTCCGCACAGTGATGTGGGTGTACCTGCACCAGGTGGACTTCAGTGGCTTGAGAAGACAGCTCACCACCACCTTCTCGAAGGATAGGGATGGGCAACAAATGCTGGCTTAGCCACCAACACCCACACTGTGTGAACGAATTTTTAAAAAACCATCAATTTTAATCTCAGTAATACTTTTGTACTTAGTATTTTTAGACACAGTACAGAATAAGATAGTTTACCTGTAAAGGGCATGAACTTAAAAAATACAGCAACATAGGGTCGTTTCTCTTCGTTATCTTCTTGCATAATTGATGGAATTTGCACATGTGCATAGTGGCATTGCAGACCGAGTTTACCATACGAATCAACAGGAACAGTTAATATTATCTAAATATTACCTAAAAGGTCTTGCTACATCTATAGCTGAATTCTAAGTGTTCCCTACCACTGAACCAATGTGCTCAGTCAAACTGGCCTTAATTTGAGGTCCTGAAGGTGAAATTGGGTGTGGTACTGCCCATTTCTTGGGCACTTTAAAAAAAATGGTGTCCATGGCACACGTGCACACTTCTGATATGAAGTGCACAAGACTCCATGGGGTGGATTTCATGGGGGTATGGATTATCTGCTCCCCCCGCCCCCACAACCTCCCCCCCCCCCCCACCGCCCCCGGTTGGCATCTTGCTGATGTGAAATCTGACTGCCCCGCAGCAATAATACACTCAGAGCGGCCTGAAGTGCAGAGTGGGATTTCTGCCCTTCAGGGACAGGAAGTCCCACCCTAGAGAGCAGCTGGCCAATCTGATTGGCTGGCAGTTCTGTAGCCCCAACCATGTTAGAAGACGGTAGTGGCCACTGCTAGAACAGAACCAGTCCCCACAAAGAAGTGAAGATATCTCCTAGTCTTCAGGTAAGTCCAGGGATTTTGAGCAGGCATGGCTGGGAGACCCCAGCAAGCAGGGGGAGGGGGAAGGGGTCAAGTCAGAGAGGATGGAGGGGAGGGGTAAAGACTGTGCCATCTTTGGGGGGGTGCCCCTCAATGGGTACAGGGAACCTGCCTGACAGCAGCCCATGCTGCCAAAGCTGCCAGTCTTGCTTCTGCCTTACCCCACAGACAGAACAATTGTGGCAGAGGTGGAATGAAGTCCTTAAGTGGCAGTAGGTCAAAGGGTGGGTGGGTTGTCTGTTGCCATACCCACCCCTGGTAATATGCAGAACAGGTTAGGAATGGGCAGAAAGGTGTCTGGCTGACCATCTGATTTATTTTACGTGCCGCCTTCTTTCAAATACGCTGGTGGGGGTGGGAGGGTGCTGTAAAATTCACCCCCATATTGGTAAAGGGGTTAGTGCATGCACACCTAACATCTGTTGGCAGCATGTGGAGTGAGCAGACTGTGATGACAATCAATGTGTAACTCTGATTTGATGTTGGTCTTGCTATTTTGGAACTCCAATTTCCAGCCTACTCCCTCTCACAACTGAACACACTTTCAATGGCTTGAAGAACACCTCCCTCCCTCATTAGTGCTATTTAAAGGGAACTATTGGTTGTTAGAATTGCAGCAACAGCTAGAAGAATAAACTGAGTTTTGGATGCTTTCTGTAGTTGGTTAAAGTTTTAGTGATCTACAGAGAGTGGCCTAAGCAGGAACTGAAGGACTTCCTTGCTGACTTAACAGCTTGTGCACCGACCAGTTGTTCCCAGATGTGGATGGCCTAGCAAGCCGCCTTTTTGGTATTGAGCATGACTGGGAGCAGAGGCCATGCAGAGTAAGACAATCTACTGCAAGAGGGAGAAGGGGCAAAGGGGTCACAGCAGAAGGCCATATCTGGAGAGGGTCACTAGGGAGTTGATTGTTTGGAGAACAGATTGCTGATGTGCTGTGATGCCCTGGAAGCCACTTTAAACACAGGTGTCCATAGCCATGATGGCCACACTCTCCGTTTCCATGACAACAGGCTGAGCTTTCACTGCAAAACTCAGATGGTGGGTCGATGTCATTTGTGCTGTAATGGAAGCTGAGACATTGGCCACCTGATGTTACATAGAAACATAGAAAATAGGAGTAGGAATAGGCCATTTAGTCCTTCGAGCCTGCTCTGCCATTCATTATGATCATGGCTGATCATCCAACTCAATAACCTGCACCTGCTTTCTTCCCATATCCTTTGATCCCTTTCGCCCCAAGAGCCATATCTGACTCCTTCTTGAAAACATACAATGTTTTGGCCCTTTCTGTGGTAGCGAATTCCACAGGCTTACCACTCTCTGGGCGAAGAAACTTCTCCTTATCTCAGTCCTAAATGGTCTGTCCCGTATCCTCAGACTGTGACCCCTGGCTCTGGACTCCCCCACCATCAGGCACATCCTTCCTGCATCTACCCTATCTAGTCCTGTTAGACCTTTATAGGTTTCTATGACATCCCCCCTCATTCTTCTGAACTTCAGCGAATATAATCTTAACTGACTCAATCTCTCCTCATATGTCAGTCCCGACATCCCAGGAATCAGCCTGGTAAACCTCCGCTGCACTCCCTCTATAGCAAGAACATCCATTTTCAGATAAGGAGACCAAAACTGCACACAATATTCCAGGTGTGGTCTTACCAAGGCCCTGTATAATTTCAGCAAGACATCCCTGCTCCTGTACTCGAATCCTCTGGCTGTAAAGGCCAACATACCAGTTGCCTGCTTTACCGCCTGCTGCACTTACATGCTTACCTTCAGCAACTGGTGTACGAGGACACCCAGGTCTCGTTGCACATTCCCCTCTCTCAATTTATAACCATTCAGATAATAATCTGCCTTCCTGTTTTTGCTACCAAAGTGGATAACCTCATAGTTATCCACATTATACTGCATCTGCCATGCATTTGCCCACTCACTCAGCTTGTCCAAATCACACCGAAACATCTCTACATCCTCCTCACAGCTCAGCCTCCCACCCAGCTTTGTGTCATCTGCAAATTTGGAGATATTACATTTAGTTACCTCATCTAAACCATTAACATATATTGTGAATAACTGGGGTCCCAGCATTGATCCCTGCGGTACCCCACTAGTCACTGCCTGCCATTTAGAAAAAGACCTGTTTATCCCTACTTTTTGTTTTCTGTCCACCAACCAGTTTTCTATCCATCTCAATACACTACTCCCAATCCCATGAGCTTTAATTTTACACTCTAACCTCTTATGTGGGACTTTGTCGAAAGCCTTCTGAAAGTCCAAAAAAGCCACATCCACTGGCTCCCCCTCATCAACTCTACTAGTTACATTCTCGAAAAATTCCAGTAGATTTGTCAAGCATGATTTCCCTTTCGTAAATCCATGCTGACTCTGTCTGATTCTGCCACTGTTTTCCAAGTGCTTAGCTATTAAATCTTTTATAATGGACTCTAGAATTTTCCCTACTACCGACGTCAGGCTGACTGATCTATAATTCTCTGTTTTCTCTCTTCCTCCCTTTTTAAATAGTGGGGTTACATTAGCTACCTTCCAATCTGTAGGAACTGTTCCAGAATCTATAGAATCTCGGAAGATGACCACCAATGCATCCACTATTTCTACGGCCACTTCTTTAAGTACTCTGTTAAGTTACATCATAGTTGGCTGCACAGGTGTGTAAATGGAGGTGACCACCTGTTGCATCATGGAGAGGTTGGGCTTCAAGCCCTGCACAGAGCCCTGTGCCAGCTGGTGTCGGACTCCTCAGTACTCCTTGAAATTGAATTCCAGCTTTTTGGTAGGCTTTCCAGTGCACCATACATTTGTGTGTATACATCCATCAGCGTCCTTCTGTAGCCTGGCCATCAATTCATCTCCTGAGTCCTCTACAACAGAAGTAGTGTATGAACTGGGAGCTAGCATCTACACTTTCCTTTCCTCCTACCTTGGTTGCAGAGCATTTGTGTCCAGTATCTCACATGTACCAATCCCTGCTCTTAATTATGCGGTGTCAATATTGAGCTAGAGGCTGTGACTGTGCAATTGAGTGATAGCTTCATCTTCACTGTTGTCATACTCTTGCTCCACTCCCTTGGATATCTGAAAGGAAAGAGATAAAATTGAGTTGTGGTGAGGGAAGAGGAGAAAGTAAGAAGTGCATGCTTAAATCATCAGTAGCTTCTCAGTCATAGGAGTACATGGGTTGAGGGAGTAAAGAGATGAAAGAGGGGAGATTAACTATGTGGATGGCTTCACTTTCAATGGCTTCAGCCCTGCAGGTGGCCATGGCCTTAACGTTGACCCTTCCCATAATTGGCAGCACTGTTTCCTGCATGAGGGATTAGAACATGTAGGCATGCACCTCCCCCTCTGGTTAGTTACTAATGCCATCAGTTGGGTATCACCTTGTTCTGCAAGAGAGAGGGAAGCATATCAGTGAGTGTTATGCAATTTGTTTGGATGATGTGGCTGTCATGATTGAATAGCTGACTGTGTGCAAACTGTGAAATGTGGATGTGTGACTTGCAACAACACTGAACGTGTTGAAGGTGAAGTGAATGTCAGGTGTGAGTTTTTATTGATAAAGATTGTTCGTCAGTGAGTTATGGGGGTGTGGTATATTGTGCAGTGAGTGAAGCTACTAGTACAGTTGGTGGGAGCCATATGGCCTTTAAAGATGCATTCACTGACCTTAACTACTTATGTGAGATCATTAAACTCCTTCTGGCTCCACATCCAGGTTCTTGGAGCTCTACCCCTAGCTATGACCTTCGTGGCTATCTATTCCTATTGCCACCTTGTGTCTGAAGGCTGCTTGGCTCCCCAGAGGATACAAGACAATTCTTTCCACATACTCTACTAAGACCTGCAGCTCAGTGTTTGAAAGCCTTGGAGGGGAGGTGGTGGTGGGGTGTGGGGGGGGAGGTGTTGGCTCACTCTATCCCATGGTTTTCCATTGATCTCTCTTTCTCAAGTCAATTCAATTGCAGAACCACTCCCAGCACCTGCTGCAGCCACAATACACCTCTCTTTTAAGTAATGTAGACTAGTTTTATGAAGTGCAAGTTATGAACATTATTGGGCCCCCTTTATTGGGCCCCCTGCTTATACCTACAGCCAAAGAACAGTGCAGGAAATGCTGGCTGCAAGAAAAGTCAATCTCATGAGTAGGCAGCATGAAGTTGGCATGTTGCCCACATTCCACTCAGTGGCTGCAGTCCCTATGACCATTTTCGGGAGTTAACCAACTTCCAATACTTAATGTTTGTTGTATTATTCTATAGCAATTTATATGGTATGATCCCCTCCTTTAACAGATTTTAGTTTGAACCATAATTTGGATTGTTTTGTTAAAAGCTATTTGAGTGGGATCTATAAATAGAATTGGTCTTATTTTGACATTTCATTTTGTTTCAGCAGTGCCTTGTTAAATAGAAACTGACTGTGAAATGGAAACATGTAGATAAATGTATAGTGATTGTACCAATAAAATGAATGCTTATTGCAATGATTATTTCCGATAATGGTACCATTGATACATTGCTACAAATATAACTTTTACATATTCCTTTCTCCTGTACTTATGGTGCAGTAATACATTATCTGCCATTTTACACTGTTAGCATTTTCTAACTGTGACACTGTAGTGCTGATTTATATCAATTCATTTAAACTGCAGTGTGGTCTCTGGCCTCTCATTGCCAGTGAAATTTTCAAAGTAACAAACAAATAAATCAATACAGCAGTTGAATCTTTTCTAATGTGAGGAACTCAAATTTGGGCCTGTGCACCAAAAATTAAGATTCTTTTGCTCAGTGTGAAAACAAAGGCATGCATTGGCACAATTGTACTGTAATTTTAGGGTTGGCATGAAGCCATTCCCATTTTGCTGTTGTGCAAACATTGCATACGACACTTGCATCAGATCACAGACTAATTTCAAAGTAAAACCCAGAGGAATTGGTCTCACATTGCTTATGTTTAGCACCACCTAGAGAGTGATTCACCAAGTTAGTTTTGTGCTCATGATCCGCTGTATACATTATAAATCTATCTAATGCATCATTCCAGTGTGCTGAGAATATGGGTATCCCTCACTCTCAAAACATTTTAAACACTTTTAAGCATGGGTGCAGGTAATACTCTTCTGGATCAGGCAGTCTGTAATGCAGATAGATGGTACAAACAGGATATTGCTGGTTGTGAATGGGTCTCGTAGCCACCACCTCAAGGTGGTCTGAGAACAAATGAAAACGTAACCCTGGTTTGGGTGCAGTTATACTGCATTGCCTGGATCACTGCTTTGTAGGAATGATACAAGAAAGCAATATAATACACTATTAGTGATTACTTTTGTCAATAAATTAAATAACTTGTCTACTCGGTCCCAGCCCCAGATAAGCACTCTTGCACCACTGTCACAATGTTTATTTCCACAGTAGCCATCCTGAAGACTTTTTCATGAGTGTGCTGAGTTATTGTCAAACTATTGACCTTTTGATGATGCATTTGTCCTTGCCTTGTATCTATCCTACATTCTGGGGACAGTTATTTAAGTAATAGGGATGATTTCCCACAGCTCTACTGGTATCATTGGGGCACCCAGGCTGTGGGCCCTCATGATTTTGGTGTGGCACTTTGCTACCTCTTTACGGTAGGCAAAGGCTGATCTGGCAGAAATGTTTTAACAGTTAAAGTCTCATTATATGCTGCTCTTTCAGTGGCCTGATCATATCCAAATGGTCATTGATCATTTAGATTGATTGTCATTTGGCTATCTTATTGTGGAGCTCTCAAATGGCCATACAGCACAAAATTTATTTTATAATCTGGTGTGGGAGGGGGGTGCGAAGAGTGATGGTGCAGAAAATGCTCGTCCTTTATCGCTGGTAGACGTAATTGCCTGAAAGAGGCTGGAACCAAGAAAAAAGGAGTTCCACCCCACATTTTTGCCACCCCACTCCCATGGCAATGAGACTTATGTGTCCCAAAACGGTTGAGTTTCTATATTTATTCTTGTGGCTCCAGCCACATCCGCCACAATGATGTGCAATAAGAGAAATGGCTGCGATTGTACCTGAGCTGCTCAGGTTGGGTTATGGAGCGTTATCATCAGCAACCATGTGCAGAGGAGGTAGCCCCATGTCCCCAAGTTAGTGCGTCCTTGGGCAGGTGGAAAATTGGGGAATAGATGAGTGTCGTAGGAGGAAAGCATTGTGACAGCTGTCAGCGAATCTACCAAGCTCCTTCTGAGGTGAACTATACCAGTTAAACATTGATGGAGTGAAAGCTTTCCAGTTGACATAAGTTGATAGCTGGTCTTCTGGTGCTCTGCAGCTACTTGAGTTCAGTTTATTATGCCCTGATGTGAGGGGAGCCAGCCACTACTGCAAATCCCAGAATTTTCTTATTCTGACTGTTGGCGTCAATATGGAAAGGAATGCATTGGTTGACTTTGGCACAGAGGATATTGGTGACCTGCTTGATGCAGCTGTGTGTTGAAGAGGTTGGGGATGGTCCCTGTAGCAAGATGAAAGGAACCTAAAATGAAAAACATAAGGTTGTGATGACTTTGAGCCCCACTGACAAAGCATAGACCAACAAGAAGCAGGTCCTGCTCTGAGTGGCTGTATAACTCAGCAACAGCTTACCTCCTGATGCAGTGTTTCTCAGTTATATACAGGAAAGTGACTCTTAACCTGTAGACCTCATTGGCTGAGTAAGGCCTTCCACAAGTAGTTATTGAAGCCAACCATTCTTCCACTCAAAGAACAGCAATCTCTAAGCTCAGAAGTTCCTTGGAAATCCAAATAAGTACACAAGGCAGGATTTTCCAGCCCTGCCTGCTGCCAGGATCATCTGGTCCCGCCGAAAGTCAATGAACTTTTGGCTGGGCCGCCACAACCCCCGTAACTGGTCCCGCCATGGCATGACTGGAAAATCCTGGCCACAGATTCCAATGATCTGAGCACTTGCAGCCAAATGCCCCTTAAGAATACTTTCAGTCATATCGGTCAGTTTGTGAAGCAAGGTTTTACTCAATAGGGTGTTGTTGGGCAGGACATCTAAGCTGCCCAGTTAAAATCATGTCGGGACCCTAATTACATCATAGCTCCCTGAATTATATATCTATTAATGAGGCATGTTCTTCATTAGTCAACTCCAATGTTAAAATGATAGTTGGCGGACTTTTTGTGGGAAATGGGCAGTAAGTTGATTCTTGCCATTTTAGTGGCAGTTCATCTTGTTCACTCGATAGGTCAGATTCAAATTGCCTCTACTATTTTCTTTTTATCTTAGCTATGATACCACTAAGTCATGAGTTAAACACAAATGCACTCTTCTGATCTCACAATCAGACAAATTCAACTAAGTCTATCCGGACAAAAAACAAATATATCCACAACAGTATGTGGCCAGCTACATTTTAGATTGTGTTGCTCATTGGAATACAAGTATGATATTGGCAAGTGACGAATGCTGAGCATTAGTATTCATAGTTAGACAATTTTACTGCTGATGTTTGAAACCAGTTCCTGATCTGAAAATCCATAAATCACCCTGACTGTTGGCTGGATTGATATGCTGAGTGTTGTAATCACTAAGACTTTGGAAATTATTCAGGCGTATGGCACAGCATTTCCTTTCATAGATTGTCATCACTATTTTAAGAATGTTCAGCATTTTCTTAACCACTTATTATGCACTGTCAGTGTTATGTTATATCCGTACTAAATGAAAAACACTGTTTATTCCAAAAGGCAGGAAGATGAAATGACACTACGATAGCCTGTCAAAAATACATTAATGACATGTTGAGAAGAAATATATTGTCTAATTTTTTTTGCTAAAACTATAATACTCCTACTTAAAAATATCTTTTACCTTTGTTCCTTTGTAACCACAATATAAATAAATGCTAATAAAATATATAACATGATTGAAATTGAAGTTGTGTTTGCTTCAGAATGGTGGACACTAGGATAGTCTCATTATTCTTGAACAGACTGTAGGGAGAGACTGTGGGGCAAGGCTGGCCTCACAGGAAAAAGGATGTGCTAACCTGAACCCTATTAGTATGAATTTACATAAAAAAGGCTTGTGGGGATTCAAGTGGTTCAGGCCACTCCCAATGTATGTTCAGATACAGAGGGGGAATTCACAGGATCAGGCAATCTGTGCTTTCGAGTACTTATGGAAACTATGAAACAGCTTTTCAGGGAATTAAAAAATGAGGTAATGTGGGTTATTTGTTATGTTGGCACTACTGATGGGAACCTTGCCTACCAGTGAACCTGTAATCAGTGAATTGTTGGGGCACTGTTCACAATTTTTTCAATATGTGCCTCTGGTGCCAGTATAAGCATGGAAAATCATCCCCTCTATGTCATCTCCAAGAATCCTGAGAGCTATTTGAATTCTCACTATTGTCAATGCCAGAAGTCACGAATATGCAGTTCTCAACAGCAACCTTCCGATGGGAAAACTTAGCATTTTGATTTTTTTATTATTCGTTCATGGGATGTGGGCGTCACTGGCTAGGCCAGCATTTATTGCCCATCCCGGATTGCACTTGTTCAGAGGGCATTTAAAAGTCAACCACATTGCTGGGTCTGGAGTCACATGTAGGCCAGACCAAGTAAGGACAGCAGATTTCCTTTCCTAAAGGACATTATTGAACCAACAATCGACAATGGTTTCATGGTCATAATTAGACTTTTAATTCCAGATTTTTTTTTGAACTCAAGTTCCACCATCTGCTGTGGTGGGATTCAAACCCAGGCCCCCAGAACATTACCCTGGGCCTCTGGATTACTAGTCCAGTGAAATACCACGACACCATTGCCATTACCTCCCTCTAAATTAGTAGCTAATTAAGAACAGCAGAGGCAAACTGAGCTAGAAAAACATATGGTAGCATTATGTTTCTGTCAGCTTTGCCTCAGCCAATAAACAATAACTGGCAGGTGTCATTTGTTGACTGCAAATCATCTTCCTTGCTTTGAAGGCCATGGCTGTCATGAATGGTACTGCTTTGTTTCTCTGGATTGGTTGTGCATCTGTCAATTTATTATTTTAAGCTACATTGAGAAAGCTTCTGAGGAAACACTGAGAAGAGTTTAATACCAAATACTTCCATTATCATGCACACATATGAACAAATGAATTAGGAGCAGGAGTAGGTCACTCGGAACCTTGAGCCTGCTCTGCCATTCAATAAGACCATGGCTGATCTGTTTGTAACATCAACTCCACATTCTCGCCTACCCACAATACCTTTTGCCCCCTTGTTAATCAAGAATCTATCCAGCTCTGTCTTAAAACAATTCAAAGACTCTGCTTCTACTGCCTTTTGAGGAAGAGAGTTCCAAAGACTCATGACCTTCTGAGGGAGAAAATTTCTCCTCATCTCTGTCCTAAATGGGCGACCCCCTTATTTTTAAACAGTGACCCCTAGTTCTAGATTCTCCCACAAGAGGAAACATCCTTTCTATATCCATCTTGTCAAGGCCCCTCAGGATCTTATATGTTTCAATCAAGTTGCCTCTTAGTCTTCTAAATTCCAGCAGATGCAAGCCTAGCCTGCCTAAACTTTCCTCATAAGACAACCCAGGTATTAGTCTAGTAAACCTTCTCTGAACTACTTCCAATGCATTTACATCCTTCCTTAAATAAGGAGACCAATACTGTACATAGTACTCCAGATGTGGGGCAGAATTTTGCCCTTGATGGGCGGGCGGGACCCACTAGCTCGGCGGCGGGCGAGTAGCCGATCGCTGCTGCCGAAACGGGCCCCATTGCCATTTTAAGTGGGCAGGCCCATTAAGGCCCGCCCAGCGGGCTGCCCAACGGGAAGCGTTATGCGCTTCCTGTGTAGGTAGGGGGGGATTCCCCAACTGTCAGAGTGTGCTCTTTCGCACATGCGCACGGAAGAGCGCACATCTCCCTGAGACTAAGTGCTGCCTCGGGGGAGCGCTGAAAGTTTTTGAAAGTGTAAAAATAGAAAAATAAAAATATCATTAACATGTCCTCCTCATGTGACAATGTCACACGAGATGGGACATGTTAATAAATATCATAGAAACTTCATTAAAGATTTTTAAAACGGACATGAAACCTCATCCTGCCAGTGGATGAGGTTTCATGTTTTTTCAGAAGCCCGTGGGGGCTCCTGGCCTGCTCGCCAGCCTTAAAGTTGGACGAGGAGGGCCTTTAATTGGCTTAATTATCCTATCAGTGGCCTCAATTGGCCATTGACAGGTCGGCGGGCGGACAGTTGATCGCACTGTCTGCCCACCTTCCTGAATATTTAAATGGGGCGGGATGATGTCAGGGGCCACGCCCCCAGCTCGCCAATGGAAAAATTCTGCCCGTGGTCTCACCAATGCCCTGTACAACTGAAGCATAACCTCCCTACTTTTGTATTTAATTCCCTTCACAATAAACAATAACATTCTAGTAGCTTTCCTAATTACTTGCTGTACCTGCATACTAACGTTTTGTGATTCATACAATAGCACACACAGATCCCTTTGAATCTCAGAGCTCTGCAATCTCTCACCATTTAGATAATATGCTTCTTTTTTATTCTTCCTGCCACAATGGACAATTTCACATTTTCCCACATTATACTCAATTTGCCAGATCTTTGCCTACTTACTTTATCTACCTATATTACTATGTAGCCTCCTTATGCCCTCTTCATAACTTACTTTCCTACCTGTCTTTGTGTCATCAACAAATTTAGCAACCATAACTTTGGTCCCTTCATCCGAGTCATTGAAATAAATTGTAAAAGGTTGAGGCCGCAGTACTGATCCCTGTGGCACACCATGTGTTACTACTTGCCAACCAGAAAATGACTCCACCCTCTGGGTGGGATTTTCCCCTAATTGTGCTTAATGCGGCAGCGGGCATGAAAAACGGCATTCTACCCACCAGCTGCAATGACAGGTTTTCGTGTCTGCTTCCCACCGCTTTAATTATGCATGCATGGGAAACATGTTGGATCACAGGTGGGCAGCCTCTGATTCGCCCACCCTGCCATGAGCTCACTGCTTCCTCACACTCTGGATGCCATAGTTAAATGGCACCCATGCTTTGTCAATGTCTGCAGCCCATAACTGCCACGAATGCGAGAGATGGCCCCAAAAGGGAAGAAGACGTCAGCCCCCGAGTTTAAGGACGCTTCACTGCAATGCCTGCTGGATGGCGTGGAGGCCCACTGCAATGTCCTCTACCCAAGTGATCACTGGAGGAGGTCCACCAACCTCATCACAGCAGCTTGGGGTGGCAGTGGTATTCAGTGCTAATGCTGCACAGAGAAGGTCAGCCATCTAGTGCAGAAAGAGGATGAATAATCTCATTCATTCTGCCAGGGCAAGTCAACCACCTCATCACTCTCAACTTGCACACTCACAAGCCCATCACACATTCACAGGGATATCACAAACTGCCAGCTCAAGGGACATCAGCGCCCACTCTCACATGGACCTTCACATCTCCATCTGGGCTCATCTCCTCTGGAGCTTGCATCTACATGCTGTCCATGGCTCCACTCATCACCTACGCCTGCCAGGCATCCTTATCACCTGCCCTGGCACATGTCCTGCTCACACTCTCCATCTGTCTTTATGCAGGACAAGTTTGCACACAATCTCAGGGAGAGGTCCCAGACTGGGGTTGGAATGCTGGAACTTGAGGTCCTCCCTCAGTTTGAAAACCAAGCCATTGAGCTGGCTGGAGAGGGTGTGGACCGTGCCTGCAGTGACGGTGAGGTCGGTGGCAAATACCCACGTGAGGATACTGCACCAGCTCAACCCTCTGACAACGATACTGTGAGTGTATTGTCCTGTTTTTTGGGTGCCTGCCATGCACTAATTATCTCTCATACGCATTTCTGCAAAGCGCCCAAGGCCCTCAGCCAGCCAAGTCCTTAGCTCGAGCTACAATGACACCTCAGATGAGGAACCTGAGGGCAGCACCGTTAAAGATCTGTCACAGTGCTCAGCCACACCCTCTAGCAGTGCAGAGCCACAAACTTCAGTGGGACCTAGTCTAGAGCAGTCTCTGGGTTACAACGTGGCGAGCACAGCACACAGAATAGTGTGAGACAGGGAGATCTGAGATCACCGACTCTCAGAGCATTACTGGAGGCTAGGATTCCGCTGAGTCTGAGTCACATGATGAGCCTTCGGACCTGGTCCTGAGTCAGTTGTTGGAACTGCAGTGACAGTCACGGGAACATCAGGAAGGAGTGTCAGCTGCATTCCTCAGATTACAATGGACAGTGGAGGAGTCCATCCACATTCAGTCTCAGATGATGGCGCTGGCATGCCAACACACTGAGGTCAACACTGGTAGGATGACGACAGCCATGAGTCCTTCATGTAGGATATTGGTTCTGCACTGCTGCAGGAGCAACACTCCATTGCTTTAGCCATTTGTGGCATCCATCAGTGGCCAAATGAGAGGGGTGGCGGGACACCTTGACCTCACTCCAACTGCCCATTCTCCTCAAGGAGTCAGCCAGGGGCCCTGGGGCACCCATAGGAAGGAGGACCAGCAGCTGGACACTGCCAGACCATCTACCTAGGTGACCCTGGGACTATCCAGCCGATCCCAATCCCGTCTTCCTGTGACCACATCACCCCCAGCTCCACAGGCTGAGGAGGGTGTACCTGCCCCACAGCTGGACACCCAAAACAGGCTGGGACCCTCCAGATCTTAGCCCTTTAGAGGATGCCTGCCAAAGTCATCACAGAGAACAGGGCACAGCAGTCAGCAGGCTGCCTCCACCTCAACTGCGGATGACAGGGAAGCACCCAGATGTAGTGGTAGGCTTAGGAAGATCAAGAACATTTAGGAGCACTATGGTGGCAGGTGTTCACTACGTGTATATAATGGGCAGAATTTTCATGTCAGTGGGCAGCTGTGATTGGTGGGCCCGGGAGCGGCCTGGGAACGGTCTGTCACCCGTGATCAGCCCCCAGCCACGATTTCCGCTGGCTGGCCAATTAACAGCCTGCCAGCGTGAAAGGTGCACTGAAAGGCTCAGCGTTGCCAGGGAGGACCGGGTGGAGGGCGAGTGCTGAAGTCAGCATGGGCACAGGGGAGCAGGCAATGAAAGCTCCCTGAAGGCAGAGAGCTGCCTCAGGTAGCTGAAGAATTTAAATCCAATAAAAACAGATTTTAAAATCCGGAAAAAAATGCCCACGCATCAGAATGAGTCACCTAAACACATGGATGCTGAAATTTGTGTCAAACATTTTCATCTTTTTTAAAATCTATCTCAGAAGCCTCGTCCGCCATGGATGAGGTGTCCTGAAAAATGCAAAAGGCCACCTGGCCAATTTGTTCACGCACCAACCATAATGTTGGATGGGCAGCAAAAAATCCTGTTAATGCACTGTTAATGGGCTTAATAATCCTCTTACCAACGCAAACTGGAGGAACAACACCTCATCTTCCGACTAGGCACTTTACGGCCTTCCGGATTGAATATTGAATTCAACAACTTTAGGTCTTGAGCTCCCTCCTCCATCCCCACCCCCTTTCTGTTTCCCCCTTCATTTTGTTTTTTCCAATAAATTATATAGATATTTCTTTTCCCACCTATTTCCATTATTTTTATATATTTTAAAATCTTTTATGCTCCCCCACCCCCACTAGAGCTATACCTTGAGTGCCCTACCATCCATTCTTAATTAGCACATTCATTTAGATAATATCACCAACTTCGACACCTATGTGTTCTTTTGTTCTGTTGTCTGTGACATCTTTTGATGATCTGCTTCTATCACTGCTTGTTTGTCCCTACAACCACACCAACCCCCTCCACTTCTCTCCCCCCCACCCAAACGGCCCCCCACCCCCTGCCCACACACCTTAAACCAGCTTGTATTTCACCTCTTTCTTGGATTCACTCAGTTCTGTCGAAGGGTCATGAGGACTCGAAACGTCAACTCTTTTCTTCTCCGCCGATGCTGCCAGAACTGCTGAGTTTTTCCAGGTAATTCTGTTTTTGTTAATAATCCTCTTAATTGTCGGCAGGCGTGCTGCCAACTCTTGCCTGCACCTGCCAAATGAAATATCATGCAAGTGCGCAATGAGGTTGGGATGCTCACCCGACATCATCGTGTGCTATTTTACGCTCAAGCATGTTGGGCGCGCGCGTGCATGCTGAGCGAAAAGTTCTGGCCAATGTTCTCAACTGAAAATATAATCACACCTATTTCACATCTCCTCTTGTGTATGCCTCCATTTTATGATGAGCTATTTTGCTGTCTGTGTTGTGTGTGCACCTGTCTGCCAATTGCGTTTCCAACTTTGAGTGTACATCTACTGAACTCATCAATAAGTGGGTGAATATTTTGCCACCTCAGGATGCCGAAGCCCTGCCCCTCTCAGCCATATTATTGCCCTGGTGCTTGATCCTACAACCTTCAGCGTTTCTCACTCTGTAATTGTTTGGATTGTGGCCACAAGGCTCTGTCACAATGTTGAGATTCAGCGTTATTCGTCCCATCTCCAGAGCACTCGCCGAGACAAGTGATGCTAATTGCAAATGGTGGTTTATGGTGGTCTGTAGAGCCTTTGAGCATGCTCTGGAAGCACACGTTGCTCTCCTCAACATTGTTTAAAGCTATGGAAGAGGAGCAAGGATGCACTGAAGATGAAATGTGCTTTTTATTAGCAATGACTTGTTATTTTGAGGGCCTCATCGTGCCTGAGAATTTTGGAGTTCTCAAAGGCCAAGGGCTGGCCATGAGGGCATAATGTGTGTCTTAAAGCAGAGGCATTTTAATGCCTGGAATGCAAGTGGCTGAATATTGTTATCTTCAGGTGGTCCACATGCAAAGTGAGGTGAGGATAAAAGTGGGCCAGCAGCCTTAACTGAGAGTGCTTGATGTGAATGTGGTAGAGAAGAAGGTGACACAGAGGATTGAGTCATCTCTGATTAGATGCACACCTGCCGAATGTCCTCTGCTGCTTTGGCAGTTTCACCACTTTCAGTTTCACCATTGAGATTACACAGAATATGTTGTCCCATTGCTGGAGATGGATCTCTGCCAATTTGAAGGCATATAGCTAAAAGCCTACTGAGATGCCGGAACATTTCCTTGCTCTTGCCATTGTGATTGGAATGTTGGAGAGACACTCGAAGAGGCTGCACCTTCTAAGGTCTGATGCTGGGACTCCCTCATCCAGTTATCACCTCATCTCAGCAAAGACACATGTTCCCGAGACTTCATCATCCTTCAAAGGATCAAGACAATATGAGCCCGATATGTAACTATTCACTCTCATATTGAAGTGCACGGTTGAAATGAGACGAATAGCAACACTGGTGTTCATGTTAGTCCATGATGGAGAGCACTTGTCCAAGAGGGCACTCACTGCACCTTGTCATCCTCCTAATGGAATCTGGTGGCTAGGAGGCCCTCAGCAGCTCGCCTGCCTCATCTGGCCTGTGCTATGGCCTCCTCCCCTGCCGCCTCAGCTTCCTCAAAAGCAACGCCCTCAACCCCTTTGATGTCCTGCTCATGAAAGGAGACATACATCTCCTCCATGTCGGCGTCTGGGAAGTCCTCCCCCTTTGCAGTGCCAGCTTATGCAGGGCACAGCAACCCACGATGATCTGTGAGGCTCTCTGGGGACTGTACTGGAGAGCTCCACCAGATTTGTCCAGGCATCAGAATCCCATCTTTAAGATCCCTATGACGTGTTCCTTCAATGTTCAGGTTGCAGCCTGAGCTGAGCTGTACTTCCTCTCTGCAGGATTCTGTAGCTGTCATTAGCCACATCCTTTACAGGTATCCTTTGTCACCGGGGAGCCAGCCCTGGATCTTGTGTGGTCCCTCAAAGATTTCTGGGATCTGCGATCTACTCAAGGGGGAGAATTTCCAGTCAGCAAGTGGGGGCGGAGCCCGCTCGCCAACATGTAAAATGACGCACGGTGATGTTGGGTGTCCTGACGTCACCGCGTGTCATTTAGATTTTCAGTTCGGCAGGCACCCACCGAGCTGTCAAAAGCCAATTAAGGCCTGTTTAAAACTAATTAAATAGATTAAATGAGCTGCCTGTCCAACCTTAAGGTTGGCGGCAGGCAAAGAGCCCAGGCGGCCTTTGCATTTTTCACGAAACCTCATCGACAGGCGGGATGAGGTTTCATGAAGTGTTTATAAATACATTTTTAAATTAATGTTCATTGACATGTCCCAGCTCATGTGAAACTGTCACATGAGGCGACTTGTCTTGAAGTATTTTCAATTCCTTATTTAAATGTTTGAACCTTAAACAAATCTCCCTGAGGCACCTCTGTGCCTCTGGGAGATTTCTGTGCTCTTGCTGTGCACATGCGTGAAAGACCTCAGGCCCCAACTCAGGGAACCACCCACCCACGGGAGTGCTCAGCGTTTCTGGGCAAGCATCACACTGTGCGGGCCTTAATTGGTCCGCCCAGGTAAAATGGCGGCGAGCACCTGATTGTGGGGGGGGGTGCCGATCGGGTTTGCGCTCACTCCCGCTCGCACCCCCCCCACAACCTCTCTGACGGGGAGGGGGATAATTCAGCCCAAGATGTATGAGTTTGGGATGCTTCCTAGGTACCTGGCACAAACCTGCATGATAAATTTCTTGTGACCGTTGACCAGCTGTACATTGAGTGAGTGGTAGCCTTTCCTATTTATGTATTGGGGTCATTGTTTAAAAATAAGGAATTGCTCATTTAAGACAGCTGAAGAAAAATTTTTTCTCTGAAGGTCGTGAGTCTTTGGAATCTTTTCCTCAAAGGCGATGGAAGCAGAATCTTTGAATATTTTTAAGGCACAGCTAGATAGCTTCTTGATTGACAAGTGGGTGAAAGGTTATCAGGGGTAGGCAGGAATGTGGGGCCAAGGTTGCAATCAGATCAGCCATGATCTTATTGAATGGAGAAGCAAACTCGGGGGGCTGAGTGGCCTACTCCTGCTTCTAATTTGTACGTATGTACATTCATATCTTCATATGCCTGTTGTCAGGGAGCTTTTGTAATCACGTGAATGTAGTCGATGGCACCCTGAACCTGTGGGAATCCAGAAATCTTTGCAAAGCCCTTGCTCTGGCATCCTGACTTGCTTGATCTCTGGTAAAGTCGACCTAATTGTGGACCTTAGCAAAAAGGGTGTCTACCACCCATTGTGGTGGATATCCATTTGTTAACCCCTGAACATTTTGATGTGGCTGTGCCTGCGCCTGTGTAGATCTCACCCCTCGTCATCTTGAAGCCACTTGAACAGTTAAACATTTACCTCGTCCCATTCCCAGCCCCACCCACCCCCGCCACTGCCCACACCCCTTCAAAAACCCCCACAAAACCTTCTCCCCATCTGTAGGCTGCAGATGCCTCTCCTGAATGACTGTGTGCCATCTGCAGCCCAGTATGATGCCAGAAACCTCTTGGACTGAGGTACATAACATTATGACAATGCCCCGTGCACAACATGCTGGGCACAACTGAGGCTGGACTGACATGTCCTCCCCCTGCCTGAACTGGGATGAGGGCAGTCTTTGCAAGCTCAATGTTGAAGCGCTTCTTCACTCAGTGATCCTCCCATTCTGGCCCCAAGTGGCTTACGTCATCCTGTAACATATTCTGCCCCCACCCTTACGTTCAGGACGCTAACCCTGTGCACCACGCCCCCATCCCCAGTCATGTGTCTGAATGTGACCCTCCCCACTCTTACTCCCCAATGGAGCCCTTGATCTGCAGCCCCGTCCTATGCCTCAGGCCAGTTTCCACCCCCCTCTTCCCCAGTGCAGTCCTAAGTTGCAGCACATTAAAAGCCACCCCCACCTCCCCCCCGTACCCCACCTTACCGCTGGTCTGGTAGGTAATGACTTGCCTCTGACACTCCCCTGAAAGTGATGTAATGCTGCCTGCAAAGCTTGGCACTGATTACCGCTAGCGCTGTGCGATGTAATGTAGGTGAACAAACCTCAAAGTCATGAGCGAAGTGCATGTTGCCAGGTGCCGCTTATACACCATTGTGAAAAACGCCATCCTAATTGCACACCAACGTGCCCTGATGATACACCTTGAGGGGATGATTCCTGCGAACAGTCTTTATAAAAAAATGCAAGTGTATTGAACTGATGTTCCCGACATACTCTGGCAGGAAACACGGCCAGCTATTGAAGGCTGCATTACGCAATCACCAATTGGTTTTACAATGCTGTAAAAGCAATTTTTGGCCTTCTCGTGATATTTTTCACTCTCGCCCACCATGAACAGGAGTGGAAAATCCCAGCCCCTGTTTCCTGTTAGCTAGCGTATCGTCGATCCATGCCAATATGTTACCCCATACACCATGAGCTTTTACTTTTTGCAATATCTTTTGATATGGCACCTTGTCAAATGCCTTCTGGAAATCTAAGCACAGTACATCCACAGGCTCTTCTTTATCCACAGCACATGTGACTCCTTCAAAGAACTCCCATAAATTAGTTAAACGTGTTTTCCCTTTCACAAAACCATGTTGACTCTGCCTGATTATCTAAGTGCCCTGCTATAACATCTTTAATAATAGTTAATAATATATTCCCTATGACAGATATTAAGGTAACTGGCCTGTAGCTTCTTCCTTTCTGTCTCCTTCCCTTTTTGAATAAAGGAGTTACATTTGCTATTTTCCAATCTAATGGAACCTTCCCCGAATCCACGTACAGAATTTTCCTGTTGGTATGCAGGGGTGGGCCCTGCACACTGATGTGTAAAATGACATGTGGTGACGTTGGGCGAGCATCCAGATGTTACTGCACGCCATTGCAATATTTGGGAAGACGGGCGCTATATGTTTGGAAGTGCACCCGCCATCAATTAATGGGCCAGTTAAGGTCTTTGAGGCAGCAATTGAGTACGATTTTTCGCTGCCCGTGCGATCTTCAGGACGTCACATGGGCGCAACGGGCAGTGGGGGGTAGGAAACATTTGTATATACCTCATCCACGGGCAGGGTAAGAGGGGTGAGTGGGGACTCGAATGTGATCTTTCAGGTATTTAAGTGTGAAAGTTACTTATACTTGCAGGAAGACTTCAAAACTCATACCAGCTGCTAGGACAGGAGTAAAAGCCTTGGTCAGGACTCTACAGTAAAAATCATTTCTGGGGCCTGCAGCTTTCAGGAAGCCTTCCCTTAGCCTGGGAATGGGAGTTGTGCTGTCCACTGGAGGCACCTCCTCTGTGGAGGAAGGGAGGGCCAGAAGCGGGAGGAGGCCAGGAGTCCTCATTCAGCCTCCAGGGGAGCCACCTTTGGGAGGAGAGGTGCAGGCATAAGGGGTGCAGGGCCAACTGGGTGTCCAAGGTGGAAGGGGCCGCAGAAGACGCCAATATCCTGCTGCCAGGGTATACAGGTGGTGAAGCAGCTACCTCAATATGTCTGAGGTCCAGTGCCAAAGGAGGCTCTGTCTCTCAAGGGAGACAGTCAACTCCATCTGTCAGATGATTGGGCCTGAGATCTCCGCTAACTGTGTGGGTGGGCATCCCATGCCAGTGGCTCTAAAGGTCACAGCTGCCCTCAACTTCTATGCCTCCAGCTCTTTCCAGCGGTCGGTGGGTGATCTCTGCAGAGTCTCCCAATCAGCTGTCACAGTTGTGTCAAGCAGGTGACAGACTCTCTATTCAGGCATGCATTGACTTTCATCCACTACCATTGGGACGAGGTCAGCCAGACAGAGCGAGCCAGAGGCTTTGCAGCAATTGCTGGCTTCCCCCGTGTCCAGGGTGCTTTAGACTGCACACATGTGGCCATCAAGGCACCAGCAGGTGAGCCCGGTGCCTTCATCAACAGGAAGGGCTCCCACTCCATGAACGTGCAGATAATGTGTGATCACAGGATGCTGATTCTACAAGTCTGTGCCAGGTATCCAGGCAGCTCCCACGATGCCTACATCCTCAGACACTCCCAGGTGCAGGGGCTCTTCAGTGCTCCAGCCTGGTTGGATGGATGGCTGCTGGGTGACAAGGGCTATCCCCTCAGAAGGTGGCTCATGATGCCTCTCCGCCATCCAAGAACAGAGGCTGAGCAGTGATATGATAGGAGCCACGCCTCCACAAGGGCTGTAATGGAGAGAACCATTAGTCTTCTCAAGATGCGCTTCTGATGCCTGGCGCGTTCAGGCAGTGCACTCCAATACCCCCCAGACTGTGTGTCACTGATAGTGGTTGCATGCTGCGCTCTCCACAATCTGGCACTGGGAAAGGGGCTACGCAGTGGACAAGGAAGACGTAGACGCAGTTGCTCTGGATGCACACGATGAGTCCAGTAGTGAGTCCGAGGATCAGCACACACAGGAGAATGCTAAGGGGGTAGACGCTCACCTGGGCATACTGCAGGGAGGCAGGGACACCCAGGAGGCTTTAATCCAAGGAACCTTCAGCTAGCCCACCACAGATGGACTTTCAACACATGCCAGGGCTGCAGGCTCCACACTCGATACTTGAGTGCTAACTCAGTGTGGATACTAACATTAACTAAGGCCCTTGTCAATAAGCTCAATGTCAAACAGCTCACCCATAATATCATGGCTTCCCATTCACTTGCAGAAGTAAGGAATCACCCTGAAGCATGGTAGCATGTCAACATTTATTGAGTGAACAAATGTAACTTCATAAAGCAAAACAAAAATGGTGTTGGACATTACACCAAGTCTTCCACAAAGTATTATGGACCTCCATAAAAGCACCAGTGAGAAACCCGTGGTGTGCTTAAGGTGCCTTAAATTTACACTTACGGGTGCTACGTCTAGGTGCTGTCCCCTTGCTGGCGCTGGCATCTGAGACAGCCTGCTCACTGAGCTGTCCTGTTGGCCTCAATGACCTTGGCTCACGTCCTCTGGCTCGCAGAGCCTGGGAGAGAGCGGCCAGTTCCATAGCTGACTCCTCACCAGTCGCCGCAGCCTTATCAGATGCCAGGGACACTGGGAGAGGGGCGGAGGAGCTGCTGCCCTCATCAGGAGCGCCCTGAGATGAGCCCACAGAGACAACAGGCAGCTGCTGCACCGACATAAGGTCACTTCAGAGTTTCCTGCTCACTGTAGATGGATGAGCACCAAGCTGGGATACTTGGTGCCCAAACCATCTCCCATAATGGCACTGACCAGCTGAGGCCAATGTCGTTGTGAGGGCTTGCAGGTCTGAGCGCAGCCCCAGGAGGACCTGATTGTTCTCCTGGAGGTGCCTCTCCACGCGAGACACCACTCTTTCTATGGAGGAAGCATTGCTCTCGGCCATGAGGCTCATTGCGTCGGTGATGGTTTACGTGGACTCCTCCAGCACGGGCACCATGTTATGCATAGCCTGATGTATCTCCACCAGATCATCCCACATACTCTGCTGCACTTTTAGCGTTCGCTGCCTCATGGACGACTCCAGAGGCACATCATCAGCCACCAATTGACATGCACCTGGTCCCCAGCAGTCTTCCGACTGGTGGCGCCCTGGGCACTCTCTGTCTCTACCCACGCCTCAAGTGAGTGTGAAGTCCCCTCACAGCCATGCCCTGGGAAACTAGCCAAAGATCTAATTCCCACTGAGGCGCTAGTATCTGCGCTGGTACCAGTCTGGCTGAGATGGTGGGATGCTGGTGAGTGCATTTGCTCGGGGCCCTCAGGGATGAGAGGTGACCCCTCTGCCTCCTCCTCCCAGCCCTGCTCTGGTGATGCTGAAAGGAAGAAAAAGGACATTTGATTAGTTACAGTGCAGACAATGTCAACTTGCCAGCCGTTCCCCCAGATCATTATGCGCTCATTCTTCCATCATCAATGGTAAACCCATGTTGTTATCTTCCATCACTGAGCATTCAGCAGTGCCATGGCTGCTAGGACACACATGGTGACCTGAGTGCTCGCCAAACATATCTCCCCGTGGCACCCCGGCCTCACCGCCACCAGTGGACCAGGGGGCATGGTGCCTCTCCAGATCCATGGCCTGCTGCTCGAAAGCCGTAAGAATGACCAACTAGGCCTGCCCTCCACCAGTCCGAATGTGTTCAGAGGCATTGTGCACAATCTTTTCCTGAAAAGGAGAGCAGAGCATTGATTAGTCCAGCCAGTACCTGGATTCCCATCACATCCCTGCCAACCCAGCCAGAGTGGGACATTGCAGGACTCCAGTTCTTCGTCACCCCGCAGCTGCCACACACTCACCCAAACAAGCCAGGGCTGACCACCACCCCCCCCAACCCCACCATTGCCCAAATGCTGCCTCCTTCACATGTGGCACCACAAGGTGTCACTTTGCTAAGCAAGGGAGCACAAGCACGTGGAGCGCAAAGACCAGCAGATGGATTGGTGCCCCACCACCCGGAAGCTTCCTCCTAGCATGTTAGCACCCTGACTTTGACATGTTTCACAGTTCCAGCACTATGCCTAGGTGCAGACCCTTGACTTTCAAACCCATTCTATACTCTGGGTGTCAGCATCACACATGCTGCGAATGCAGAACACATCCTAGCTCAACTCTCTCAGGGTGAACTGGACATGAACAATCTCTGCTGGCCCACCCAGCGAGGGATTCAATGCTGATACTGTACCCAGAGTTGCCGGGTGGGGTTGGGGGAAAGGGTGACGGCTGCATTAAGTCACTTGAGGCAACATGGTACTCACCCTTCCCGAGTGCAGGAGGTCATTGAATCTTTTGCAGCACTGGAGCCATATGCGCCGCACCACATCATGGGAGCTCACGTGCTTGGCCATCTCCTCCCACACGTGTTTGGTCAGTTGGGGAGGCCGCTGCCTCCCATCCCTCAGAAGAAGGACCTCCCGCCACTCTGCCAGGATGGAGGCTAGGCACTCATAGAAAAAACGAGGGCACACTGCTCCACTGGCCTACCCTCCAGCCTGGCCTGCCCTGATTTGCTACCCTCCGGACTTGCATCAGGCACATTGCTCCTCTGATGTGCTCTTCTCCCAGCCATTGTGAGCAGCCTTTCCAAGGCTACCAGGTCTTCATTTAAACAGGCCGCCATTGAACCCGGCGGTCTGAGCACGCCCGCTGCTGCCCACCCACTCCCGCTATGCACGGGAGTCGTGAACTACGCTGGGCGGGCCTTAATTAACCTGCCCACTGAAAATGGCGGCGCAGATCTGATCGCGGGCAGTGATTGGGTCCATGCCTGCTCGTGCCTGCTCCCGCATGGCCCGCCCGACACGGGGAAAATTCTCCCCTAGGGATTTTTGGAAAATTAAAATCAACACATCAAGTATCTCACTAGCCACTTCTTTTAAGACCCCAGGATGAAGTCCATCAGGACCCGGGGACCTGTCAGCCCACAGCTCCAACAATTGGCTCAGTGCCACTTCCCTCGCGATTGTAATTTTCTTAAGTTTCTCCCTCACTTCCATTTCCTGATTTGCAGCTATTTCTGGGATGTTACTTGTATCCTGTATAGTGAAGACCAATGCAAAATACTTGTTCAATTCATCTGCCATCTCCTTACTTTCCATTTTTAATTACCAGATTCAATTTCTATAGGACCAATGCCTGCTTTGTTAACTCTCTCTTTTTTAAATGTCTATAGAAGCTGTTACTATCTGCCTTTATACTTCTAGCTAGTTTTCTCTCGTACTCCAATTTTTGCCTCCTTATTAACCTTTTAGTCATTGGACAGAATATAAAAAAAACAGCAACCTTCTGACCTACCACCCATCTTTGTGCTAATTTATGCTTTTTCTTTAAATTTTATACTTTTTTATCCTGATAACCGGATAAGTACCAAAGGCTCTATCTTGATGCCTTGTGCTCAAAATGTTTCAGAGAAATTGTGGAGTACATAGATTGCTTCTGAGTGATGCTAGATGTGAACTGGTCAGGTGCATAATGCTATGATATAATTCTTGTATTCTTTGTCAGTAAAGATATAACTAGCCTCATAAAACGATATGCTCTGAAGTAGAAATATTTTCCTTTCTTGAAGGAGAGCTTCTAAGCAGACCTGAAGAAGCTTATTAGTATGCAGCATAAAAGCTTTGCAAAATTTACACAATATGCTATATTCTGCACAATTCAGCCACACCATATGAGACCTCTGTGGACCTATCTCAGGAACTAAAGGCGAATGCTATTTCTTGTTCAAACGATCATATTTCTCACTTTTTATAACCACATGTGAGCTTCAATACTATTAGTGTTTTCTGCTTTCACCAAGGTTGCATTAAAGGATTTTTAAAAAATCAAAGATGATCAACATCAATATTCTGTGTAATTTGTGTATTATGTAATCTATCCTTGCATCCTATTCCTTATATGATGTGACTTTATCTTTTGATACCTTTGTGCTCTAAGTGTCAATGCAATCCTTGCTTCAATGCTGTGTTATCAGTGGTGACATAGATATTGAGAGAAGCAAACACACCAATGTGGTAACTGAAGGCCATCTTAGCTAGGTAGGTAGCACAGGCGCCAGTCCCTCAAGTTTCTGGGAATTTACACCTGTTCAGGTGAAAGGATGGATAGTTAACCTGTTGCAGATTTCTTGTACTGCTGCTTTGTGCTGCATGTCAGCATCAGAATACTGAAGGTAGCTTTACCATCTGAACAAAATTATGGAGATTTTCATAATTTATTTTAATGAAGTGTTATTTTCATAATTATGTGATGCGACCTTTTACAAAAGATAATAAAAGAATAAAATATTAATTTGGTACTTCCAGTACTGCCTGAACACTGAAATGAGCAGGAATCCACAGGATCAGTTTCTCTCAGCATAGTTTTGGAAGGAAGCCAACTCAAAGTGCATGCAAGAGGATATGGAACATGTGCCAGGTTTTTGACTAGATATATCTGCATAAAACATTTGTACAGCAAGTTAGTGAAGTCGAAGATATCCTGTGGTATGGATGGAAACAATGTATGGAAAAATTTGTTAACAGCAATATATGATCATATATAGGCAATCCTGCACTCAAATACTGCCAAATATCTACAAAAGATTTTACTTTTAATTTTAAAATAATTTACATCATTTCCCAATCTCTGGGGGAAACCCTAAAAAATGCCTTTTCTGTCAAAAACTAAAATTATTGAAATTAAATCTGTAAATTGAAATGGGCTTTCCTAATTACTAAAATCCATTCATGTGTAATGCAAGTCACATCAATGTATTGCCATTAGCTAAACCTGGCATCTGCATGGGGATTATAGAAAAATATGAACATTTGGAAATACTGGGACGGAAGTTCTTTGCGGTTGTTGTTATGGTACCATGGCGATTTGTTCACTTTAATCTAGCAGGATTTTTTTAAAGCATGCCTAAACCATTTTCAATTCTCTTGCCCTCCCCTAGATAGTTGCTACAATCATGGCAATTACTGGGATTGTGATGATGGCATATGCAGACGGTTTCCACGGTGACTCAATCATTGGAGTAGCGCTGGCTGTTGGATCCGCCTCCACATCAGCATTATACAAGGTAAATGTACCAACTTGTAACTCCAAAACAGTAATCTCCTTTGTGGTTCTGGGATAAAGGCTCTTATCTCTTAATATTGACATTCAGTGCTCGGTTAATATGACTGTGGCAAGGTGAATTTTGTTACACAACCTTGCTAGGCCAAGTTTTACCAGCTGCACACTGTAGTCACTTCATCTCCCATCAAAATCTGAAGCTGTTCTACTTTTTTTGATACATCTGTTACTTGGAAACCTATTTACAAACTTCAGAATTAACATTGGTATACATCCCAAACTTGAAATGAAATGAAATTCATTGAGAGGGTGAGTCAGTGATAATGCCGATGCTAATTCTCACTTTAACATTCATTATTATACATGACTACTTTGTTGAGTTTACTTTGAAAACTATTCTACAAGGATGCTCTCTCAAAAAATCTTGTCTTTAAGAGCGATGACCCTGCAGGGAGTAATTATGAAAAATTTTTTGTGCTTGTTGTAGGAAATGAACAATAATACTTACTGATTTTTGTCAAATTTACTGAGCAGTGGGTGGGGAATTTAATGCTCCCCCAAAGGCAGGCTGGGAGGTGGGGAGGTACAGGATAGAGACACTGTCACCTTCCAAACTCCAGCCCCCTCTTCCCCAATTAAGGCTAGATGGGAAGGGTTATGGACGGCCTTCCTGCCCGGGGGGCAGTTAAGCCCCTTAAGTGGCCATAGGCAGGGGCCATGCCATATAGGCAATCGACCAGGTAAATCCTGGCAGGTATGCCTGCAGCCTGGTGGAGGGGACATCCTTCATACTTGGGCAGCTAATGCCCAATGGACAGACTTGCAAGTGGCAAGTGCCACCCATGTGTGAAGAACCCCACTCCCTACCTGCCCTTTGAACTATCCCCCCACCCCTCCCCACCACCCCCACCCCATCTGACTCATCTACCTTCCCTCTGGACCTCTAGTGACAATTATCAGCATGGGCCTACTCCAATGCTGCCAGTACTGGAGAGCTGCCACTAAAGGTGCCAAGGACCCCATTGCCAGCCAGCTAAGTGCCTGACAGGGGACCAACAATGGCCACGGTGGGGCTGCCACTGGCTCTCCAGCCAGTGGATGGACCCAGTGCATTTATATTAGTCCCTGAAAGATACATTGCCCCTTCAGTATTAATGTGATTGTTGCTATTTCCAAAGTTGGTGGAACTTTCCTCTTATTTAATATCTATCAGTAATTCCATACGCAGATAATTCAGATGTCCTCACATAGTTGTGTACCTTGGAAATTAATGGTTACCCATCTTCAGTAATCTACTTGTATTTAACGTACTCTCATGCCAAAATCTTTGCAATTATGGATTTTACCAAAACGAAACAGCAATTTCTGGACAAAAAGAATCTTTAATTATAATTAAATGATAATATAAACAGAAAGATCTCATACTAAAAGTACATTACACAACTTGTGTATTGATCATTAGTCCACTAATGTTCGTAGTGTCCACCAAACTCATTGCTTATGGACTAAGACATAGGCTGTTCTTCAGTTTTAACTTACAAGAAAGTTGTTAAATGCAGTCTTTAAATGAATTGATTTAAAAATGAATAACCCAAATGTTATATTTTACAATGTATACATGTATAAATACCTTGGCTTCCTCTGATGTCCTCAGGTGTTGGAAGGAAGTTCTCTAACTTCAAACTATCATAGAAAAATATTGCAGTTCCTCTAAAGTAACTAATTAGCTTTACATCACCTGGTTTAAAGTCTTAAATGCAAAATATAGGAATATTATGACAAACAAGTTTTCAAAGCCTAGAGGTACAGATTGTGATTGTGGCAGCCCCAGGGGCTTAGTTAATAGGAGTTCACTTCACCTCCAGTTTCACTGTACATATTCAGAAATCCCTGGGATTCTCTGTTTTAATTTTGTCCCTAAGGAAAGAATGGGCTCAATTTTAATCCCCAGGGTGGGTCTCCAGCATATCCACTTCCAGTGTTAATGGAAGGGGGCTTGGGGGAACTGGGATGAACCCGTTTGCAAGAGGCAGATTGGCCAGTACCTTATTATAAGGAGGCAATGTAATATAAGTTGAAGTTCTTGTGCCTGCAGGCCAGGCTTCCCACTCATACCTGTCCTGCATTCCCTATAATACTGCAACATCCTTCCATCGTTTGCAGCCAAAATTTGCATAAAGTGCTCCAACTATCATCTTGCTAAGGTTTTTTATAGATTTGCTATTATTTGCCATATCTGGGACACCCTTCAATATGTGCCAGCCAGGAACTCTGGAATGGTTGTAGCCTGCTGTGCCTTGCACAACATTGCACTGTAGAGATGAGTACAGCTGCAGGAGGAGGAAGGTGCAGTCTGCTCAGCATTGTCCAAGGAAGAGGAGGAGCTTGATGTGGCCAGTTTACCAGGCATGCTTCAGATAAACTGGGTACATGAAACCATATGGCACTTCAATGCTAAACCCTCTTGCCCCACCCCAAAACAAATCACCCCCATAGTCATAAATCCTTCCATCACATTCACACAATTGCTCATCCTCCACTCCGGTCATACTGTTCTCCTGAAGGCTAATGCCCATTTGAAAATCTGAATACAAGAGGTGGCAGGATAATGGAGAGTTCAAATAAAGTGCTTGATTTATTTACAATTTCACATACATAACAACATTGACTTTGTTATAAACAGCAAAGTGAATCCCCTTATGCAACTAAGCAGTATTCCCTCTCCACTCCCTATTACTCCTACCTGATCCCCTTTGGCTTCAACAAGCTCAAGGCAGGCAGCTCCTTTTCCCTGCTCTGACAGGTGAGATGCCCATGGCAGATGTTCTCTGGGTTTTGGGGCCTATCATGTCCCTGACAAAGACTTACCTTTGCAGACTTGGGTGGAATTTTCCAGGTCCGCTGCCGGGATCGTCCGGTCCCACCAAAGCCAATGGACTTCTGGCTGGGCCGCCACACTGGGGCCGGAAAACCTCAGCCTTGGTCTTCAGGGTAGGAGACAGCATGTGGGGCTCTGACTGAGGTGGGGTGGCAGGAGGTGGGTGCAAGTGATGGGAAGTGGGAGAACCTTGAAGAGAGTCACCATTTCTGTGTGCCCTTTCCCAATCTGTTCTCTCATGGCTCGCCTGCTGTACCCTTTTAGCCAAGAACTGGAGAGCCTTTGTTGAAATTCAGTGAGGCACTGAATGGTCAAGCTGAGGTTTTTCTCTATTCTGTGTAAAGTGGCAGACTGTGTGCAGGTCATAGATCAGGGCAAGTATGCACACAGTTGCCTGCTATGTCAGGTTCTTAATGTAGCTGGCCACTCTTTCCATGGAGATGGTCATTAGATCAAATGTCTGAGATATCATAGCACCCTCTCTCCAAGGATGTGTCTCTGAAAAGGGTGACAGAACCTCTCAGATTTCCCATTGCTGCTCGAGAAGTGCCATCTTCGTGGGTGACCCCCAATGTGCAGGATCTGCATCCAGCTGGGAAGAGCTTGGAGTATCCTGCACCTTCCAGCGGGACTCTCCACTGCTATCCCTGTCTCCAGCACCTGCCCCAGCTCACATCTGATGTGCACCTCACTATGTGACAATCTAGCTATCTCTGCTGGGTACCCATGAAGTGTCTCTTTCTGCTTTGGTGGAGGGTGCACAAGGTTCATGTGATGATGCTTGCCCTCCTCTGGGGACTCTTCAGTTTCCCCCTGCTGCAGTTCTTGTATTCCTCTTGAAGGACCTGTGGATGACCAAAGACATTAATGAAAACTGACGTGGAAAAAACAGTTCTAAATCTACGTTGTGCCGATATTGACATTTCAGCTGCTGGTGACAATAATTCAATAGGAGTGACTGTAATGTGCCAACTGGCAGTGTGACATTAATTTTGTCACCAGGTCTGTGCGAGATCCCCATCACACCATCTTCTACGCCCATTGAATGTACCACCCTGCCGATATCAAACATCTCCTCTTATGCAATAGTTAGTGTAGCCGCAACTGCAGAGCACCCCACCACCCACCTCTGGTTCTCTGCCTCTCTCTGGAGTTGTGCCCTCTCTTCTGTAATGAGAGAAAGCAGGGTATTGAATGTGAGAAGTGTAATGTATGGAGATGATAGAATAACAAACAGTTATGGAGAGTGACTGTGAGGGATGAGTGTGATATGCCATTAAGACCAGGATGAGTGTGAGTGTTGGGTGTCCAGATGGGGATGTGACGAAGTGTCTCAAGAGAGAGGAATGAATGAAGTTTCAAGGTGTTTTGTTCTGCATAGTGATATGCGGGAGAATGATGAGGAAGTCAGACAGTAAAGGTTGGCACCTGAAAATGGCCCGCCCCTTCCCTTTTCTGCCATTATGGGTTCATTACCCCTCTTGTGGCACTGTCTATGTTCCAGGGATCACGCCTTCTGCTGCTGACCTCCTCAGAGATTTCCAGCCATGCCTGTTTAGTCTGTGTGGCTAGCCTCTTCCTCCCTTCTGTAGGAAACAACATGCTTCTTCAGGTCCTCACCACCTCCATCATCAGCTCCAGGAAAAAAATTTTAAAAATGGGGGCAGCCTTCCCACAGCGTGCTTCCATATTTATCCCTGCAACCTTCTAAAACAACGTTCCATGCAGCCATTCCAAACCCCCCCAATCCCCGCCAGGGTCCCTCTAAATAGAGATCCTCTCGTTGACAGGAGTGGGTCATCCTCACTCCCACTTTCTGTGATTGGTTAGGGCACCCAGAAGCGAGATGTTAATGCTATGGCTGAGCTAAACAGCCAACTGCTTCCACGATTGGATCCCAACCTGCTGCCCCTGCACTCCCCTCTGCAACCCCCAACCAAACCCCGTTATGAACAGGCCAGTTCAAATAAAGTTCTGCTCATTCATGTCTTTTTTAGTACTGTCTGCAACAATGGACACTGCTCCCTCTAGTTCCTATATTCAAATCAGTGAACGGAAGTGTTCCTAAGATGGAGCTTTGGGCTACCAACGTCCAATTGCTCTGAGGATCTGACCTTAAGTCCTCCCCCTTCTCCCTAATATTTAATTCAGCTTGCTAGACTTCTCTTAATTCTGTATCCCTTTATCCTCTGCAACAGTATCCTTTGTAATATTTTGTCAATGTTAATGTGCATCACATCCACTGTATTTCCCCCATCCATCATATCTGTCATCTTTGAGGTTTGTCGCACACGACATTCTTTTCTGAATTTAATGTTGGCTGTGTTCAATTCCTTTTATTTAGATATTTTGTCATTTCACCTTGATTAAAGATCCCAATATTTTCTGACCACAGACTTTAAATTAACTGCCCTGTAATTATCCAGCTTAGCTCTATCTGCATGTTTGAAAAAGGGTATTACATTTACCACTCTCCAATGTTCCACCATGCACTGTCAGAATAACTTGGATATAATTTTGAGGGTCACTGTCGATTGTTACATTTCCTTTCATTGGCTGTGAAGCACTTTGGGACATCCTCAAGATGTGGACGGTGCTATATAAATGGAAGTACTTTTCCTTCCCCACGTAAAAACATAAAAGAAAATGATCAAATCTCGCCCTTAGAAATACTGGACTAACAGGTTTGAGCAGAATATAACTGAAATTGAGACCTTAGTTTTCTAATTTCATAGCTGGCAAATTATCTTGATACTAGTTACTGCTGCAGACCTCAACAGTCAACATGAAGCAGGCTCCTATTTTACAAAAACAGTGCAAATTATTATTAATTTGCAAAATAGATTTCCATTGATCGTTATCCCAGTGTTTCTGCTATTTAATTTTGTTACACCTGGTGGAGGAAAACAGGTTGGAATCGCCACAAGGGTCTATCACACTGATAGCTGCAGGTCAGACAACCCAAGCTGTTCCCATAGCAATACTGTACTAATGAGCAGAAAAGAGAGATAATGAGGTCAAATTGGCATCAGTCACCAAGTACCTTTCTGAGAAACCTGTTTATTTAGCTTCCTGTTTGTATAGTCTGATTCTTGATCTTATAACATGCTACATGCTACTGCTGACTGCTTCTGTGATTTTAAAATCCTAAAGAGACCCAGAATAAAAGAGCAGAATATATATCAATGCTTAGAGTAATAGAGGAGATGGGGATATATGGGGTAAAAATTTGGATTGCTAACACAAAACAGGCAGTATCACATCACCAGATTGTTATTCTAATAAATTCTATTGAAGCAAATGGAACTGAATATTGAGCTGGTTACAATAGCTACAGATACGATATCGCCCATTTTATGTTACTATTCAAATCTATACCCATTTAAGACTATAAAATTCACACTGCATTGCTCCCTGTTGATTGGTTAAGCTTCTCTATTTTGAAAAGTCATAGTTCACCAGGAGCACCAAGGGACCTTGAATTCAAACTGATTACTCAAGCTTCAGTATGATGGGGAATTTCACAGTTTGCCTAATTTAGCTCTTAGCAGTGTCAGCAGCCCTTTCAAATTTAATCTGCTAATAAATCTCCCAAGAGATTGTACTTGCTGGAATGTAACAGCACATATGGCATTTAATCAATTCCTTCTGGGACAGTTACTGTGTGATACTATATCTGTTTGGATTGAGGGGGGAAAAAATCATTTGGTGAGAAAAAAAAATAACATTTTGTTAGAACCTGATCCAGCTGCCAAGTTCCTGTAGTGTGCCCACCTGTTTACTGTGGTAGGTCATAGTCAACCGGACAAGTAAAAGAATCTTAAGTGGAGCTGGGGTACCTCGAGGAGACCAACCAAAAGGTCATTGCTTTCTTCTATCTGGAGGGACAACATCAAAGGGCTGAATTTCCCAGCCGCGCAAAAGTGGTTTTGAAGGCCAGAAGAGGGAAACGAGGAAAATTTGATTGGTTCATGTTAGTCTGGCTCTGCCACATGTTCTCACCTCTTTGTGATTTTCCTGAAGATGGGCTCCCAGCAGCAACAGCTACCTGTTGAACAGTGGCAGGTAGCCAATTAGACACTTTTTAGGGCAATTAGCCCTATTGTGGAACTCTTGGTATAGGGGGCCTGGTACATTAGCATGTATAGAGGATTGGTTAGCTAACAGCAAGCAGAGTAGGGATTTGTGTGTCATTTTCGGCTTGGCAAGCTGTAACTGGTGAAGTGCAACAGTGATCAGTTCTGGGGGCGCAACTATTTACAATCTATATTAATAACTGGGATAAAGGGACCAAATGTATGGTTGCTAAATTTGCTGATGACATAAAGAAAGGTAGGAGAGTAGGTTGTGAAGAGGACATGATGTGTCCTCAAAGGGGCATGGATAGGTTAATTGAGTGGGCAAAAATTTGGTAGATGGAGTATAATGTGGGAAAATTTGAATTTGGTCCACTTTGGCAGGAAGAATAGAAAGGCAGGATATTATTTAAATGGAGAGGGATTGCAGAACTGAGAAATCTGGGTGTCCTGGTGCATGAATCAGGAAAAGCTGGTATGCAGTCAGCCAGTGATTTGGAAGGCAAATGGAATGTTAATGTTTATTGCACTGAGAATTGTGTGTAAAAATTGGGAAGTTTTGTTACAGTAGTACAGGGAGTTGGTGAGACCACTTCTGGAGCGCTGTGTACAGTTTTGATCTCCTTACTTAAGAAAGGATATAATTGCATTAGAAGAAGTTCAGAAAAGGTTCACTTGACAGATTCCTGTGATGAAGGGGTTATCTTATGAGGAAAGATTGGGTCTGTATCCATTGAAGAATGAGAAGTGATCTTATTGAAACATAAAAGATCCTGAGGGGACTTGACTTGGTGGAAGCTGAGACAATGTTTCCCCTTATAGGAGAGACTAGAACTAAGGGACACTGCTTAAAAATAAGGGCTCTCCCATTTTAGATGGCGATGAGGAGGATCTCTTTCTCTGATAGCCATTAGTCTGTGGAATTCACTTCCCCAAAGAGCAGTGGAGGCAGGGTCACTGAATATTTTCAAGGCTGAGTTAGTTAGGTTTTGGATTAACAAGAGAGTCAAAAGTTAAATGGGGTAGCCAGGAAAGTAGAGTTGAAGCTACAGTCAAACCAGCCATGATCTTATCAAATGGCGGAGCAGGCTTGAGAAGCTGAATGGCCTACTCCAGCTTCTAATTTGTATGTTCGCATGTGGAAATGGATTGTAATTTTTTGTTGGCGCACAGGTGCCTTGGTGTGTCAGGAGCCCAGCAATGGAGGGAGGCTGGCTTCACAGCAGGAGCCACGAACCATTTGAGGTCTTTTATTAAATTGCTGGCATTAAATCACAGTGCCCAGATCTTCCCAAGCAGAATGTGTGTCATTACAGTCACTATATGAAGACAAATGTCTCCACTAATGTAACTCTTAATGCAATGGCCGCTGACCTCCAAATGAAGGTGTCTCCATGGTGCTGCTGATGCTCCTGCTGCTGGGCCCTCAGCGGTACCCACACCGCGAAGGTGGCCGGTGGCCCTATTCATGAGCCATGCTGAGAGGAGACCATGAGAGGAGGACCCTGGAACAGGCAGTGGGCAGCATCTAGAGGACAGCAGAGGAGCTATAAAAAGCACGGGAAGCAACGAGAGTTCGAGAGCAGAAGTGACTGAGGGCGTTCGGTGAGGAGGGAGGAGGTGCTCCTTTCCTTTTCTACTTTTCCTCAGAAAGAATAGCAGTGGCCTTGGCAAGTAGGACCTGGTGAGTAAATTAGAAAAGTGTAATATTTTTAAACAAGTTGCTCTACTTGGATTTAACTGAGAAGTGCCAGGAATAAGGGAAGTTTAGGGCCAATATGGTAAAGTAATGTAAATAATCCAAAGTAGAATAAAATTAACGTAAGGGAGTGGAGTTAAGACATGGCAGGGCAGCTCAGTCGAGTAGAATGCATGCCCTGTAATAGGTGCGAAGTCATGGATGCTACTGGTGTCCTAGATGACCACATGTGTAGGAAGTGCTGCCAGCTGTAGAAACTTGAACTCAGGGTTGCAGAGCTTGAGCGGCGGCTGGAGTCACTGTGGAGCATCAGTGAGGCTGAGATCTATGTGGATAGCACATTCAGAGAGGTGGTCACACTGCAGCTTAAGGGTCAAGGATGTCACAGAGCGACTGCACGACATTCTTCTGGGGGAGGGTGAACAGCCAGAGGTCGTGGTCCACATCAGTACTAATGACTTAGATAGGAAGGGGGATGTGGTCCTGCAATCAGAATTTAGGGAGCTAGGTAGAAAATTAGCAAGCAGTACCTCAATAGTAGTAATCTCCATACTACTCCCAGTACCATGTGCCAGTGAGTACAGAAAAAGGAGGATAAGGCATATAAATGTGTGGCTGGAAAGATGGTGCGGAAGAGAGGGCTTTAGATTCCTGGGACACTGGGACTGGCTCTGGGGGAGATGGCACCTGTACAAGCTGGACGGGTTGCACCTGAACAAAGCTGGGACTGAGTTCCCTAATTATTCCCTGGTACAAAGTGTTCAGAAAAGATAGAAAAGGAAGGAAAGGAAGAGGGCTGGCGGTATTGGTTAAGGAGAGCATTGTAGTGCTGGAGAAAGAGGATGTCCCACAGGGTTCAAGGACAGAATCAATTTGGCTAAGGAACAAAAAGGGTGCAATTACATTGCTCAGTGTAGTCTATAGACCACCAACTAGTGAGAAGGACATAAAAGAACAAGTCTGCAGGGAAATTACAGAAAGATGCAAGCATTATAGTGTAGTTACAATGGGGGACTTTAATTACCCCAATATAGACTGGAACAGTGGTAGTGTAAAGGGTGGAGAGGGGCAAAAGGTCCTAGATTATGTTCAGGAAAACTTTCTATGTGCCCGATCCAACAAAAGACACACTATTGAACCTGGTTCTTGGAAATGAGGTGGGCCAAGTAGGTCAAGTGTCAGCGGGGGAACATTTAGGAGACAGTGAACATTTTATTGTACATTTTAGAATGATGATAGAAAAGCATGATAGGCAATCTAGAGTAAGAGTAATTAACTGGATGGGAGTCGATGGGCTTGAACAGAGCTAGGCCAGATAGACTGGAATGAAAGATTTTTGGGAAAAACTAGCTGAACAATGGGCTACCTTCAAAACAGAATTGTTTCGGGTACAGTCAAGGTATATTCCATTGAAAGGGAAAGGTAGGGCAAACAAATCTAGAGCTCCCTGGATGAAAAAGGAGATAAAAATTAAGATAAAAAAGAAAAAGTGTGCTTATGACAGGTGTCAGATAGAAAATACAATTGAGAACCAAGAGGAATGCAGAAGGTTCAGAGGAGAGGTGAAAAAACATATTAAAGAAACAAAGAGGGATTATGAGAAAAGACTGGCATCCAACATGAAGGGGAGTCCCAAAGTCTTCCAGAGGCATATAAATTGGAAAAGGGTGGTAAAAGGAGGAGTAGGGCCAATTAGGGATCTAGAAGGGAATTTACACATGGAAGAAGGGGCCATGGCTGAGTTATTAAATGAATACTTTGCATCCGTCTTTACTAAGGAGGTAGACGCTACTAGGCCATGGTGACAGACAAGGAAACTCTGTACTAGAAGGGTTGAAAATTGATGAGGAAATGTTGAATAGACTGTTAGTACTTCAAGTTGACAAGGACTGGATGAGATGCATCCAAGGATATTGAAGGAAATGAGAGTAGAAATTGCAGGGGCACAGACCATAATTCTTCAGTGTTCCCTAGGCTCGAGGGAGGTGCCAGAGGACTGGAGAATTGCAAACATTACGCCTTTATTCAAAAAAGGTTGTAAGGATAAGCCTAGCTATTACTGACCATTCAGTTTAACTTCAGTGGTGGGCAAGATTCTAGAAACAATTATTCGGGATAGAATTAGTAGTCACATGGAAAAATATGGGTTGATAAGGAAGAGCCAACATGGATTTCTAAAGGGGAAATCGTGTCTAACTAACTTGCTGGAGTTTTTTAAAAACGTAATAGAAGAGGTCGACGAAGGTAATACTGGTGATGTGGTGTACATGGACTTTCAAAAGGCATTTGATACAGTGCCACACAACAGACTTGTGAGAAAAGTTATTGCTCATGAAATAAAAGGGACAGTAGCAACATGGATACAAAATTGACTAAAAAATAGAAAGCAGAGTAATGAACAATGGGTATTTTTCAGGCTAGAGGAAGGTTTATAGTAGGGTTCCCCAGGGGTCAGTATTGGTAACCTTGCTTTTCCTGATATTTATTAATGATCTAGATCTTGGTGTGCAGGGGTCAATTTCAAAGTTTGCAGATGACAGGAAACTTGGGAATGTTGTAAACTGTGAGGAAGACAGTGTAGAACTTCAAAAGGACATAGACAAGTTGGTGGAGTAGGCAGATGAAGTTCAATGTGGAGAAGTGTGAGGTGATGCATTTTGGTAGAACATGGACAGACAATACAAAATAAGGGGTGAAATTTTGAAGGGGGCGCAGCAGCAGAAAGACCTGGGTGTATATGTTCATAAATCATTGAAGGTGGCAGGACAGGTTGAGAGAGCAGTTAATAAAGCATATAGTATCCTGGGCTTTACTAATAGGGGCATAGAGTACAAGAGCAAGGAGGTTATGCTGAATTTATAAAAGACACTGATTAGACCTCAGCTGGAGTATTGCGTATAGTTCTGGACACAACATTATATGAAGGATGTGAGCGCATTGGTGAGAGTGCAGAAGAGGTTTACAAGAATGGTTCCGGGTATGAGAAACTTGAGCCAGGGGGATAGATTGGAGAGATTGGGACTGTTCTCCTTGGAGAGAAGAAGACTAAGAGGAGATTTGATTGAGATGTTCAAAATCATGAGGGGGCTGATCAGAGTAGATAGGGAGAAGGTGTTCTTGCTCGTAAAAGGATCAAGAACGAGAGGGCACAGATTTAAAGTGATTTGCAAAAGAAGCAAATGTAAAAAAACCTTCTCACACATCAAGTGGTTCGAGTCTGGGAATGTGGTGGAGGCAGGTTCAATCGAGATATTCAAGAGGGCATTAGATGATTATTTGAATAGAAATAATGTGCAGGGTACAGGGAAAAACAGGGCAATGGCATCAGATCATAATGCTTATTTGGAGAGCCGGTGCAGACTTGATGGGCTGAATGGCCTCCTGTTGTACTATTAAGATTCTGTGAATGGTCCTTCCAATGCTAGAACCTTGCCTCTGTCCTGAAATGGCTGCAGCTCCTAGAGACAGCTTCTTAATTGGCCTCTTCCAGAAAGATTGTGCCTGACATGCTGCCACAGTCACTTCTGAGTTGACAAACCAGAATTGAGGTTGATATCTGGACTGTAACTCACCTGGAAAAATTCAGCCTTTTAATCAGAGACCCTGCAATAGCAGCTGGATTTCCACCCTAGATTCTGAACACAGTTCTTTCCAACCAGTTTGCCTGGACCTAGGGAATATCAGGCCAACATTAATGATCTGAACCTGGATATCCAGTTCAAACGAAACTGGCCTAAGATGCGCCTAGGGCAGAATTTTCGGTTTGATGTGCCAGAGGTTGGGCCCCGCACACCTGTGCATAAAATGATGCATGGTGACGTCAGGTGAGTGTCCTGATGTCACTGCGCGCCATTGCAATATTTCACTGGGCAGGCACGTGATGAAGCCCAATGTGCGCCTGCCATTAATTATTCGGCCATTTAAGGCCCTTTAGTCTTCAATCGACGCTGATTTTTCAGCACTGGTGCAATCTTCAGGTTGGCGCATGGGCGCAATGGGTAGGCGGGTAGGAGACATTTCTATTAACCTCAAATACGGGCGGGATAAGAGGGCTCAGTGGGGCCATGAATTTGCTCTGTGAAGTATTTATTGGAGAAAGTTTTTTAAACTTGCCTGCGTGATCTGTAGTACTTCCGAACGCATTCCAACTGCTTTTTCTGGACTCTTAACCTTCAGGTTAGCACTCTGCAGTGAGGAATCTTTTCCGGGCCTGTAGCTCTTCGGAAGCCTTCCCTTAGCCTGGGTATGGGATCTGATCTGTCCACTGAAGGCAGCTCCTCTGAGGAGGAAGGGAGGGCTAGAAGGAGGAGGAAGGCAGGAGTGCACATTCAACCTCCAGGCTTTATCAGTGACTGATAACTTTTCTCAAAAAAAGAAATTTGAATTTCCAGTTAATAGCTGAAAGGATAGCACAACAAAACTTCACATTTTAAGCCTTTTACTGTAACACCAGACTAAAAGCACTGTGGGCTAAACACTATTTTTGTAGGCAACTTATTCTTTAAACCATAGAACAGAACCTTTTCCTTTTTACTTTTAGTCCAACTGAAGAAACACATTTCGCAGGTATACTTTACGCTGTCCTTTAAGTAGATATTAAATTTTTCCAGAATCAGTCCAAAATGATTGTTAGCTCCAGAGGATTTATTTCTGATCTTTTTCTTTCCTAGTCTGGAAACTTTTAACTCCAGTACTGCTATTCATGGACCAAGTTTTCCTAGAGACTTCTCCCTCTAGCTAAAGATAGGAAAATATTCCAGCCTCTTTTAACTCCCCAATCATTTGGTGTTTCCAAATGAGCTCCCACCCATATTCCTGTGTGGTGAACCATAGTGATGTGTTGCCTATAGCTGCTATTCCTCTTCCAGATCCTGACAGACTAACCTGTCTGTGGTATTCAATGAGATTTTAGGAGAGCCTGTTACCTGATATCACTGTGGTTTCCTATGTACCCTTCCCATCTCAAAGCCCATCACTGTGGCAACATGAATCATATCAGCCTTGTATCCAGGTAGATATTCCTGAGATCTCAAATCTCTCTTATCTGAGAAGTAGATGGACAGTTCAACGCACAACAATTTGCAACCCAACATTCTCAACACAATTTTGGGATTTTGGAGTCTCTCAGTCTGTCCTTTGATAGCACATAGGATGCTGCTGTTTTTTCCAAGAGTAAATGTCTTGCGCCTTTTCCCAGCAAAACAATCTGGGCCCCATTAATCTCTATCAGTCAAACCACCCAGGCTTGCTGTCAGGCAGACTTCAGAACAGGTCACATTACCCCTTTCATTTTAGCCTAAATTAAAGACATAAGGTGGAATTTTACACTGGTGGGATTTTACAGTCCCACTGAAGTCAATGGACTTTTGAGGGGCTTACCGCACTCTAGGGCTCTGCCCTAGCTGCGACAGAGCTGTAAAATTCTGCCAAAAATCCCTAAAATATCATAATTTTTTAAACCTTATTATTACAATTACAATATGTAGAACATTCCCCTGTAGTACATTCACTGTTGGTTCAGTAACATGGCTGAGTATAACACAGGACTGGAAAACCCCCAAACTTGGCTAAGTGAGATTTACCCTGACATCGTAACTTTAAGACTATGGGCAGAATTTTGCCCTTAGTGGGCTGGCGGCCAGGAAGGCGACTGCCGCCTGCGATTGGGAATGGACCATGATTTCATGTTGGCGGGCCAATTAAGTGCAGTTGGACACGGCAGGTCGGCAGGGCAGTCTGCCCCGCATTTCTCGGATGAGTGCCTCACTACCCTCCTGGAGGAGGTGGCAGCCAGGTGGGGTACCCTTGGCCCCAGAGACGGGAGGAGGAGGCCCCCGCACCTCACCAAACAGGCCTGGGAGGAGGTGGCATCCAGGGTGAGCAGTCACAACAGGTGAGGTGCACATGGGTGCAGTGGCGGAAGCGCTTCAATGATCTACTGTGATCGGGAAGGGTGAGTACCATGTTGGCATGGATCAATGTGGAGAACAGCTAAGGGCTGGCCATCCCCCCGTGGACTTCAGGGGTACTAGCGTTCAAGTAGCAACTGTCAATGACACCAGAGCTGGCCAAGGGGCTGAGCCCTGGCTGCTTTGTCTGTCTTGCAGCTCAGGGACCATGAATTGGCTGAGCCCTGCCAAGTGATCCTCATTTGGGGTCGGCCAGACTGCAATGGTGCTGCAGATACAGAATGGACTAATCAATGGTCCTCTATCCTTTCAAAAGAAGGCATCCCATAACAATATTGAGAGGTCAGGGACTGGCGGGTGACCCCCACACTTCCACACCCTCATGCCCTATGAGCAGGAGGCACTGGAGCTTGAGAGGCGGCATGCACCTCGGTCAACCGGTTGGGGTGCCAGATGAAGATAAGAGCGCAGTGCACTGAGTCGAGAATGTTGGTTATTGCAACCATTCTAGTGTAGTCTCTATATTGATGTGAGCCTCAAAACTGGAGTCCCCACTGATAATTGAAAGACGAGGGCTCCATGATGCAGATATCTGTTTCATCAGGATACATGGCATGACAGTGTCTTGACTTACACTAATGACATGTCCTTCTTCTCTCTTTTAGGCTGACCAGCAGGCAATCACCATGAGGACCCTGAAGGGCCACCCCTGACCCTGGAGGGCCACTGTGCTCAGCATGCACCTGCTTCACACCCTCTCTGTCAAGCAGGCCCCAGAGCAGATACCAGCACCTTGGTAGGCATAAGATCGCTGTCTAGCATCTCGGTGCACATTGAGGTGCAGGCGGAGGCAGAGACTGCCCCAGGAGGACTGCTGGAGACTAGGAAAATGGTCAGTCAATGGCTGATGATGGGCTTCTGGAGTTGTCCATTAGATGGCAGATGCTGGATGTCCAGCAGGGTGTGCGGGAGGATCTGGCAGAGATACATGAGCGAATGTGCATCATGGTGTCCACTTGGGAGGAGTCCCTGTGGAGCATGACTACTGCATTGACCCTCATGGCTGAGCGCAATGGCCCCTCCATGGAGAGAGTGGTGACTCTCATGGAAAGGCTGCTCCAGGGACACAATCAGGGTTTCCTGGGGTTGTACTCAGACCTGCAAGTCCTCACACTGGCAATGACCTCAGCTGGTCAGTGCCTGTGTGGGAGATGGATTGGGCATCCAGCATCCCAGCTAGGTGTCTGTCATTCAATGGTGAGCAAGGAGGTCCAAAATGACCTCATGTTGGCGCATGAGCTGCCTGTTGTCTCTTCGGGCTCCTCTCAGGGTGGCCTGGATGATGCCAGCAGCTCTTCTGCTCCTCTGCCAGTGACCATGGCATCTGATGAGGCTGTGGCGGCTGGGGAGATGCCAGCTGTGGCACTGGCTGCTCCCTCCCCAGCCTTCACAGGCTCCACAGGCCAGGGGATGATACCAAGGTCATCAAGGTCAACAAGACAGCAGAGTCAGCAGGCTGTCTCCAACGCCAGTGCCAGCAAGGGGGGTGCACAAGACGGCCTTATCAGGGGTGATATTTTGTTTCTCCATCTTACTTTAACTTTTTTAAAGATGTGTTAACATCAGCTAATGGTCATTTCAGCTATGTTTCACATGCACTATTAAATGAGATTTTATTTTGTGCTATTGGCCTCAGCATGCTTCATTTGTTCTGTAGGTGCAGGGTAAGCCTTTATGTAATGATGTACGTGTGTTTCCTGAAACTTTATTGCACAGGCACAGAATGTATGTTGTTGGCCAAGGAAATGGCCCTATCAAGGATTGAGAATGGAGCCTGCAGCCCTGGCATGTGGTGGTGGTTCTTATTTGGTAGGCTAGCTGAAGGACCGTTGGATCAAAGCTTCCTGGGTGTCCCTGCCTCCCTGGAGGTTACCCAGGTCAGCGTCCATGCTCTCAGCGTTCTCCTCACCGAGCTCCTTCTCAGACTCACTACTGGACTCATCATCTGAGACCTGCACAGCAGCTTCAACATCCTCTTCCTCCACTGCATCCCACCTTTCCAGTGCCAGATTGCAGAGAGTGCAGCATGCAACCACTATCAGTGACACACGTTCTGTGGGAGCATTGCAGTGTGCCCCCTAAACGGTCCAGGCATCAGGAGTGCATCTTGAGAAGACTGATGGTTCTCTCTACCACTGTCCTTATGGAGGCTTGGCTCCTATTGTACCGCTGCTCGGCCTCTGTTCTTGAGTGGCGGAGAGGCGTCATGAGCCACCTTTTCAGGGAATAGCCCTTGTCACCCAGCAGCCATCCATCCAGTTGGGCTGGAGCACTGAAGAGCCTCGGCACCTGGGAGTACCTCAGGATGTAAGCATCATGGGAGCAGCCTGGGTGCCTTGCACAGGCTTGCTGAATCTGCATCTTATGGTCACACACTATCTGCATGTTCATGGAGTGGAAGCCCTTCCTGTTGACAAAGGCACACGGCTCACCCGCTGGCGCCTTGATGGCCACATGTGTGCAGCCGATGGCACCCTGGATGCAAGGGAACCTTATCAATCGCTGCAAAGCCTTTGGCTCGCTCCACCTGGCTGGCCTCATCCATACGGTAATAAATGAAAGTCAATACACGCCTGAACGGAACATCTGTCACTAGTTTGACGCAACTGTGGACAGCTAATTAGGAGACTCCACAAAGATCACCCACTGACCCTGGAAAGAGCCAGAGGCATAGAAGTTGAGGGCCACTGTGACCCTCAGAGCCACTGGCATGGGGTTTCCACCCACACAGTCGGAACTGATCTCAGGCCTGATCTTCTGACAAATGGAGGTCACTGTCTCCCTTGAGAGACGGAGCCTCCTTCAGCATTGCACGTTGACATATTGCCGTAGCTGCATCGTCGCCTCTAAACCCTGGCAGCGGAATAGTGCCGTCTTCTGTGGCCCCTTCCGCCTTGGACTGCCAGGTGGCCCTGCCCCCCCTTGTGCCTGCGCCTCTTCCCCCCACCGGTCGCTCCCCTGAAAGCTGCATTGGGACATCTGGCCTCCTCTCTCTTCCACCCATCTCTTCCTCCTCAGAGCAAAGACTACAATTCCCATTACCAGGGTTATGGAAGGCTGTCCATTACCTGGAAGGATCCACATGGTCTGAATCCTCCGGGGGCCTGGAAGACAACATCGAGCCCTAAAATGAAGCCTAGAAGTGCTCTGAAGCGAGATGAAGCTGTCCAGATCACAAAAGCAAAAACAGCAGACGATCTCCAAAACTCCTCACAACTCACACTGACAATGCTACTGACCCTTCTTCTCCCACCCATGCTTTTGCAAATTGTGGCCTGCCCATTTTGCCCATATGATGGCTGATAATTCGTATGGGCTACATAAACTCGTAGACAATTGGTGTGTCAAGGACGTTAACTGGCCTCTTAATTAATGGCGGGCGTGCCTTTGTCTCCCTCGCGTGTCTGCCTAGTGAAATATTGAGAGTGCGCGTTGACGTCAGCATGCTCAGCCAAAGTCAACGTGCGTTATTTCACACTTGAGCGGATCGGGCATGCACCCGCCCACCAAGTGAAAAGTTCTGCCCTATGTTGCTTTATAACATCAGTTTTTCATGCAATTTGAACTGGTATGTGCCAAAAAAGTGGACCTTGACTCAGCAATTCTGATGACTCCCATCTGGTTTTGGGTTTGGACATGTTGGTTGTCAGCTGGCAGGTCAAAGAAGATGCAGACACTCAAAGTTAATATTCACTTAATTGACTCTAGCATCAAAATATCTACCAAAAATGCAACAGGGACTATTCCTTACAGAAATGTATAATTTCACTGTATCCTAATGTAACTTTTATTCTGTTTCTCCTTTGATCTTAATCAGCACCAACAATTTTACAGCTGTCCTGTCAAGTGAGCCTTAACCTTTTATCCTTGTTTCTTAATAAATAAAAATATTTACCTCTGGGCACGGCTGAATTGCTGATGGTGAGTAGAATTAAGTGCACAACTCATGACTGCATAAAGCTTGGCAATTAAAAAAATGAAAAATAGGCTAAATTATTATAATACATATGTTGCTATGAGATTGATTGTTGCCATCACAGGAATAAATTATCATGAAGGACTAGAAAAACTATGGATTTTTTAGCCTTGAAAGGACATAATTTTATGGTGAATGTGTTGAACTATGCAAGATATAATCAACACAGAAAAGATAAATTTATTGCTTCAAATTAAAACATGACTCGAGGACTAGATCACAAAATAATTACAGAGAGGAAGGCGATTAGACCTATGTTAGTGATCCAAAAATCTCCCAACTGCAGCCTTCCATTGACCCTTACTCCATTTGATGTATTGATTGCTGTTTGTATGAATACACACTTAGATCAGCCATAAATTTACCTTTTTACTAGTAATACCTTTGATTCTTGCCCTGCCTTTACATAGTAATTTACACTAATTTTCCAGATTGACCTTTTCCATACAATTTATGGTCTTATATAAGTCAAGAGGCAAGGTCAGGGTGGCTAGTGTGGAAATGTACTATCTTATAGTCTTCCATAGTGTAGAAAACTATGGAAGACTATAAGATAGTAACAAACATCACACTTGTGTGCCTCACATAGGGAATGGCCGACAAGTTTCTAATAGCAACAATCAATGTATGCACAGAATGTGCAACTCCATTATAAGACCAGAATTTATTTATTTTTGACAAAGGTACACTATTCCTGCACCCTTGTTGGCCTCCTTCTCTTAGAAGGATCAACTGGAGCATGGGCCTGGTAACGCTTCTCCAGCAGTTAAATTTCATACTCTTTGGGCCACCCTTTGACAATCAAAGTTTTTTTTAACCCATGCCAACTGCAATGAAATGTTATTGATGGTATACATTGTCCCCTCTCCATAATTTGTAAAGTACATGATGGATACAGATATTAGATAATTTAGTTAAGACCATGGTTGATTAAATGGTTTCATTGCAATTTGCTTTTACCATTAAATAAATCCTATTCAGGAATCTCTGGTGTCCTCAATTTGATTTTCTTTTATCTTTCAGGTTCTATTTAAAATGTTTCTTGGAAGTGCAAATTTTGGAGAAGCTGCCTATTTCATTTCTACACTGGGTTTCTTCAATTTAATTTTCATATCATCTGCACCAGTTATACTGTATTTTACGAAAGTGGAATACTGGTCCTCATTTTCTGCTTTGCCTTGGGGTTACCTCTGTGGTGTTGCTGGTCTTTGGTTAGGTATGTGATTTGGATGCTTCTTCAATATACTTTAGAAACCTATTAATTTCTTACTCCTATCCTGAAAATAACAAAACGAATTCTATATAATCTGATTTATAATTTGCTTCATGGTTTTCTTTACATTTTAATTGCACATTTACAGTATTTTTGATGAATAAGATTTTGTGACTCTTATTGCACAATTCAGTGTAATTTCAGAGAACTCTAATTATCATTGAGCACATTTGCACAAAGTGAAAACGATTGTTACAGTATAGTTTGCTTCCAGAAACAACATTCTAAATACACTGCATTATGAGTATTAATGCTAATGTAACTAGTTCTTTCAGCTGAAGAACTTTAAGGGCCCTGAGAGACCGTTCTTAGCATCACTTTATTAATCATAAAGCTCATGCTAATATTTATTTTGTCTCTTTTCTTGGTATACACATGCTAGACAAAAAAGTTAAAATATACAAAATTGTTCCTAAACTCCCTCTATTAAATATCCAGTCATGTGCTAATTTTCTAATATAAAATAATTATTTTGTAAATGCTGGAAATACTCAGCAAGTTGGGCAGCATCTGTGGAGAAAGAAACAGAGTTAATGTTTCAGGTCAATGACCTGTTATCAGTGATAACACTTAAAAGCATGAAGAACCTTGAGATGTCCTGAGGGCAGGAAAGATGCTATCCAAATGCAAGTTCTTTAGTTTCTCGTATGAGCATTTTATAATTTTTAATTTTATTTCACAAAAGGATGCTCATCCCTTTATTTGAATAGTGGCTTCTCAATTCACAGCTGTAGACAAATACTGCGGCTAGAAAAGATCTGGGCCCTGAAAATCCCTTAGGGTGGTGGCAGGGTGGGTGGGTGGTGGTGTGATGAGGTGCTTCCTGGCTTAAATATTGAGTTGTACTGGCGCACAAATGCTGTAGCTGACCCCACTAAATTTGATGGTGAGAGGGCAGTGGGCAAGACAAATGGGTTATTGACATTGTGGGGATGTCACCAAAGTCCCCAGAGACATGAGTGAAATAAGGGCAGTGGTGCGGAGGGAGTGCCAGGTTCTGGCTGCTTCAAATCTCCACAAGAAATTCTGAAGCTCCAGATGCTACTCTTTTTTTTTGACCAGGTGTGCTTGGTGAGACTGTGGCATGAATTTCATGCTTGGCCTGCGTGCCCAGTCGGCAAGAGTGGATGTGGAATCCGCTCCCGGCTGTGCTTGTGTTGGAAACGCGATTTCACACTGGATGGCCATTTAAGGTCCATCCAGCGTGAAACGTGTCCTCTCAATGGACGGGAAGGGCCGGGCAGGGGCGGGAGCCTGTCGGGTGCTGGGTCCAATGGTGACCTGGCAGTCACTTTCAAACCAGCAGAGGCAGCTCCCTGAAGGCTGCCAGGAGAGAATCTTTGGAGATAAAAACAAAAAAACTGCGGATGCTGAAAATCCAAAACAAAAACAGAATTACCTGGAAAAACTCAGCAGGTCTGGCAGCATCGGCGGAGAAGAAAAGAGTTGACGTTTCGAGTCCTCATGACCCTTCGACAGAACTTGCGTTCGAGTCCAAGAAAGAGTTGAAATATAAGCTGGTTTAAGGTGTGTGTGTGGGGGGGGGGAGAGATAGAGAGACAAAGAGGTGGAGCGGGGGGGGCGGGGGTGTGGTTGTAGGGACAAACAAGCAGTGATAGAAGCAGCTCATCAAAAGATGTCAACGACAATAGTACAATAGAACACATAGGTGTTAAAATTAAAGTTGGTGATATTATCTAAACGAATGTGCTAATTAAGAATGGATGGTAGGGCACTCAAGGTATAGCTCTAGTGGGGTTTTTTTTTTATTTATATAATGGAAATAGGTGGGAAAAGGAAAATCTTTATAATTTATTGGGAAAAAAAAAAGGGAAGGGGGAAACAGAAAGGGGGTGGGGATGGGGGAGGGAGCTTACGACCTAAAGTTGTTGAATTCAATATTCAGTCCGGAAGGCTGTAAAGTCCCTAGTCGGAAGATGAGGTGTTGTTCCTCCAGTTTGCGTTGGGCTTCACTGGAACAATGCAGCAAGCCAAGGACAGACATGTGGGCAAGAGAGCAGGGTGGAGTGTTGAAATGGCAAGCGACAGGGAGGTTTGGGTCATTCTTGCGGACAGACCGCAGGTGTTCTGCAAAGCGGTCGCCCAGTTTACGTTTGGTCTCTCCAATGTAGAGGAGACCACATTGGGAGCAACGAATGCAGTAGACTAAGTTGGGGGAAATGCAAGTGAAATGCTGCTTCACTTGAAAGGAGTGTTTGGGTCCTTGGACGGTGAGGAGAGAGGAAGTGAAGGGGCAGGTGTTGCATCTTTTGCGTGGGCATGGGGTGGTGCCATAGGAGGGGGTTGAGGAGTAGGGGGTGATGGAGGAGTGGACCAGGGTGTCCCGGAGGGAGCGATCCCTACGGAATGCCGATAAGGGGGGTGAAGGGAAGATGTGTTTGGTGGTGGCATCATGCTGGAGTTGGCGGAAATGGCGGAGGATGATCCTTTGAATGCGGAGGCTGGTGGGGTGATAAGTGAGGACAAGGGGGGCCCTATCATGTTTCTGGGAGGGAGGAGAAGGCGTGAGGGCGGATGCGCGGGAGATGGGCCGGACACGGTTGAGGGCCCTGTCAACGACCGTGGGTGGAAAACCTCGGTTAAGGAAGAAGGAGGACATGTCAGAGGAACTGTTTTTGAATGTAGCATCATCGGAACAGATGCGACGGAGGCGAAGGAACTGAGAGAATGGGATGGAGTCCTTACAGGAAGCGGGGTGTGAGGAGCTGTAGTCGAGATAGCTGTGGGAGTCGGTGGGTTTGTAATGGATATTGGTGGACAGTCTATCACCAAAGATTGAGACAGAGAGGTCAAGGAAGGGAAGGGAAGTGTCAGAGATGGACCACGTGAAAATGATGGAGGGGTGGAGATTGGAAGCAAAATTAATAAATTTTTCCAAGTCCTGACGAGAGCATGAAGCGGCACCGAAGTAATCATCGATGTACCGGAGAAAGAGTTGTGGAAGGGGGCCGGAGTAGGACTGCAACAAGGAATGTTCCACATACCCCATAAAGAGACAGGCATAGCTGGGGCCCATGCAGGTACCCATAGCCACACCTTTTATTTGGAGGAAGTGAGAGGAGTTGAAGGAGAAGTTGTTCAGTGTGAGAACAAGTTCAGCCAGACGGAGGAGAGTAGTGGTGGATGGGGATTGTTCGGGCCTCTGTTCGAGGAAGAAGCTAACGGCCCTCAGACCATCCTGGTGGGGGATGGAGGTGTAGAGGGATTGGACGTCCATGGTGAAGAGGAAGCGGTTGGGGCCAGGGAACTGGAAATCGTTGATGTGACGTAAGGTGTCAGAGGAATCACGGATGTAGGTGGGAAGGGACTGGACAAGGGGAGAGAGAAGGGAGTCAAGATAACGAGAAATGAGTTCTGTGGGGCAGGAACAAGCTGAGACGATCGGTCTACCGGGGCAGTTCTGTTTGTGGATTTTGGGTAGGAGATAGAAGCGGGCCGTCCGAGGTTGGGAGACTATCAGGTTGGAAGCTGTGGGAGGGAGATCCCCAGAGGAGATGAGGTCAGTGACAGTCCTGGAAACAATGGCTTGATGTTCAGTGGTGGGGTCATGGTCCAGGGAGAGGTAGGAGGAAGTGTCTGCGAGTTGACGCTCAGCCTCCGCGAGGTAGAGGTCAGTGCGCCAGACAACAACAGCACCACCCTTGTCAGCAGGTTTGATGACAATGTCAGGGTTGGACCTGAGAGAATGGAGTGCAGTAAGTTCAGAGAGAGACAGGTTAGAATGGGTGAGAGGAGCAGAGAAATTGAGACGACTAATGTCGCGCCGACAGTTCTCAATGAAAAGATCAAGAGAAGGTAAGAATCCAGAGGGAGGGGTCCAGGTGGAGGGAGAATATTGGAGATGGGTAAAAGGATCCGTTGAACTGGGAGAGGACTCCTGCCCAAAGAAGTGAGCCCGGAGACGAAGACGGCGGAAGAAGAGTTCAGCATCATGCCGAGCCCGAAATTCATTGAGGTGAGGGCGTAAGGGTATGAAACTAAGTCCTTTGCTGAGCACTGAACGTTCAGCATCGGAGAGGGGAAGGTCAGGGGGTATAGTGAATACACGGCTGGGGTTGGGATTGGAAGAAAGGGTGGGGACGGAGGAACAGGCAGGGGTGGAGGGTCCTAGATGGGTGTTGGTGTCAATGAGTTGTTGCAGCTTGCATTCCTTAGCACTTGAGAGAAAGAGAAAAAGTTTCTTGTTGAGGCGTCGGATGAGCCGAAGGATAAAATGAAACTGGGGCACGCGCAGCTTTGAAAAAGGGTACGGCGGTGCTGCTGGAGGGAGAGGTCGAGTGTGTTCATATGGCGGCGCATGGCACTGAGTGTGGATTTCAGAATGTGACGGGAACAGCAGTCCGAGAGACGTTTTATGTCCCGGAGATACCTGTAATCCTGGGTGGGTTCGAAACATGAGGGGTGGAATTTCAGTTGAAATCCACGTGGGGTAAGTCGGAGACGGAGACAGTCACTGAGAAAGGAGATATGGCTGTGAAAGCGGGTTTTAGTAAACACCTTGTCAAACACTAGGAGGGAAATGGAAAGCAAGGAAGGTGAGCAAGACAACAGAGAGATACGGAAATCTTGTCGCAGAGAGGAACAGAACTTCTTCAAGGAGGTAGGCATTTCTTGAAGAGCAGTGGCAGTCAATTAAACACAGAGATAAAAACAAAAAAACTGCGGATGCTGAAAATCCAAAACAAAAACAGAATTACCTGGAAAAACTCAGCAGGTCTGGCAGCATCGGCGGAGAAGAAAAGAGTTGACGTTTCGAGTCCTCATGACCCTTCGACAGAAGGTTCCTCACCGTCCAAGGACCCAAACACTCCTTTCAAGTGAAGCAGCATTTCACTTGCATTTCCCCCAACTTAGTCTACTGCATTCGTTGCTCCCAATGTGGTCTCCTCTACATTGGAGAGACCAAACGTAAACTGGGCGACCGCTTTGCAGAACACCTGCGGTCTGTCCGCAAGAATGACCCAAACCTCCCTGTCGCTTGCCATTTTAACACTCCACCCTGCTCTCTTGCCCACATGTCTGTCCTTGGCTTGCTGCATTGTTCCAGTGAAGCCCAACGCAAACTGGAGGAACAACACCTCATCTTCCGACTAGGGACTTTACAGCCTTCCGGACTGAATATTGAATTCAACAACTTTAGGTCGTAAGCTCCCTCCCCCATCCCCACCCCCTTTCTGTTTCCCCCTTCCCTTTTTTTTTCCCAATAAATTATAAAGATTTTCCTTTTCCCACCTATTTCCATTATATAAATAAAAAAAAAACCCCACTAGAGCTATACCTTGAGTGCCCTACCATCCATTCTTAATTAGCACATTCGTTTAGATAATATCACCAACTTTAATTTTAACACCTATGTGTTCTATTGTACTATTGTCGTTGACATCTTTTGATGAGCTGCTTCTATCACTGCTTGTTTGTCCCTACAACCACACCCCCGCCCCCCCGCTCCACCTCTTTGTCTCTCTATCTCTCCGCCCCCCCACACACACACCTTAAACCAGCTTATATTTCAACTCTTTCTTGGACTCGAACGCAAGTTCTGTCGAAGGGTCATGAGGACTCGAAACGTCAACTCTTTTCTTCTCCGCCGATGCTGCCAGACCTGCTGAGTTTTTCCAGGTAATTCTGTTTTTGTTGAGAATCTTTGGAGTCTGTTCAGGAAACCATTCACTCAAACAATGGCCTCACCAGTGACTGGAAATATCAGGCAGAAGGGCAAGTCGATTGGGCACTTGGCCCCCCGTTTCTTGGGCGGGTGCCTTGCGGTCTTGTGGAGGAGGGCGGTGTCAGGCGGGACAGCCAGGGACAGCAGGAGGAGGCCACTGTATCTGACAAAAAATACGTGGGAAGAGGTGGCAGCCGAGGTCTGTGGCCATCACGTTGTGCGGCTCAAACGGGTGCAGTGCCACAGAAAGTTCAATGATTGCTGCGCTCGGCGAGGATGAGTACCGAGTTGGCATGGATCAGTGTGGAGAAGTGTTAAGGGTTGGCCGCCCACCCATGCAGCTCAGGGGTGTTAGAGTCTGAGTGCCAACTGGCACTGACGCTGACACCGAAGGCGGCCAAGGGGATGAGCCTTGGCTGCTTGGTCTGAGTGCCTTGCAGGTCGAGGGCCATGACTCGGATGTGCCTTGCAAGGTGCCCCGGGGGCGGGGGGGTGTTGGCCAGGCTGCAATGGCGCTGCAGGTAGAGAGTGAACAAATCAATGCTCCTCTGTCATTTCAGGAGAAGAGAAGCCGTAACAACAACAAAAGAGCTAAGACAGGCAGGGGGCTCCCAAACCTCCTCATTCTGACAAGGTGCAAGTTGGATGCCATGGAGCTGGAGTGCCGCCACCCAACTCGGTCAGCCGGTCGTGGAGAGGCAGGGGTCTCTGATGAAGCTAAGAGTGCAGTACACAGAGGTGAGAATGTCAGATTGTGCAAACATTTTTCTGTAGTCTCATCATTAATGCGAACCTCAAACCTGGAGTCCCCATTTAACATTGAAAGACGATGGCATCATGATGTAGATCCCCATTGTCTCACCAGGGTACTTGGCATGCACAGTGACAGTAATGATTTAAATGAATGACATGTCATTGTTTTCCCTTAGAATTGCCAGCTCGTCCTCGAACACTAGACCCCGAAGAGCCACCCTTGACGCCAGAGGACTTTTGATACACCTGCATCACACCTCCTCTCTGTACCAAGCACCAACACAGATACCAGCACCTCGATGGGCATCAGATCATCGGCTAAAATGCCGGAGCATAGTGGTCAGGGCACTTCACACTTGCTTGAGGTGCAGGCGGAAGCAAATTGTGCCCAAGGCACTAGCAGTCGGAGGACTGCTGGAGACCAGGATGACGCTGGGTTGAAGGCAGATGATGAGCCTCTGGAGCCATCCATTAGGTGGCAGATGCTGGATGTCCAGCGGGATATGTGGAAGGATCTGGTGGAGATCCATGAGGGTATGCCTGCCATGGTCTCTGTTGTGGAGGAGTCCATGTGGAGTGTGAGCACTGCATTGACCCTCATTACCGAGCGCACTGCCTCCTCCATTGAGAGAGTGGCGACTCTCATGGAGAGGCAGCTCCAGGGACAGAATCAGGGGTTCCTGAGGTTCTGCTCGGACCTGCAAGCCCTCACACAGGCACTGACCTCAGGTGGTCGGTGCCAGTGTGAAGATGGATGAGACACCCTGTATCCCAGCTAGGTTCCCATCCATTAATGGCAAGCAGGGAGGTCCAGAATGACCTCACATTTGCACATAAGCTGTTGGTCGTCTCTGCGGGCTTGTCTCAGGGCGCTCTGGATGATGGCAGCAGCTCCTCCACACCTCTGCCAGTGACCGTGGCATCTGATGAGGCTGTGATGACTGGGGAGAGGCCAGTTGTGGCACTGGACGGAGCATCCCAGGCGGGGCCAGCACAGGCTCCACTGGCCAGCGGACGACCGCCATGGTCAGTATGGCCAACAAGAGAGGAGACTCAGCAGGCTGCCTCTAATGCAGCTGCTAGAGAGGTGGGCGGGAATAGGGTATGGGGCAACAAGATGCAGCACTCGCAAAACGTAAGTTTAAGGCACCATGAACACAAGTGGGACTGTTCATGGGTGATCTTCTGTTCTGCCATGTTTTGTTAATATGTTTACTGGTGATGACCATTAACACCGTTTTTGTTATGTTCATTCAATGTGAGTGCCAACATGATATAAATTTTGCTTTTGGCTTAATGGGCTGAGTATGCTTCACTTGTTTTGTAGCTGCAGGGCAGGCCAGTATCTCATGCTGGACGTGAGTGGCTCTAAACTTTATTGCTCAGGCACTGAGTGGACTTTGGGTTCAAAGGAAAGGGTCATTTCAGTCATCCGGGATGGAGACGGCACACCTGGCATGAGGTGTAAGAGGATCTTTAGCAGCCTAGCTGAAGGAGCGTTGGATGAAGGCTTCCCTGGTGCCCCTGCCTCCCTGAAGGATCCAAAGGTCTGCCTCCACGTCCTCACCATTCTCCTCACTGGGCTCCTTTTCTGACCCACCACTGGATTCATCCTCTGTGGCCTGTGGAACAGCCTTAAGATTCTGTTCCTCCAGTGGGACCCCTAACCACCACCTTGCCAGTGCCAGATTGTGGAGACTGCAGCATGCAACCCCATAAGTGACACCCGCCCTGGAGGGTAATGTAGTGCTTACCCTGAATGGTCCAGACATCAGAAACGCAGTTTTAGAAGACCAATGGTCCTCTCTATCACTGCCCTTGTGGAGGCATGACTCATATTATAATGATGCTCTGTCTCTGTTCTTGGGTAGCGGAGAGGTGTCATTGTTATGATCCCAGCTGAGATTACCCCTGTACAAGACCGATCCCAGGGTGGAACCCAGTTTGATGGACCCTAACTTTTAATTTTTTTGTTTAGATACGTGGAGAGTGGCTACTGAACAGAGTCACAGGAGTCAGCTAATAATTTAACATTTATTAAACTAAAGTTGAACTTTATTACAATACTCCTTTACCCACAACTATACCTTTACAGATATATACAGGTTTGTAAGGATAATACAAGTTGCAAAAGCTACCTTATCCTTTAATGTTCACGGTAAATACACAGTTCATGTAAACCAATAGGCACCCTGTGGTCAGACACATCACACACTGAAACCAAGTGACAGATGTCACCTCAATGAGATACTATGGATCTCTCCTCAGCTCCCCACCAGACGCTTGTCACACTGTGAGCCAACCTGTCCTTCAAAATTCTGTCCTTCACACAAGGGTTTCCAATCTCCACTCTCAAAGACCTCGCCTTGGAACCTTCTCCCAAACTGGTGCTTTCTCTCCGATGCCTTCCACCAGGGTTCACTTCCAGGGTTTTGAACTCTTCTTCCGATGTTCCTCTTCCCTGGCTCACCACATGCATTCAAGCTGTCTTCCACACACTCTCTCTCACCGACTCAGCTGTCAACAGTACCACTGCTTCACATGCCCATAGCAAAGAGTTATAGACCTTCAGCCATCTCATTGGACATTCTTGCAAGCTGTTCTTGTTTTAAATCTGCTTTAGGCAGCTTTTGTCTCTTTAAATCTGAAGCTTGGAGCCTTTCTCTCTCTGCTCCTCACTCTTAACTTCATTTATTAGGACCTTTTTCAGGTTCCTGTCTTTTCTTTGACTAGAAGGTCTGCTTGGGACTTTCCCCTGTTCCATCCCTCTGGATTTTTGGGGTTTTTTCTTACCTTGGGACTGGCTATCTGTCCCTCTTGCTCCAGTCTCTCTCCGGCAGCTACGTTCAACCAACTTTAGCTTGGATCTGGCTATCTGCCTCTTCTAGTCTGCTTCTCTGGCAGCTATCTTCAATACCAGCTGAACTCCAACAGCTTCCAAAACAAACTGTTGTTTTTAGCTTTTCTGTGTGTGTCTGTGGGAGGGGCCTGCCTCTCTAGATCCCTGTGGCTAGGCAACAGCCCAATTCTTCTACTCTTGTTTGTTTAACCTAGCTGCAACAGTTGTAAAAAACCTCATTAGAAATGCATGCACCTTTTTAAAGTGAAACTAAAACTCAATTAGACCTTTATTAACACATGGATACAGAAATACAAATCAAATTTAAACTTTAAAGCTAAAACTCATTCCTAACACCTACAACTACCAATATAACTTACTTAAACTATCTCTATTTCCTAACAGTCATAAGCCACCTTTTCAATGGATAGCCCATGTTACCTAGCAGCCATCCATCCAGTCGGGCTGGAGCAGTGAAGAACCTCGGTGCCTGTGAATGTCTGAGGATGTAAGTGTCATGGGCGCTGCCAGGGTACCTTGCACAGACTTGCAGAATCTGCTTCTTGTAGTCACACACTATCTCGATGTTCATTGAGTGGAATCCCTTCCTGTTGACGAAGAAATCCGCTGACCTGCTGGCACCTTGATGGCCACATGTGTGCTGTTGACAACCCAACAGTCGCTGGCTCGCTTAGCTGGCTGGCCTCATCTGTACAGAAATGAATAAATGTCATTATCCACCTGAACAGAGCATCAGTCACCAGCTTGACGCAGCTGTGGGCAGCTAATTGGGAGACTCCACACAGATTCCCCACTGACTCCTGGAAAAAGCCGGAGGCAGAGAAGTTGAGGGCCACTGTGACCTTCAGAGCTACTGGCATGAGGCATCCACCTACACAGTCGGAGCTGATCTCAGGCCCAATTATCTGACAAATGGAGGTCACAGTCTGTCTGGAGAGGTAGAGCCTCCTTTGGCATTGCACCTCGCATGTGTTGAGGTAGGTGCATTGCTGCCTGTAAACCCTGGCAACAGGATAGTGGCATCTTCTGCGGTCCCTTCTGCCTTGGACTACCATCTGGCCCTACGCCCCATGTGCCTGCACCTCTCCTCCTACAGGTCCCTCCTGGAAGCTGAATTGGGACATTTGGCCTCCCCTCCCTTCTGGCCCTCTATTCCTCCTCAGAGGAGGTGCTACCAGTGGAGAGCACAATCCCCATTACCAGGGTAACAGAAGATTTCCTGGTGCCTGGATGGGTCCAGATGGTCAAAATTCTTGGGGGGCCTTGGAGACACCAATGAGTCCTGAAATGAAACCTGGAAATGCTAAGACTGAAGCTCAGAACAGAGATGGAACTGTCAAGTTCAAATAAGCAGCCAGCAGCAACTATCTCCTAAACTCCTCACTACTCATAATGGCAATGCTGCAGACCCTTTTTATCCCACCCTTGGATGAGGCAGGCATGGCTCCGACACCCGCATGCACCCGCCGACCTGAAGATTGCTCGCTTGCGGGATGATGTTGGGATGCTTGCCCGACGTCATCTTGCGCTATTTCAAGTCCATTTGGGTCAGGCTCGTGCCCACCCACAAGATGTAAAATTCTGGCCTATGGATTATTAGAAGTGGAATAAAGCTGGTATGGGATGGTTGGTTTGAGGTATGTTTTATTTCAGGATTTTGACTGAGGACACTGTGATGGTTTATAACAGAAGGATGGAAAGTTCCAGAAGCGTGGAGCAACTGTAATTTGGAACTTTTTTCACAGGTAAAGTTTTTTCACAAGAGTCTGACAGAAGTTCATGACAGTCAATCCAGAGTATATACCCTGTATGCCTCCTCCCTTCCACCTTCACTTCCTCCTCCTCCTGAGGTGGTCACCAAAACTCTGGTGGCGAAGGCTGCCCTCAATATTGCCAGATTGTGGAAGATGCAGCAGACGACCACGAACCACAAGACATACTCTGGTGAGTCCTGTATGGCCAAGGCAGTGTAACCATTGCTTGAGGATACCAGTGGTCTGTTCCACAACCTTCCTGGCACAGGATCGCTGTCATTGAAGGAGATCTATCCACGTGTGCTCAGGCCTTGGGTCACTCATTAACCACGTGTGCAGTAGCTAGCCCTTGTTGCCATGTGGCCACCCGCTGGTGGCTCAAAGATGTTGGGAATGACTGACTGGCACAGGATAAAATCATCAGAATTGCTGCCAGGATAGCAAGAATTCGTCAACAGATAGGCCTGCGCTTACACACCATGAAGCTTCTATCCTTTCATGGGATATGGGCATCACTGGTAAGGTCAACTTTTGTGGCCCATTCCTTGAACTGAGTGGCCTGCTAGGCCATTTAAGAGTCAACCACATAGCTGTGGGCCTGGAATCACATTTAGGCTAGGCCAGGTAAAAATGACAGATTTCCTTACCTAAAGGGCATTAGTGAACCAGATGGGTTTTTACAACAATTAATGCTAGCTGTCATGGTCACCATGTCAGAGACTAGCTTTATGCTCCAGCTTTATTAATTTAATTTAAATTCCACCAGCTGCTGTGGTGGTACTTGAACCCATGCCCCCAAAGCATTAGCCTGGCCCTCTGGATTACTAGTCCAGTGACATTATCAGTAAACTATCATCTGTCTATTTCTCTCTTCCTTTCTTCCTGTCTCACCCCCCTCCCCCAAACACACACACACACGTTTGCACACCCTTTGCAGTGATTGAGATATTGAGATGGAGCCTGCAGAGCAACTGATGGCTCCTTACACTACTGGGGGCCCGCTATCTGAGTAAATCCATGTGCCCACTCCTCCTGTTTCTCTCTGCTTAAATAGATAAATAGGAGCAGGAGTATACCATGCAACCTGATGAGCCTGCTCAACCGTTCAATATGAATTGGCTGATCTTCTGCTTCAATTCCACTTCTCTGCCTGCTCCGCATATCCCTTGATTCCCTAAGAGACCAAAATCTGTCTATCTCAACCTTAAATATATCCAACAATGGAGAATCCACAGTCCTCTGTGGTACAGAATTCCAAGGATTCACAATCATTTGAGTGAAGAAATTTCTCTTCAAATCAATCCTAAATGATCGGCCCCTTATCCTGACACTGTGTCTCTGTGTTCTAGATTCCTCAGCCAGCAGAAACAATCTCTTGGTGTCTACCCTATCAAGCCCCTTTAGAATCTTATATGTTTCAATAAGATCACCTCTCGTTCTTCTAAACTCCAGACATAGGCCCAATTTACTCAACCTCTCATCATTGGACAACATTTTTATCCCAGGGACCAATCTAGTGAACCTTTGCTGTAATGCCTCCAATGTAAGTATATCCTCCCTTAAATATGGAGACCAAAACTGCAGTCAGTGTTCCAGGTATGATCTCATCCTGTCCAACTGTAGCAAGACTTCTTTATTCTTGTACTACAATCCCCTTGCAATAAAAACCAATATGTAATTTGCCCTCCTAATTGCTTTCTGTACCTCATTGCTAACTTCCTGTGTTCCTCGTACGAGCACTCCCAAGTCCCCCTGAACAATAGCATTTACAAGTTTCACACCTTTTAAAAAAAAATCTGTGTTTCTATTCCTATTACCAAAGTGAACAACTTCACACTTCTTCACATTATATCTGCCGCTTTGTTGCCCACTCACTTAACCTGTCTATATCGCCTTGCAGCCTCTTTGTGTCCTCCTCACAGCTTGCATTCCTACTTAGCCTTGTATTGTCAAAGGCCCCTTTCATTGCATAAAGGACCTCGGTGATACAGCAATGCACAAAAAACTCTGTGATGTTTGCGATGTTGCTAGCTCTAGCCTGGAAAAGTTCTGAGACATAGAATTTGAGGGTCACAGTTACCTTGAGGGCCATAGGTAGCACTGTCCTTGTGCTTCATTCTTATGCTACTCTGTGGCTGCAGGCCTGGATTGAGGAAGCATCACAGTTCAGTGACCAGAAACAGAAATACCTAGAAAAACTCAGCAGGTCTGGCAGCATCGGTGGAGAAGAGCACAATTAATGTTTCAAGTCCCCATGATCCTTCAACAGAACTAAGTAAAAATAGGAGAGGGGTGAAATATAAGCTGGTTTAAGGTGGGGGGTGTTGGTGGGAGAAGGGGGTGGTGGTTGTTGGGACAGTGACCATCTCCTTGGTGAAGTATAGACACTGCAGACACTATGGCTGTCTGAGGGGAATTGGGAGAAATGGTCTTCGAAGACAGTATGTGGGTCTGACCTTCTGTTGACAGCCTGCCCCCTCCTCCCACTGCAAACAGTCACTCGTCTCTGCTCCATCTGCAAAACATGCTGCAATCCAAAAGAAACAGCAACTATAGCTGCCATAATTGCAAACAGGTTTCCTGTATAGAGGCCTTTCGAATCCATACCACTCCTTGCTAAGGAACAACGCCACTCCTACTTGACTGAAAGAATTTTGTGAGCTCCTCCATCAACTCAATACACAGCGCCTTCAACTAAATCTGCAGCAGCAAAGGAAAGTCAAAAGCACCTCACCAGTAAGTTGAATTGTGGTCCCTTTAAATAGCACCAGTGGGGATTCCCTCATGTGTGTTTAAGAGGGAAAGAACCCACAAAGTCTAAAATGGCAGTTCAGGTGTCAAAACCACGTTAGACACTGGCTAACATCACAATCTTCTCATTCCGAATGCTTCCAACAATAATTAAAATCTGAAGGAATGAGACACTACATTTTTAAAGGTAAATATTAATGCCAGAGAGGTTGTCAGTAATTTTTTAATTCATCCAGGGTATGTGGGCTTCATTGGCTAAGCTGGCATTTATTGCCAATCCCTAATTGCCTTTGAGAAGATGGTGGTGAGCTGCCTTCTTGAACCGCTGCAGTCCATGTGGTGTAGGTACTTCCACAGTGCTGTTACGGAGACAATTCCAGGATTTTGACCCAGTGACGGTAATACACCCTTAAAAATTAATTTACACTTGAATGGACAAGCCTTAACTTTCTAATGTGTTTAGTGGGTAGCTAGTCGGTAAGTACCACAACATCACATCCCTCATGTGTTTCAATGCTGAGTCTCTTGGCGAGAGACTGTTTGAACAAAGTTTGTGGAGGAGCAGGGAAGCTTGAACAGGACTTCCTGATGTCCACTTTTATGTAGTCACTGAAAGTTGCTGTCTGATTTACTCTTTATAATGGCTGTGCCGATAGCCTTATTGTTATTCTCATTAGGAAATATAGGCCAATGTGTTTTAACTAAGATCTGAATTTTATTAAGAATGTTTTGACTGAGAGAATAGAGTTCACACAAGTTGCAACAGAAGGCATTATTATTGGCTTGGGCAGGACTCCAGTTATCCATTGCTGCTGTTCCCATTGCTGATACTGGGTTTAGGCATGAACTAATTATATTCTTCGTGAAGATAAATTTTGACACTCAGTAGTCTTATTTTTGCACTTGGGTTTGTTTGGTTGAAATCCATACCCATTGAAACACAAATTCACATCAGTTTCCAAAGCCAAGTTGTTGTTTATTTAGTGAACAAAGTAACTGTCTGATATCTCCCTAAGAGTGAAAATGATGGAATAATTTATCAGAATTTAAATACCTGTCTCATTTTCTTTCTTTGTACAGCCTTCAATGTTCTTGTGAATGTCGGTGTTGTATTAACTTATCCTATACTCATTTCAATTGGAACTGTACTGAGTGTCCCTGGAAATGCAGGTAATGTTTTTCCTCACTGTGCACTGCTCTCCTGTTCTTTCACTGTTGAGCAAAAGTATCAAATGTTTTGCCTATCCTCTTGGTTAAAAAAAATTACACTTGTGATAAAACAATAGTATTGGCCAGAATCTTACATTCATTAGGCGCATGCGAGCAAAATGCGCTTCTGCCTGTGATTGGCCCCCAAACGCAATTTCACACTGACTGGCCAATTTACGGCCAGCGTGAAATGCATGCTGAGAAAGGCTCAACACTGCTGGTGGAGGGGTGCGGGTGGGGTGCAGGAAGAGGGCGGATGTCGAGAGAAGGGAAGGTGTGGGTTTGCGCTCCCTAAAGGCTGATGGCTGCTGCCTCAGCGAGCTGCAGTAATTTAAAAATGCAATGAGCTCAATAAATTGCTGCAAACTGTGACAATATTGTAAATTCAAGCACCTGGCAGCAGATTACATAGCAGATCATCCCTCCAACATCTTATTTTGTTTTATTCAACCCTGGACATTTTGTCCTGCCTTGGATGTAGTTTTCAGTGAAAATGTGAAGGCTGCCTGGCCATTTGACCCATCTGCCAAATGCAAAAGTGGACGGGCCATGTAAATTCATTGACAAGTGGCTGCTAAATGGGCTTAATTGCCTGCTTAATTGTTGGCGGGCGCGCTTCTGATGACTGTAAGGTTGTATGTGAGCACGATGACGTTGGGATGTGTGCCCAACATCTTCTCGTGCAATTTGACATGATTCCAGGTTAGGCGCATGCCTGCACGACAGCGTAAGATTCTGGCCATTGAATTTTGCCTTCACTGTTTGGATGGTAATCTTGAAGAGTGAATCACTTATCCTTTTATAGAGCCAACCTGTTTTCATTCCATTGAGTAAGATAGCCCCGGTTTAATGTGCATAGGTTCCCTCTTGAGTTATGCAGTTTGCTGGGCTTTTCCATTTTGCAGTTGCAATGTTGCTTGGTCTTTTACATCATCGGTGTATCATTCCCTTGGACAAAAATATGTTGAAAATTGTGAAGTTCTTACTAGTTACTATTCTTGTGAGACTTTCACAATTTTATATCCAGTTGCCTAATCCACTTGTAACAGATACAACCAATTCTGGATGAAAATTGCCATTAATACCATCCAGTTTTACTATATTTTATACGCTAGTCTACTTATTTTTTTCTTCACAAACTATGCTCCCCCGCCCCTTATCCTTGCTAAAGCCATTACTCTTTGCCTGGGTACAGTTCCACAGTTCAGATCAAACAAATGGTTGCTATTTATCTGTTGATATTAACCATGATTGTTAATTAGGATCTCAGCCAGCAAAAAAGTAAGGCTATTACAAATGACATTAATTACTCTGGGTTAGCAAAGAGAAAAGAAAACAGCCAGAAAATAACTGTCAGTGGCCTCTGCTTTGAAAGTTTTTTGCGGAGGTTGGGTGAGCTCAGCTGTCCACAGCTGAACAACAAAATGGCCAAAAGATATACACCAAAAAAAAAATGCAACTAAAGCAAACCTAAAACATAATGCATCACATTCAGCCCCAATGCATTTAAACATGATTTGTGAGGCACACCAAGTGTGAATCTGAAAATCTATTTCCTTAAATCAGCCTTTAGTGGTGATAAGACATTTCTGCGGCAAATCATGGAAAATATAGAAGAGGAAGGAGACTCTGACCTTTGTTGCATGATGTTTGCTCACTTTTGTATGTGTCTGCAACGTGAGCTCCTTGCATTATTATCATTGGCTAATCAGGAGATTGTCACGACTCACTGGGGATATTGTGCTGTAATATTAAGCCCCACTGTTCCCTGAGCTGCAACAAATGTGAAAAGTTTGATCAAACTACCAAATCGCCCCAATTCTGCCTAACTGTTTAACAGTTAGGTTAACAGAATATGAGCACCAGGCTTGCAAACTTAATAAGTAAATAACTGTTTATTGAACAAGCTGTCGTTAACCAGTGGCAAAAGAAAGAACTATGAACGGCTAATTTCTAACACTATAACCTAAACTCTACCCCTTCTTAAAACCATATACACATACACATACAAACACAAAAGACACACAAAAAAGCGTGGATTTTAAGGGTGGGATAAAACAGTTCAATAGCATCAATTCCGAGTACAGGATTTGATGACAACAAAAACAGAAAATGCTGTATAAGCTTAGCAGGTCTGACCTCACCTGTGGAGAGGGAAACAGAGTTGCCGTTTTGAGTCCGTATGACCCTCCTTCAGAGCTACAGAGAAGTAGAAATGTGATGAAATTTATCCTGTTTAAAGGGGAGTGGAGCAGGTGAAGCTGGATAGAAGGCCAGCAATAGGTGGGGGCAAAGGAGAGATTGACAAAAATGTCATGAACAAAAGGACAAAGGGATTGTTAATGGTAGTGTTAAAGGCTAACAAAGGTGCTGATACTGGCATTAAGGTAAGAACACAGAATGTGATACTAGCAGGACAAGGGTAAGCACTATGAAAAGAACAACATGCACAAGTAACAGATGGCCCTTGTGGGGTTGGGGTGGGGGGAGGGGCAGTGCTGGGGGGAATAAGGGATCGAAAATGGGATAAGGGGGGTAAAAAGGGGGATAAACCAATGAATAAATGGATAAAACTGAATAAAAATAAGTGGATAAAAATTAAAAATGAATTTTGAAAGAGGGATTAAAAAGGGGTGTAGATAGAGGAGAGAGTTCATGGTCTGAAGTTGTTGAACTCTATGTTAAGTCCGGAAGGCTGTAAAGTGCCTAATCGGAAGATGGTTCGATGGGTTGATTTTCTTCAATGTCTTCCAAATTCCTTTCAGTTCCTATTGATGACACAAGATGGTCTTACAGCCCTTTCAGTCTTTAGTTCACTGGTTGAGTACTTGCCTTTCAATGATTCTAACAGTGATTTTCCCCTTTGCCTCTTGACAGGGGTTTTCAAAGAGAGAGCAAGTTGTAGAGATATGAGGAGAAAAAGCCAGCTAGCTATTATTGTGGAATTACTGGAATCTTCCACACACAGGAGAAAGCGGTTTTAGGATGCATTCCTTTCAGGCTAGGAGCTATTCTGCTGATCTGCTCTCACACAAAACCTGATCATCTGGTCAGGAGCCAATTAAAATGCTGTTGTCACGCTCCTTTCCAGCACCATCCTCTCTTTCATGGCACACTCTGTTCCAGGACTGCAACATTGTATATATATCTCATCCTGTTCCATTAGAAATGTCTTTCAAACTGCAGCCTTTGTAGTTTTAAATCCATAGTCCAACAGAAATACAAAGGTATGTCCTTTACAGCAGTCCAACAGAAATAACAAGATATGTTCCTGACAAGATGCAGAGCTTCACAGTCCTGGTGCATTGTTAGGGCAGTGAATTTGCCATTCTCTTTCCCAGTAGCACACCAGCACAACCACTGAAGTAAAAATCTCTCCTTTAATTGCTACTTCAGGCATCGTACTGACTTTTCCTTAACTGTAATACCCATTGTGAAAGCTATGCTAATCTGTTTGCCTCAATTCATTCAATTTAAAAATGATCTCAGCATTTATGTTTAGAATCATAAAAGTTACAACACAGAAGGAGGCCATTTGGCCCATCATGTCTGTTCTGGCTCTCTTCAATAGCAAATCAGCTCATTCCACTCCCTAGCCCTGCAATTTTGCTGTCTTCAGGTACTTATCCAATTCGCTTTTAAAGCCATGATTGAATCTGCCTCCACCGCATTCTCAGGCAGTGCATTCCAGATCCTAACCACACTCTGCATTAGAAGCTTTTTCCTCAGGTCACCACTGGTTCTTTTGTCTTTCACCTTACATCGGTGTCCTCTGGTTTTTGACCATTCTGCCAATGGGAACAGTTTCTTCCTAGCTGCTTTGTCTAGACCTTCATGATTTTGAACACTTCTATCAAACCCCCTTTCAACCCTTTCTGAGAATAACACCAGCTTCTCCAATCTGACCAAAAACTCAAATTCCCCCATTCCAGTAACCATCCTCATCAATTTTTTTTGTGTACTCCCATCTACATCCTTCACATTCTTCCTAAAGTGCAGTGTCTAGAATTGCAAATAATACTTCACCATGACTTCCTTGCTTTTGTACTCTATGCCTCTATTCATTAAGCCCAGGATCCCATACAAAAGTAAAATACTGTGGATACTGGAAATCTGAAATAAAAACAAAAAATGTTGAGAAAACTCAGCAGGTCAGGCAGCAGCTGTGGAAAAAAAACAAGTTAATATTTTAAGTAGAGTGCCCTGTCATCTTCTGAGGTCATTAAGATATTTATCAAGAAAAGTAGTGGTCCCCGTACTGACCGCTGAAGAACCTCACTGAATACCTTCCTCCAGTCCGAAGAAGAGCTGTTAAGGTAGAGAAAAGAAAACAGCCAGAGTTCCTTAACCAAATAACTTTCAGTGGCCTCTGCTTGTAAGTTATTTGAGGAGATTATTCTTTGTTTCCTATCACTCAGCTAAGTTTGTACCCTTGTTGCCACTGTCCCTTTTATTCCATGCGCTTCAACTTTACCCATTCCCGGCCGACTGACCAAGCCAACTGTATTATGGCATGGGCAGTGTATTATTGGAGTCAACTGGCTGGTTAACAAGCTCATTATTTATTTAAATGGCGCCCACCTACCTGCCGTGTTATGGGGGTGAGTTCGGTGGTGGGCGGGAAGGTGGTGGGAAAACATGCCTGGTGGGGGTATGTAAAACCCAAGTTCCGATTTCTTAGACTGAGTCATGTTCAGATGGCATACTCAAAAATCCAGATGTGAAATGCAACATTTTTAAGCATGAAACATACAGAAGGAAACAACAGGATAATTCAAGGACTCATTTTGAGTAATTTCTGAATAACTATTAAATTGTGTTTGGTTTCCACAACTATACAAGGTTAGACTACATTCAATTTGCAACATCACTAATAAATTGTACAGAAACATTTTAATTGAATGATACCTTTTTTACACAGCTGTCGACCTTATGAAACATGAGGTAATATTCAGTATGGTGAGGTTGACTGCAACTAGTATCATATGCATCGGCTTCCTGCTCATGCTTCTTCCTGAAGAATGGGATGAAATAACTTTAAGGTTTATAAACAGATTAAAAGAGAAGAAAAATGAAGAACAAACAGAAGACACCACAGAGTCCAGTGTCCACACCCGAAGCAGAAGCAGGGCAAATGGAACAGTTTCAATTCCTTTAGCTTAAAAGCAGCTAAGTTTTTAAATGCACGAAGATGTATATTCTGTGAATATAATTTAGTTTTGTGAGACTTAGTATGCTATTATGACAGTATTACTTTTTGAAGCAAAGATCTATGGTATGCAATATAAGTATAATAGTTAATAAATTATAAAGAATACATTATTGCAATTCAAACTTTATAAAGTTACATGGGAATGGGTGTTAATGTCTAATAAAGTTTTGTAAAGGTCCTTGCATTGGGTTTTCTATTATTTATTTAATGATACAATTCTTTGGTTAAAAAGAGCATTTTTTCTTTTTGATTGTCGTTACTGCATTCAATTGTATTCTAACACAATCAAAATAAAATACCTATAGAGCACATGTAAAAGTGTCCTGTTTTGTCATGTATAGGTCATACTAGGACTTATTTGAATACTGTTTAAGTGCTGCAGTTAATGCATGGGAGATTTGTGCTGGCAGTTCATTATAATGAGACTGGCACATAGTCAGTGCTGCCCATGCTGCTTATTGGCAGTGTGACTGTTTGTGGGACTGTGGGCAGGAAATCAGAATTCACTGACGCCACTTAAAGGTAGCCTGCACCTCCTTAAAGGGGAGATGTATTGTACCAAAGGTAGCAGGACGTACTTGAAACTGGATGACATAACTGGAAACAAAAACAGAATTACCTGGAAAAACTCAGCAGGTCTGGCAGCATCGGCGGAGAAGAAAAGAAAAGAAAAAACTCTTTTCTTCTCCGCCGATGCTGCCAGACCTGCTGAGTTTTTCCAGGTAATTCTGTTTTTGTTTTGGATTTCCAGCATCCGCAGTTTTTTTGTTTTTATGACATAACTGGAAGACTGGCAGATTCTCACATGCAACATGGGAGGTCCTTGTTCAAGCAGTTGTCAAGGGGAGGGAGATCCTATACTCCTCAGGGGACAGAGAATATTCCAGACAACAAATGCATTGGCAATGGGAAGAGATAACTCAGGAGATTAGCCCCTAGGACCTGGCTGCAATGGTAAAAGAAGTGTGATGACCTTCTATGGATTGTCAAGGTAAGGCTTCTAACTATCAGCTCAGTTAATCTCTGTTCATCTGTGCACCAGCTACAACTCCACTACTCATAACCCACCCCTCCCCCCTCTCCTGCTTCAGTGAGGAGGCTGTGACCAAGCTCTGTCACTTTGCAGGCAAATCTGGAGCCCCAAACCAGTCACAGGGTAGCCCTTCCCGTGACAGCCGCTATGATCCACGTTGGTTTTGAGAAAAGTAGATCTGCAGAAACTGTTTCCACTGATGAGAGAATCAGTAATCAGAGGACACTGATTTAAGATAATAAGCATCCTTGGAGGAAGGTGGGGGATGGGAAAACAAGGAGAATTTCTGTTACTCAGCTACTTGTTATGATCATAAATACATGGCCTAAAAGGGTGGTAGAAATGGATTCAATAGTAACTTTCTAAAGGGAAGTGCATGTATTTCTGAAAATGAAAGAGTTGTTGGACTATGATGAAAAAGCAAGGGAGAGGAGCTAATTAAAAAGCTTTTTCAAAAAGTCGGCATAGGCATGATTGGCTGAATTACCAAGTTCTATAAATACATATATTTCTTCTGCCAATTTTAGACAGATAATTGGTTGTTCTACATAGCTGAAAAGAGCCTTCAAATTTTTTAATATTCCCTATTCCCACAGCTGTAGTAACACTCAATGTCAGGAAATGGATTCATAGAATAATAGAATTGCCTCCTTCTGTGCTGTAACCATTCAGCCTGTCATGTCCATGCTTGCCCCCTGCAGAAGCAATTCACCTAGTGCCACTCCCCTGCCTTTTCCTTGTAGCTGTTCATTTTCCTTTTTCAGATAATAATCACACTTAGTTTTGAATGCCTCCACTATATTCTAAGGCAGTGTATTCCAGACCCTAACCACCCGCTGCACAACAAAGTTTCTGCTCATATTGCCATTGCTTCTTTTGCCAATTACATTAAATCTGTGTCGTTTAATTCTCGATCCTTCCACCAACGGGAACAGTTTCTTCCTATCTACTTTGTCCAGAACCCTCCATGGTTTTGAATGCCTCTGTCAAATCTCCTCTCAACCTTCTCTTTTGCTGTAAGCAAAAATGGCTGCAATCAGGGTACGGGTAACCCTGCCTGTGAAGGCCACTATGATCCTGAATTTCTATTTCACTGTGGTTTTGATAGAGTAGATATGGAGAAACTGTTTCCACTGGTGGGATCATAATTGTGCAATGTTTTTATTATTTTGTGCTTTACTGGACAGTCATTAAAATAAATCAGTGTCCTCTGATTATTTTTAAGATAACTGGAAGACAAAGTAAGATAAATGGAAGCCTTCGAACATACACATATAGAAATAGGAGCAAAAGTAGGCCATTCAGCCCCTCGAGCCTGCTCCGCCACTAACAAGATCATGGCTGACCTGTTCATATTTCGATTTCCACGTCCCATCTACCCTGATAACTTTCGATTCCCTTGCCTAACAAGAATCTAACTACCTCTGCCTTAAAAATATTCAGTGACCCCGCCTCCTCTGCTTACTGAGGCAGAGAATTCCAAAGCTGCACAACCCTCTGAGAGAAAAAAATTCTCCTCTGTACTAAAAGGGCGACTCCTAATTTTAAAACAGCTCCCCCTAGTTCTGGACTCACCCACAAGAGGAAACATCCTTTCCACATCCACCTTGTCAAGACCATTCAGGATCTTATATACTTCAATCAAGTCATCCCTCACTCTTGTAAACTCCAGTGGAAAAGAGCCCAGTCTGTCCAACTTATCCTTATAAGACAAACAACTCATTCCTAGTATCATTCTAGTAAACCTCCTCTGAACCGTCTCCAATGCATTTACATCCTTCTTTAAATAAGGAGACCAAAACTGCACTAAGTATTTGAGATGCGGTCTCACCACTGCCCTGTATAACTGAAGCATAACATCCATACTTTTATGTTCAATTCCTCTCATAATAAAGGATAGCATTCCGTTAGCCTCCTTGATCACATGCTGTCCCTACATACCAACTTTTTGTGATTCATGCACGAGAACACCTAGATCCCCGGCACCTCGGAATTCTGCAGTCGTCCTCTGTTTAAGTACTACTCTGCTTTTTTATTATTCCTGCCAAAGTGAACAACTTCACACTTTCCCACATTATCTTTCATCTGCCAGATTTTTGCCCACTCATTCAACTTATCTATATCCATCTGCAAACTCCTTATGTCTTCTTCACAACCTATTTTCCTACCTACCTTTGTGTCATCTGCAAATTTAGCTACCATGCCTTTGCTCCCCTCATCTAAGTCATTGATGTAAATTGTAAAAAGTTGAGGCCCCAGCACAGGCCCCTGTGGGACTCCACTCTTCACGTCCTGCCAGTCAAACAAAGACCCATTTACGCAAACTCTCTGTTTTCTGCCAGCCAGCCAATCTTCTATCCATGTTATTATGTTACCCCTATCCCATGAGCTTTTATTTTCTGCAATAATCTTTGATGTGACATCTTATCAAATGTTTTCTGGAAATCCAAGTACAGCATGTCTACAGGCTCTCCTCTATCCACAGTACATGTTACTCCTTCAAAGAACACTAATAAATTGGTTAAACATGATTTCCCTTTCATAAAACCATGCTGACTCTTCCCAATTACCTTGAGTTTTTCAAAGTGCTCAGCTATAACCTCATTAATGATCGACTCTAACACCCTCCCCATGACAGACGTCAAGCTAACTGGCCTATACTTCCCTGTTTTCTGCCTCCCTCTCTTCTTGAATAGAAGGGTTATATTTGCTATTTTCCAGTTTGATGGAACTTTTCCAGAATCTAGAGAATTTTGGAAAATTAACAGCAATGCATCCACTACCTCATTAGCCACCTCTTTTAAGACCCTAGGACGAAGTGTATCTGGACCTGGAGACTTGTCAGCCTGCAGCTCCATCAGTTTGCTTGGTATTACTTCTCTAGTGCTTGTAATTTCACCAAGATCCCCTGTCCCTTCCACCTCCTGATTTACAGCTATTACTGGATTTTTTTTGTATCCTCTACAGAAGACAGAAGCAAAATAGTTGTTCATTTCATCCACCGTTTCCTTATTATCTACTATTAACTCCCCATTCTCAGTCTCTAGAGGATCAACATTCACTTTACTTACTCTTTTCCTGTTTAAATACCTGTAGAAACTCTTGCTATTCATTTTTACATTTCTAGCTAGCTTCTTCTCATACTCTAATTTCTTTCTCCTGATTAAACCTTTAGTCACTCTCTGCTGTTCTTCACTTGTTATGTCTTCTCAAGCATCAGAAAGTATATCTCAAACTGACTGATTCACTGTGCTTTATAGTTATGTAAGACCCATTGTTGAAAATGCAGCACCTGTAGACTTACCAAAGAGCATGTGAATAAGCTCGAAAGCAACCAGAAACGAGCATTGAAACTGATCTGAGGTAATGCATATCAAAGTTACTCTGATACAATCAAATAACTGGAAATGTGTTCCCTTGCTGAAAGGTGAAAAAAGCTCTGACTGTCCTTCACTAGAAAACTCTTGAATCCCATCTCCCATTCCCACTGTCTCATGCCACAATCACATGAAAGTCAATGTCCAATGGAATTAAGAGAAAAGACCCCATGACAGAAATAAGGTATGAAATGAATAGACTACAAGGCAGCTCAATCCCCTACTTTATAGAACTCATAATTAATATGTAAATGATTAAGAATTTAATGAACTCAATCTGACAACATATGAAATATGGACTTTGATACAAAATGCAGAGCGTAGTAGACCTTTCATTTCTATTCTGTAAATTAATGACACTTGCATTTTGTAACATTTTGTAGTTATTTTGCATGCCTAAATAATCATAATTGTATATTTCTTTTATTATTTTATACTTTTTAAAATTTTAATGACTGTCCATAACTATGACTCCATGCTTTATTAGTAAAATCATCATAATTCAGCACATGTCACCATGATGATTTTTCAATATACCTAGATATCCATATATCTTTCAATCTATCTCCAAGAAGAACAGTCCCAACTTCTCCAATCTATCTACATAACTAAAGTTCCCCAACCCTGGAACCAATATTGTGAATCTTTTCTGCACCCTCTCTAATGTCTACACTTCCATCCTAAGTGTGTTGCCCAGAATTGAATGCAATACTGCAGCTGAGGCCAAATCAGTATGTTATACTTCCTTGCTTTTGTACTCTAATGCCCCTATTTATAAAGCGCAGGATGCCATATGCTTTATTAACCTCTCTCTCAGCCTGTTCAGCCACCTTCAGCGATTTGTGCTTATGTACATCCAGGTCCTTCTACTCCTGCACCTCTTTTAGAATTGTACCCTTTATTTTTACATTGTCTCCCCATGTTCTTCCCACCGAAATGAATCACTTCACATTTCTCCATATTAAATTTCATCAGCCACTTGCACCCATTCCACCAGCCTATTACCTCTTGAAGTTCTACGCTATCCTCCTCACAGTGCACAATACTTCCAAGTTTCATGTCATTCACAAATATTGAAATTGTGCCCTGTACAGCAAGGTCTAGGTCATTAATATAGGGCAGGAAGAGCAGGGTCCCTTAACACTGTCACGTGAGGAATTCCACTATGAACGTTCCTCCAGTCCAAAAAACAACTGTTCACCACTACTCTCTCTTTCCTGTCACTTTATCAATTTTGTATCCATGTTGCTACTGTCCCTTTTATTCCATGAGCTCTAGCTTTGCTCATAAGTCTGTTGTACAGCACTTTATCAGGTGCCTTTTTGAAGTCTATGTACAACACATCAGCTGCATTACCCTCATCAACCCTCTCAGTTACTTCATAAAAAAAAAACAAGCAAGCTAGTTAAACACAATTTGCCCTTAACAAATCCGTGCTGGCTTTACCTCAATTAACCCACATTTGCCCAAGTGACTGTTACTTTTGACCCAAATTATCATTTCTAAAAGCTTCTCCTTCAGCGAAGTTAAACTGACTGGCCTGTAGTTGCTGGGCTTATCTTTACATTTTTTTTTGAACAATGGTGTAACATTTGCAATTCTCCAGTCCTCTGGCACCTTCCCTGAGTCTAAGGAAGATTGGAAAATGATGGCCAATGCCTCTGCAATTTCCACTGTCACTTTCTTCAGTTCCCTTGGGTGCATCACATCAAGTCCTGGTGCCTTATCAACCTTAAGTACATCCAGTCTATCCAGTACCTCTTCCTTTTTAATATTTAATCTCCAGGTGTCTGAACTATCTCCTCTCTCACCATGAGCTGGGCAGCATCTTCATTCTTGGTAAAGACAGATACAAAGTATTCATGTAATACCCCAGCTATGCCACCTGCCTCCACGTGTAGATCTTTTTTTGGTCCATAATTGGCCCCATTCCACTTTTTACCACCCTTTTGCTATTTATATACCATTAGAAGGCTTTTATGTTCCTCTTAATATTAGCCTCCCGTGTTTTCTCATACTCTCTTTGATTTCCTTATTTGTTGTTTCAATTCCCCTCTCAACCTTTTATATAGAGCCTGGGGGCCAGATTCTCATGTCTTTGTTGCAAAATGTGAGTCAGGCCCTTTCTTGATGTTCAAAATGCACACCCTACTCATGACTTACTTTGCCTAGGATTTTCATCTTTTCACACAGGGTTTGGGTTCACAATGTGATTTGTGAGCCATGATGGAGCACAGGAGGAGCCTGGGTGTGTTGGTGTGCTGCTTCAAAGGCTCACCCAACACCCCCAACAACCCCATGCTCCCTGCATGCCCATATTCCCATGCTATCTCATGCCCCCTCCATGCCCTCTCATATTTCCCAATGCCACTTCTATGCCCCTCAGATTTCTTATGCTCCCTCAGATCCCCTAGGCTCCTCTATGACCCCTCAGATCCCCATGCCACACCATGTCCCCTCCATGCCCACCATGTATTGCCCGTAGCATTTCACCCAGTATGGAGCCATGCAATAGCAATGCAGGTATGAAAATATTAAACCTGTAACAATCTAATTAAACACTCATTCAAGCCTCTGTCATTGATACTGCAAAAAGAAACTCTATTTCTATAGAAAAAAGTTTATTCCCTTAAATGGCCATTAAATTACATAAACAAACAGCCATATAGTCAGAAACCACCTCGTGTAGATTATATTATTACAACTTCTTTAAACTGTCAATCATTCTCATGACTAGCTGTGTCAATAGGCCACCTGCTGAACTAAGTACTCCAGAAGCTTTTGGAACTCAGCCAAGCCTTTATAATTGCTACAGCTGTCAAAATATTAGATGGCAGCTACAAGACTCTGAAATTGAATTTTGAAAATTGAACAAACAGATGGTGTTACATTTCCATTTCAAAGCAGATTCCCTGTCTATCAATGGAGGGGAGCAGTGCTTAGTTGTTTTAACTTTCAACAGCAGGGCCATTCTTTTCAAAGTAAAAGATGACTGGCTATTTAAATCTCAGTCCAAAACACATCTGGAGAGTTTCCCAGCACATTTTTCTGCAGCTATGAATGCATTTTGGTGCTTTCTCCATTGGGAAGCTTATTATAATGCATGTCAACATTTGTACAATTTTGGTCAATGTAATGATCAACTTACCTTTGCATAACAGAGCCCAGTGATGAATCACTGCATTAAAAGTACTTCTACATTACAATACAGCATCTAATGATCATATTTGAAGGTGTTAAAACATTTAACACTTGTCAGAATGTTCCTGACTTTGCAGTGGTCAGGAATCCTCCAAAGCAGTTTTTTTGGGTCGTCCAAAACCCTCACCAACGCAGTAGCCTGTTGGGGGGGAAATGCAATTTTCCCATAGTCCTCATAACGGAGGCCCCAACCTTGGAAGACGTGCATATGCAAGGCTTTTCTAACCCGTGAAATAACCACACAAAATCGGCGCAGGGTCTGGAAGATGCAGAAAAATTGCTTCTCCTGCAAAAAAAAATTATAATTTGCATTTTGTGAGCCGTTTCCTGCCTCCATGAGGGGACAAAAATCCAACCCTGGTTCTCAATTGCATTATCCACCTGACGTCTGTCATAAGCACACCTTTTCTTCTTCATCTTAATCTCCATCTTTTTCATCACGCAGGGAGTTCTGGATTTGTTTGCCCTACCTTTCTCCTTAGTGGGAACGTACCTTGACTGTACCCAAATTATCTCTTTAAAGGCAGCCCATTGTTCAGTTACAGTTGTGCCTGTCAATCTTTAATTCCAATTGATCTGAGGCAGATGCGTTCTCACCCCATTGAAGATGATTTTCCCCCAGTTAATTATTCTTACTCAGGATTGTTCCTTGTCCTTTTCCACAGACATGCAACTCTGATAATCAGCATCACAAAAGGTGTACTTGAGGGAAATATATTTTATGTCATATTTCCCACTACTACACTGCATATGTTTAGTTACTTCTCTTCTGCTCATATCTTCAAAAGAACTAGGGGTGAAAAGGGTGGAACTCTGCTGGATCCAAGGCTCATGCAAAATTCAAGCTATCCCCTCACTACTAGTCCAATGCCCCCCCTTCATTCCATGAATTTTAGATCCCATTTTATTTCCAGCATTTCTAATTAATGGATAAATTGAAGAATTATTATCATCACTACCATTCAGATTTAAGATCTTTTTCAAAGCTTTTATTGGTCTTTCTGTATATGAACAAACTATTCTGATGGTTTCTGAGTTTCTATATAGCTTCATAAAATCCCAAGATCATTCTCAGAAAGTCACAAAATTCATGCCGCCTCATGATTGGACTGGAGGAGGCTGCATTCAAGAATTCAGAAGGGAAAACAACAATTGAGAAAAACAAAGTATAGAAAGAGGAAGGATTGAGGCATTACCTGAGATAGTGCCTCATTCTACCAGAGTGAAAGTAGGTATGTAGAAAAAAAAGGTATCAAATACAAACAGAGACAAAAAGTAACTGGACAAGCAATAAGACTGACAAATAAGAATGGCTGGAAAGTGAAAGAGTGGCTTGCTACTATAATAAATATTTTTCCTAATCTTGGATTAAAGGTTAAGTGTATAAATAGAAGTACGTAATTTCCTATGAGGAGAAATTGAGGAGACTGGGTCTATACTGTCTAGAATTTAGAAGAATGAGAGGCAATCTCATTGAAACATACAAAATTCTTACAAAGCTCGACAGGGTGGATACAGGGAGGATGTTTCCCCTGGCTGGAGATCTAGAACCAGGGGACACAGTCTTAGAATAAAGGTTAAGCCATTTAGGACTGAGATGGGGAGAATTTCTTCACTCAGAAAGTGGTGAATCTTTTGAACTCTCTACCTCAGAGGGCTGTTGAAGCTCAGTCATTGAAGTCATTCAAGACTTCTAGTTCAAGATTTCTAGTTAGAAAAGACATCAAGGGGTATAGGTATGATGTGGGAAAATGGTGTTGAGGTAGAAGATCTGATTGAATGGCGAAGCAGGCTGGAGGGGCCAAATGGCCCACTTCTGCTCCTATTTCCTATGTTCCTCTGGTTTTCCTGGACTGTTTGCAGTTGTCTCTATGCAGAAAATATACAAGAAACTCAAGATTAGGTCACTGTGTGTATATATATTAATGAATTCTATGAAAGAATAAAGAGTTGTGTATCCATATTTAAAGGTTACACTAAGTTAGGTGGTGCAGCAAGTTGTATAGATGGGATCAGAATTTACAAATAGACAGGGACAGACTGAGTTAAATATGGGGAAGTGTGAAGTCATTTACTCTGGATCCAAGAAACATAATTTGGAACATTTGCTTAATGGTTAGAATCTAGAATCGTAGGGGAGCAAAGAGATTTAGATGTCCTTGTGCACAAATCACTAAAAGCTGCCGCATAGATACAAAAAGTAATTAAAAGGACAAATAGAATGTTGGCCTTTATCTCAAACAGGGTTAAAATTCAAAGTTTGGGAAGTCAGGTGTCAGTTCTTTAGAACTTTAGTCAGACCCCAGCTGAAGTATTACATTCTGTTTTTGATACTGAGCCTTCGAAAGATATAAAACAAAAACAGAATTACCTGGAAAAACTCAGCAGGTCTGGCAGTATCGGCGGAGAAGAAAAGAGTTGACGTTTCGAGTCCTCATGACCCTTCGACAGAACTTGAGTTCGAGTCCAGGAAAGAGCTGAAATATAAGCTGGTTTAAGGTGTGTGTGTGGGGGGCGGAGAGATAGAGAGACAGAGAGGTGGGGGGGGTGGTGTGGTTGTAGGGACAAACAAGCAGTGATAGAAGCAGATCATCAAAAGATGTCAACGACAATAGTACAATAGAACACATAGGTGTTAAAGTTAAACTTGGTGATATTATCTAAACAAATGTGCTAATTAAGAATGGATGGTAGGGCACTCAAGGTATAGCTCTAGTGGGGTTTTTTTTATAATGGAAATAGGTGCTAAGGAAAATCTTTATAATTTATTGGAAAAAAAAAGGAAGGGGGAAACAGAAAGGGGGTGGGGATGGGGGAGGGAGCTCACGACCTAAAGTTGTTGAATTCAATATTCAGTCCGGAAGGCTGTAAAATCCCTAGTCGGAAGATGAGGTGTTGTTCCTCCAGTTTGCGTTGGGCTTCACTGGAACAATGCAGCAAGCCAAGGACAGACATGTGGGCAAGAGAGCAGGGTGGAGTGTTAAAATGGCAAGCGACAGGGAATTTGGGTCATTCTTGCGGACAGACCGCAGGTGTTCTGCAAAGCGGTCGCCCAGTTTATGTTTGGTCTCTCCAATGTAGAGGAGACCACATTGGGAGCAACGAATGCAGTAGACTAAGTTGGGGGAAATGCAAGTGAAATGCTGCTTCACTTGAAAGGAGTGTTTGGGTCCTTGGACGGTGAGGAGAGAGGAAGTGAAGGGGCAGGTGTTGCATCTTTTGCGTGGGCATGGGTTTGTGCCATAGGAGGGGGTTGAGGAGTAGGGGGTGATGGAGGAGTGGACCAGGGTGTCCTGGAGGGAGCGATCCCTATGGAATGCCAATAAGTGGGGTGAAGGGAAGATATGTTTGGTGGTGGCATCATGCTGGAGTTGGCGGAAATGGCGGAGGATGATCCTTTGAATGCGGAGGCTGGTGGGGTGATAAGTGAGGACAAGGGGGACCCTATCATGTTTCTGGGAGGGAGGAGAAGGCGTGAGGGCGGATGCGCAGGAGATGGGCCGGACACGGTTGAGGGCCCTGTCAACGACCGTGGGTGGAAAACCTCGGTTAAGGAAGAAGGAGGACATGTCAGAGGAACTGTTTTTGAATGTAGCATCATCGGAACAGATGCGACGGAGGCGAAGGAACTGAGAGAATGGGATGGAGTCCTTACAGGAAGCGGGGTGTGAGGAGCTGTAGTCGAGATAGCTGTGGGAGTCGGTGGGTTTGTAATGGATATTGGTGGACAGTCTATCACCAGAGATTGAGACAGAGAGGTCAAGGAAGGGAAGGGAAGTGTTAGAGATGGACCACGTGAAAATAATGGAGGGGTGGAGATTGGAAGCAAAATTAATAAATTTTTCCAAGTCCTGACGAGAGCATGAAGCGGCACCGAAGTAATCATCGATGTACCAGAGAAAGAGTTGTGGAAGGGGGCCGGAGTAGGACTGCAACAAGGAATGTTCCACATACCCCATAAAGAGACAGGCATAGCTGGGGCCCATGCGGGTACCCATAGCCACACCTTTTATTTGGAGGAAGTGAGAGGAGTTGAAGGAGAAATTGTTCAGCGTGAGAACAAGTTCAGCCAGATGGAGGAGAGTAGTGGTGGATGGGGATTGTTCGGGCCTCTGTTCGAGGAAGAAGCTAAGGGCCCTCAGACCATCCTCGTGGGGGATGGAGGTGTAGAGGGATTGGACGTCCATGGTGAAGAGGAAGCGGTAGGGGCCAGGGAACTGGAAATTGTTGATGTGACGTAAGGTGTCAGAGGAATCACGGATGTAGGTGGGAAGGGACTGGACAAGGGGAGAGAGAAGGGAGTCAAGATAATGAGAAATGAGTTCTGTGGGGCAGGAGCAAGCTGAGACGATCGGTCTACCGGGGCAGTTCTGTTTGTGGATTTTGGGTAGGAGATAGAAGCGGGCCGTCCGAGGTTGGGCGACTATCAGATTGGAAGCTGTGGGAGGGAGATCCCCAGAGGAGATGAGGTCAGTGACAGTCCTGGAAACAGTGGCTTGATGTTCAGTGGTGGGGTCATGGTCCAGGGAGAGGTAGGAGGAAGTGTCTGCGAGTTGACCCTCAGCCTCCGCGAGGTAGAGGTCAGTGCGCCAGACAACAACAGCACCACCCTTGTCAGTGGGTTTGATGACAATGTCAGGGTTGGACCTGAGAGAATGGAGTGCAGTAAGTTCAGAGAGAGACAGGTTAGAATGGGTGAGAGGAGCAGAGAAATTGAGACGACTAATGTCGCGCTGACAGTTCTCAATGAAAAGATCGAGAGAAGGTAAGAATCCAGAGGGAGGGGTCCAGGTGGAGGGAGAATATTGGAGATGGGTAAAAGGATCCGTTGAACTGGGAGAGGACTCCTGGCCAAAGAAGTGAGCCCGGAGACGAAGACGGCGGAAGAAGAGTTCAGTATCATGCTGAGCCCGAAATTCATTGAGGTGAGGACGTAAGGGTATGAAACTAGGTCCTTTGCTGAGCACTGAACGTTCAGCATCGGAGAGGGGAAGGTCAGGGGGTATAGTGAATACACGGCTGGGGTTGGGACTGGAAGAAAGGGTGGGGACGGAGGGACAGGCAGGGGTGGAGGGTCCTAGATGGGTGTTGGTGTAGACGAGTTGTTGGAGCTTGCGTTCCTTAGCACTTGAGAGAAAGAGAAAAAGTTTCTTGTTGAGGCGTCGGATGAGCCGAAGGATAAAATGAAACTGGGGGCACGCGCAGCTTTGAAAAAGGGTACGGCGGTGCTGCTGGAGGGAGAGGTCGAGTGTGTTCATATGGCGGCGCATGGCACTGAGAGTGGATTTCAGAATGTGACGGGAACAGCAGTCCGAGAAACGTTTTATGTCCCGGAGATACCTGTAATCCTGGGTGGGTTCGAAACATGAGGGGTGGAATTTCAGTTGAAGGAACGCAAGCTCCAACAACTCATCGACACCAACACCCATCTAGGACCCTCCACCCCTGCCTGTCCCTCCGTCCCCACCCTTTCTTCCAGTCCCAACCCCAGCCGTGTATTCACTATACCCCCTGACCTTCCCCTCTCCGATGCTGAACGTTCAGTGCTCAGCAAAGGACTTAGTTTCATACCCTTACGTCCTCACCTCAATGAATTTCGGGCTCAGCATGATACTGAACTCTTCTTCCGCCGTCTTCGTCTCCGGGCTCACTTCTTTGGCCAGGAGTCCTCTCCCAGTTCAACGGATCCTTTTACCCATCTCCAATATTCTCCCTCCCCCTGGACCCCTCCCTCTGGATTCTTACCTTCTCTCGATCTTTTCATTGAGAACTGTCGGCGCGACATTAGTCGTCTCAATTTCTCTGCTCCTCTCACCCATTCTAACCTGTCTCTCTCTGAACTTACTGCACTCCATTCTCTCAGGTCCAACCCTGACATTGTCATCAAACCCGCTGACAAGGGTGGTGCTGTTGTTGTCTGGCGCACTGACCTCTACCTCGCGGAGGCTGAGGGTCAACTCGCAGACACTTCCTCCTACCTCTCCCTGGACCATGACCCCACCACTGAACATCAAGCCACTGTTTCCAGGACTGTCACTGACCTCATCTCCTCTGGGGATCTCCCTCCCACAGCTTCCAACCTGATAGTCGCCCAACCTCGGACGGCCCGCTTCTATCTCCTACCCAAAATCCACAAACAGAACTGCCCCGGTAGACCGATCGTCTCAGCTTGCTCCTGCCCCACAGAACTCATTTCTCGTTATCTTGACTCCCTTCTCTCTCCCCTTGTCCAGTCCCTTCCCACCTACATCCGTGATTCCTCTGACACCTTACGTCACATCAACAATTTCCAGTTCCCTGGCCCCTACCGCTTCCTCTTCACCATGGACGTCCAATCCCTCTACACCTCCATCCCCCACCAGGATGGTCTGAGGGCCCTTAGCTTCTTCCTCGAACAGAGGCCCGAACAATCCCCATCCACCACTACTCTCCTCCGTCTGGCTGAACTTGTTCTCACGCTGAACAATTTCTCCTTCAACTCCTCTCACTTCCTCCAAATAAAAGGTGTGGCTATGGGTACCCGCAAGGGCCCCAGCTATGCCTATCTCTTTATGGGGTATGTGGAACATTCCTTGTTGCAGTCCTACTCTGGCCCCCTTCCACAACTCTTTCTCCGGTACATCGATGATTACTTCGGTGCCGCTTCATGCTCTCGTCAGGACTTGGAAAAATTTATTAATTTTGCTTCCAATCTCCACCCCTCCATCATTTTCACGTGGTCCATCTCTGACACTTCCCTTCCCTTCCTTGACCTCTCTGTCTCAATCTCTGGTGATAGACTGTCCACCAATATCCATTACAAACCCACCGACTCCCACAGCTATCTCGACTACAGCTCCTCACACCCCGCTTCCTGTAAGGACTCCATCCCATTCTCTCAGTTCCTTCGCCTCCGTCTCATCTGTTCCGATGATGCTACATTCAAAAACAGTTCCTCTGACATGTCCTCCTTCTTCCTTAACCGAGGTTTTCCACCCACGGTCGTTGACAGGGCCCTCAACCGTTTCCGGCCCATCTCCCGCGCATCCGCCCTCACGCCTTCTCCTCCCTCCCAGAAACATGATAGGGTCCCCCTTGTCCTCACTTATCACCCCACCAGCCTCCGCATTCAAAGGATCATCCTCCGCCATTTCCGCCAACTCCAGCATGATGCCACCACCAAACACATCTTCCCTTCACCCCACTTATTGGCATTCCATAGGGATCGCTCCCTCCGGGACACCCTGGTCCACTCCTCCATCACCCCCTACTCCTCAACACCCTCCTATGGCACAACCCCATGCCCATGCAAAAGATGCAACACCTGCCCCTTCCCTTCCTCTCTCCTCACCGTCCAAGGACCCAAACACTCCTTTCAAGTGAAGCAGCATTTCACTTGCATTTCCCCCAACTTAGTCTACTGCATTCGTTGCTCCCAATGTGGTCTCCTCTACATTGGAGAGACCAAACATAAACTGGGCGACCGCTTTGCAGAACACCTGCGGTCTGTCCGCAAGAATGACCCAAACCTCCCTGTCGCTTGCCATTTTAACACTCCACCCTGCTCTCTTGCCCACATGTCTGTCCTTGGCTTGCTGCATTGTTCCAGTGAAGCCCAACACAAACTGGAGGAACAAAACCTCATCTTCCGACTAGGGACATTACAGCCTTCCAGACTGAATATTGAATTCAACAACTTTAGGTCGTGAGCTCCCTCCCCCATCCCCACCCCCTTTCTGTTTCCCCCTTCCTTTTTTTTCCCAATAAATTATAAAGATTTTCCTTTTCCTACCTATTTCCATTATAAAAAAAACCCCACTAGAGCTATACCTTGAGTGCCCTACCATCCATTCTTAATTAGCACATTCGTTTAGATAATATCACCAACTTTAACTTTAACACCTATGTGTTCTATTGTACTATTGTCGTTGACATCTTTTGATGATCTGCTTCTATCACTGCTTGTTTGTCCCTACAACCACACCCCCCCCCCTCCACCTCTCTGTCTCTCTATCTCTCCGCCCCCCACACACACACCTTAAACCAGCTTATATTTCAGCTCTTTCCTGGACTCGAACTCAAGTTCTGTCGAAGGGTCATGAGGACTCGAAACGTCAACTCTTTTCTTCTCCGCCGATGCTGCCAGATCTGCTGAGTTTTTCCAGGTAATTCTGTTTTTGTTTTGGATTTCCAGCATCCGCAGTTTTTTTGTTTTTATCTTCAAAAGATATATTGGCTTAGAAGGGATACATTGCAGGTTCACTTGAATAATAGCAAAATGAATGGTTAAGTTATTAGGACAGGTAACATAAACTTGGCTAGTATTCCTTGAGGTTTAGAAGATTGAGCAGTGATTAATTAAGCTCTTTAAATGATAAAGAGATTCAACATGGCATTACAACAAAACTATTTTCCTTTGTTAGGGGAATCCAGGACAAGGTTGAGAACAAGGTCAAAAAAGGCATAAAGGATCCTAAGCATTAAAATAGAGGCATAGAGTACAAAAGCAAGGAAGTTATGATGAATCTTTATAAAACACAGGTATGGCCTCAACTGTAGTATTATTTCCAATCCTGGGCACCACACTTAAAGAAGGATGTCAGGACCTTGGAGATGGTTCATAAAAGATTTATGAAAATGATTCCAGAGATGAGGGATTTCAGTCACGTGGCTAGATTGGAGAAGCTGGGACTATTCTCCTTAGAGAAGGTTGAGAGATGATTAGATAGAAGTGTTCAAAATCATGAGGGGGCTAGACAAATAGAGGCAACCTGCTCTCATTGGTGGAAGGGTCGAGAACCAGAGGGTAGATTTAAGATGATTGGCAAATAACCAGAAGCAACATGAGGAAAACCTTTTTTATGCAGCAAGTGGTTACGATCTGGAGCGGATTGTCTGAAAGGACGATGGAGGCAGATTTAATCGTGGCTTTCAAAGAGGAATTGGATAAACACCTGAGGGGAAACAATTTGCAGGGCTACAGGGAAAGGGCAGGGGAGTCTGATTAACTAAATTGCTCATGCAGAGAACTGGCATAGGCTTGATAGACAAATGGCGCTTTTCTGTGCTGTTACTATGCTATGAAGGCTATTTAGAAGTGAAATCAGGAGACAGTTATTTGCACAGAGGATAGAGGAAATCTGTAACACTCTTCCCCAAAAATATTATGAGTGATGGTCCAACTGAAATCTTCAAGACTGAAATCAATACAAATTTGTTAGGTAACATGTCATGAAGCTATTAATGTTTATTATTGGGAAATTATTTTCCTTTTAAAATAGAGGTTTAGTCTGTGGGTGTATCTTAATTGGATTAAAGCCAGCTAGTCTGGGCGTTTTGATGTGTACTAGTTTTGAGATGTAAGAGAGGCAGAGTGCATTTGCATTTTGTTGAATAAAGCAAGAAGGGGAGTGAAATCTGGCACCGATCTAGTAGAGACCAAGCAATGTTTATATTATTAATAAAATTGGAACTATGAAAGGGGCTTTATTGTTAGAAGAGGTGGAGTTCAAAGGGGCTGGTGATATAATGAAAATTCACATTCAATGAGATGTGCTAGGTATAACAGATAGCAGTTTCGTGTGTGCAGGGCAGAGGCAATGTAAGATCAAATCCTGTAAGCCTACCACTGTGTTTGCAAAGGAATCTCATTTTGAATTTGTAAATTGAAAATGCTTTGCCTAGTGTCTGCTTAAAGTCTATGGATTGCTGTTGCCTTAATGGAGATTAGCCTGGGAATTTGTTAAAAGTTATGATAGTAGTAATTTGTAGTCATGTGTATATATTTAACTTGTGTAAATTTTAAAAATGTCTCATGTAGTTTGATATAAAAACTCCTTGAGAACTGGTGGTCTGATTCCTGAATTTAGAGCTGCATCTCAAACATACCACTTAAAATATAGGTTGTGACAGTTGTTAAAAGCTTCCCTCTGGGATTTTTAAATAACTCAGCTTTACCAGCTGCTGGGTCATAACAAAGAGTATCCAGGATATGAAGTGCAGGTGAGTAAATGAAGCTGTGGTACAGTTCAGCCATGTTCTAATTGAATGATCAGACAAGGTAAAAGGGCTGAATGACCTATACTCATTCTTATGTTCCCCAGATATGGATGGTAAACTTCTAACTGGTATTTTGCTGATGATTTAAGGTGTAAAGGTCCACTGATGCCCTTTGCTCAATAGTCCTTGAAGGGTTTATTGGTTCACTAACCACAGCATTCCTCATGTTTTCTCTAATGTCTTTAGTTATGGAGGTGAGCAGGGTGAAGAGGAGACTTGGGAAATGGAATAAGAGTTCTGAGGGATTGACACAGGTTGGCTATTCAGAGTTCTGGAGGCAGTACCACAGATTCAGGTAGTGGCTGCAAGCAGGGAGGAATTAAATTTGCTGACTAACTGTTGGAAGGGCATAATCTGGTGCCTTATTCTGTTACCTCTCACTCTATCTTTCGATGCTAAAACAAGGAATGAACAAAGTAACCAGGCCAGGAGCATAGTGCAACAACATACCCTTAATAGATTAATCCCTGGTGTTTCTGCAGGCCAGGCGTGACTGAGTTTATCATTTAACAGGCTGAGAGGGCCCTTGGAGTTACTGACAGGAACAGGGTCGGTAACTCTTTAACCTGTGCTAGTGAGTAACAGGGGCAGAGCTTGTGGCGTTACCCCGGTAACAGAAGTTGCAGAATTCCCTGGTTGATCACTGCAATGTAAATCTCCCGCCTAGATCCGTGGACTGAAACCCGCAACTAACACACACACACACACACACATACAGAGTCATCGTCTGAAAGCTCCCTGAGTCTTGATGCTTTAGACAGCTCGGAGGGAAGATGGGCTCAGGCTGGTCCAAAGCCCATCACAAGGTGATCAAGGTGACTCCGGTGTCCGTAGGAGAAGCGGATACTTGCCCCAGAGGCGAACGGGACGGCAGCTCCGCCTGTCACGGGCCGGAGGGTTCGCTTGTGGCCGCCGGGGACTTTCTGACACACGGCCACCTGAAGGCAGCTCATCGGTGGAGAGTCAGCGAACTTCCTCCCTTGACGGAGGTGGGATGTGGCACTCGCGCCCTGCCCAGCCTCAGGCAAGGTAAGTGCACCAATATATCAACCCACTTGGACCTGCTCTGAAACAGCTTATGGTCGGTGCTGTCCATCAGCACGGGGGCTTTCAACTCCAGTCAAGTTTTATTCGCTTTCGCCGAATTGTTTCTTTTTTACAACGGAACCTTAGTGAAATATTCACTTTTTCCAGACGATTTAGTCGCGGACAAACACATAATCTTGTATTGGTCAGAGAAGTTCTCTCCTTACCGGAAAACTATTTTTGTAAATACATTATGCATTGAGCAGGTTTACTAGCTCCGTTGACTCCTGCCTTCCAAGTTCAGTGGAATGGATGAGGGGACCCAGGGATTTGTCAATATTCCCTTGTAGTGCATTTCAATTTGTTAATTATTGTCTATAGATTTGCATATTACTTTGGTATTTTTTCCTAGAGGACAAAGCGGTCAACAGTTCCTGCACCGTTAATGTTTCACAAGGCTATGTGAGATTTTTTGACAAATTGTATCCATCTTTTAAGTGTCCAGGCCCATCTCGATTGATGTCACGTTAGACGACGGGGAAAGGAGCATCATTAAAAAACACCCTCCTCGAAGATTTGAGGTGAGTGAAGTATTTGAGGTGAGTCAACTATTTTGCACCCGTCAGCACGTTGGATCAGCTGTAAGTTAACCAAAGGACGAAACAACTTTTAAGGCCAAAAACAGAAGGAAACTTCAGTGAAGGATCTGGGAAACGATCAGCCAGTCAGCTTATAAACAAGGTCCCTCTTCAGTCCGTTTGGCCCCGGTTTTAAATGTTACCTTTTTGTGTGTGTAATTTAATCTCATTTTATCGATTTTCTACTTTTCCCCTCTTGAAAGAAGAAGCTTAAACACCTTTTAGGTTAAAGGTCTGTCAAAACTTTGGCCTAAAGGCCAAGCAAAAACTCTCATTCAGATATGGGTGAGGCCAATCCTCATTGTGTTATTATGCATTTGACCTGGAAAGGGCTGTCTGCCTGTCTGGATATGGAAAGATCCTCCATATGGCAAAGCAAAACACTGCAGATGCTGGAAATCTCAAATAAAAACAGAAAATGCTGAAGTACTCAACAGGTCAGGCAGCATCTGTGGAGAGAGAAAAACAGAGCTAATGTTTCAGCTTGATGACCTTTCAACCATATGGCACTTGAACAGGTAGCCTCACTCAGCTACACATGATCAGTGTTAATAACTGCTGGATGATGTACTGTCATATTGTTAGGTAGGCTGTTGAAAATGATGTGTTATGCTGCATATTCTTTATCGACATGGGAGTACCAAGTGTTCTACATTTATGGGCTGTACATAGTGTTTGAAACCCGTTTGTCAATCATTTTAACTGATATCAGGCAGCTGAAACTAACAGGTAGAATAATGTTGAATTTATTCATCAAAGAGGTAATAACACTAAGTAAGAACTTTTCAAACCTTCAGGCTCATAAAATGTAAACTGGGATAAACCAGAGGCAGGGATTTTCCCTGAAATGTGCAAAGTCCAATAGGCGGGAAAAATGGCGTTCCACTCGCCAGCCACAATGGTGGCTTTTTGTCGTGAATCGTCCGCATCGCAGCTGATTAATTATTCATCCACAGGAACACGCCGTCCCGCTGGTGACGGCATCTGATTCTTCCACCCTGCCATGACCTTAGCGCTCCCTATCTCCAGGTGTCATATTTAAATGGCACCTCTGCACAGCGTTCGCACTCTCTGCAGCTGTTCCAGTGACGATACGGCTGCCAAAGGCAGAAAGCATGCTGTGCCCAAATTCAGTGGTGCTTCTCTGTTGCACCTGTTGAACACAGTTGAGGCCCACCTCAATGCCCTCTATCCCTGCTCTGACTGCGGGCCGTCCACCAAGGTGACCAACCTGGCTTTAGAGGCAGCCGAAGCACTGGTCAGTGCAAATGCCCTGCGGAAGAGGTCAGCCACCAAGTGCAGGAAGAGGATGAACGATCTCATCCATTTCACCAGGGTAAGTAAATCATTCACACATTCACAAGCCCATCACACATTCGCAAGGATCTCACTTGCTGCCACCTCAAGGGACATCACCTCTCACTCCCACACATCTTCGCATCTCCACCTGACCTCATCTCCTCTGGAGTTTGCATCCTAATCCTGTCCAGGGCTCCACTTGCCACCCACACATGCCTGGCATCCTTCTTGTCTGCCCTCGCATGCGTCTTGTTCACACTCTCTCCATCTGTCTTCATGCAGGACAAGCTGGCTTACAACAAGAAGGAGAGGTCCCAGATCGGGGGCAGAGCTCCTGAGATCAAGGTTCGCATGGACTTCGAGAACAGAGCCATAGAGCTGGCCATGGAGGTTGTAGACCGTGCCTGTGCTGACAGTGAGGTTAGCAGTGCACACTCAAGTGAGGATCCTTAACTAGAATATCCATCAGACAGCCATACTGTGAGTGATTTCTCCTGTTTCAAAGTCACCTACCATGCAAAAATCGTCCATCTCTTCTTTAGTAGACTCCTCTGGGAAGCTGCCGAGGGCATCATGAGCGAGGCCCTCAACTCCAGCCCCGAAGACTTCTCGGAGGAGGATCCTGAGTACAGCACCTTTGAAGGCCCATCACAGCACTACCACACTCTCTGAGACACACATCTCAGTGGCACCTAGTCTAGAGCAGCCTTGGTGAGCACAGCACACAGTTTAGTCCACAGCAGGTGAAGTCAGGGACATCCGAGATCTCCAGCACGCGGAGGACTCCTGGAGGCCACAATTCTGCTGAGTCTGACAATGAGCCTCTGGACTCATCCTAATTCAGTTGCTGGAGCTGCAAAGGCAAGCTTGGGAACATCAGGAAGGGATGTCCACTGCATTCCTGATTGCAACGCACCATGGAGGAGTCCATCCACCTTCAGTCTGAGGTGATAGCACCAGCATGCAAATGCACTGTGGTCAACACCGGCAGGTTGGCGGCCGCCATGGAGATGTTGGTCCAGGACATCGGTCCTGCACTGCTGCAGGAGCTGCACTCCAATGCTGTAGCTTTTGGTGTCATCCAGTGTCAGCGCAAGAGGGCTGAGGGCACTCAATCTCACTTGGGCTGCCCCTTCTCTTCAAGGAGTCAGCTAGGAGCCCTGGGCCACCCAAAGGGAGCAGGGCTAGCAGCTTGACACTCCGGGGTCATGCACCCAGGTGATTCCGGGATTTTCTGGCTGATCCAAATCTCCTCTTCCTATGACTTTATCAGTTCCAGCTCCACAGGCCGCGGAAGGTGCACCAGCCCCACAGCAGGACCCCAAAAGCAGGCCGGGACCCACCAGGTCTCGGTCCTCCAGAGGACGCTTGCCAAGGTCATCACAGACAACAGGGTGTAGCAGTCAGCAGGCTAGGTCCAGCTCCACTGTGGAAGCCAGGGGAGTACCAAGAAGTAACAGCAGGGCAAGGAAAATGAAGATGTAGTTGTACAATGTTGGCAGGTTGTTAACCACATGTATATAATGTTCACAAATGTAAATAGACTCACAATCATTTCATATCTCCTCTTTTCTGTGCCTCCTTCTTATGGTGAGCTGTGTTACTGTCAATCACATGTGATATCTTGATTCCTGTACCCACTTTTTGCAATTGTCTCTATCCAGGGCCTCTCTTCTGTGCAGTGTGCTGCCATCTCACCACAGTGAGTGGCCCATTTCAACATTATGCTCCATATCAGTAATGCCTGCACCTAATGTTGATTGTGCTTGTGGAACGATCCCTCGTAGGATCTCGTCATGTGCATTCTCGGCTCTGAATCTCGTCTACATTCTTGATAGGTGAAGGCGTGGTGATTAAAGAGTGATGTGCTAACGCATGGAGATGGCTCATGTACCATCCAACTCCATCTGCCCACTATCTCTTGGCAGGGTTACAATGATATGAGTCTGTACTCGGGGCTAATGTGTGCTGCCCTCCACCAAACAAGTTTCTGACATTCCCAGTGTCAATCTGCTGAGCTCAGCAAAAACTGGGACAACCTTGCCACATCAAGGTGATGAAGCAATGGCACATTTGTATGCAGGCACTGAGATGCCCAACCTTAAGCATTTCTCACCCTGCAGTTGTGACTATTGTGGGGAGAAGAGTCTGGTCACAAAGTTGATAGACAGTGATGTGCGTCCTGTCACATTGACACTACAAGAGGTTACTGATGCTATTTCCAAATAGTGATTTCTGGAGGCCAAAACAGCCTTCAGGCAAGCTAGGGAATTGCACATCGTTGCTTCAGACAAGGTGGAGGGGAGCAATGGAATAGGAGTGAGTATGTGTTAAAGCAGAACAGTGCTCCTCATTAGCAATGGCGTGTGCCCTCGGAGGGTTCATATTCTTTCATGTTTTTCTCAAGATCATGTTGGACTTTGCTAGAGCCAAGGCTGGCCATGAGGGCACACTGGTTGTGTAGAAGTGGAGGCATCTCACTATCAGGCAGTAAGGGAGTGTACTGAGTCATCTCTAAGTGTGATCACAGCAGCAGTATTTCATCAGTTGCCTTGTCCCAAATGTTATGTTTCTGTGTCATCATCGATGTAACACATTGTGCGTGGCTGCATTGGTTCTGATGGATCTCCATGAGGAGCTTTGACAGATTGAAGGCAATGCAGGCACTAGACCACTGAGGATCACGCAAGTGCCCATGTGTCTTGTTGGATGTTGTTGCAATTGGGATGCTGGATGGACGTGTGGAGAGACAGCACTTTGATGTCTGATGTTGGAATGCCCTCCAACAGATATCACCTCATCTCAATAAAGACACATACCCACATCCTTCACAGCATCAGGGCAATGTGAGCATTCTGTACAATGATGCACTATCATCTGGAACTCCCTGGGCGAAATTAGAGGAGTAGCTATGCTGGTGGTCATACTGGCCCATGATGGAGGTTGTCCAGAAGGATCCTCAGTGAATTTCATCATCATCCTCCTGAAATCTGCAGGCAAAGAGGGCCTCACAAGCACACCTGCCTCATCTGGCCTGTGCAGTGGCCTCTGCACCTGCAGCCTGCATCCTTGACTTCCAAGATCTCATCACCATCATCCCCTCAAGGTCCTCCTCATTGGAGGAGATGTGCAGCTCCACCATCTCGTCATCTGCCAAGTCCTCCCCCCTTTGTAGTGCCAGGTTGTGTAGCACGCAGCCAGCCACGATGATGTGTGAGAGCCTCTGGGGATCGTGCTGGAACACCCCACCAGATCGGAATTGCATTTTCAGGATCCCTATGGTGTGTTCCACCCATGGGTTGTGACATGGGCCTTGTTATACCATCTGTCTGCAGGAGTCTGAGGCTGTCACATGGACGTCATCAGCCACAGCCTTTGTGGGTAACCCTTGTCCCTGAGGAGCCAACCCTACATCCTGTGTGGTCCCTCAAAGATGTCAGGGATCTGAAACCTACTCAGGATGTACGAGTCATGGCCGCTTCCTGGGAATCTGGTGCACATCTGCATGATAAGTTTGTTATGGTCACACACCAGCTGAACATTGAATGAGTGGGAGTCTTCCTGGTTGATATACTGGACTGCCTGTTACCTGGGAACTTTTATAGCCACACGAGTACAGTCGATGGCACCCTGCACCTATCAGAAACTGGAAAGTTCTGCAAAGCCCAGTGCTCTCGTGTCCTGGCTTGTTTGATCTCTGTCAAAGTGGACAAAATTGTGGGCCTTTGCCAAAAGGGTGTCAGTGACCTCCTAGATGCATTTGTGGGTGGACACTTGGGAGATGCTGCAGAGGTCCCCAGTGGAGCTTTGGAAGGAGCCACTGGCGTAGAAGTTGAGCGCAGCGGTTACTTTCACAGCTACTGGCAATGGATGGCCTTCCAGTTCCCGGAGAACGTGGCAAACGTGAGTCATCGGATTCCTTGACATGGGTGGTGTCTGTGACACGTTCTCGCTCATCTGCAGATTACACATGTGATGTCTATATAGCCTGGGTGTAGCGAGATGTGTATGAATTAAAGCTCTCTGAGGGTTATCCTCCGTGTTCAGAGGAGGATCTGCTGCTCCTTGGTCTTGAGGGTTCTGCTGCTCCCTTTGGCGATCCAGACACCTCTGCCATCTTCTTCTCATTCTTCCCTCCTGCCTATAAGCAATAATGCAGGCAGCAGTAACACCAGGCTTCATCTTTCTGATGGTCTCCTGACTGCAGTAACAATGAGAAGCACGCAGCCCTTCCCTTCCCTCAGTCCTGTCTGGCCCTTGACCCAGTGGAGCCCTCGTCCTGCAGCACGGTAAAAGCCACCCCTGCCTTAACCCTGCGTTGGTACCTGTAGAAACTTGCTTTGGGATCCGCCTGAAACCAATGCGGTGCAGCCTGCAAAGCCTGGCGCTGACCCCCACGAGCACTGCGCAATGCAACTTATATAAACTCACCTCGGGGTCAGGAGTGAAGTGCAAATCGCCGGCTGCACATTGTTTAAACTCTCTTGTGAAACATGTCATTCTAATTGCACACTGACATGGGACGATTCCAGCGAGCTGGCATCATAAAGAGGTGCTGATTTAAGCTAATGACGCTTGCGACGTTCAGCAGCGGGGAATGCAACACTCCATTGACGGCTGGAGCGCACAGTCGCTTCCTCGTATTACCCACTTTTGGGCCTTCTCACGCGATTTAGCTCTTGCGTCCACCATGATGCCCGCCGCGATTGGGAATGGAAAATCCCAGCCAGAGCCTTAGAAGGATAACTTCAAAGAGAACTGACAGCCTGAATTTTCAGGGCTGGATTGACAACAGGCTAGATCCACAGGGGACATGCAATTCACAATTTGGATTTCTTTAATTTTATGCATCTCGAGCCTTCACATAACTTCTTTACATTTCCATCGTAGATTTTATCCAAGCTACTATAGAAATAACATACCTGCAACAAAATGCACACATTGGGTGGAATTGCCCTTGCCGCATGTTTGGTGACATGATCAGACGACGTGGTGAGAAGGCCAAAAATTGGTTTCATGATGTCTTGAGACCAGTTTTCGATCGTCCGCTCAGCCCATTAACCAGATGTTGGGAACCTCATTGAAATATATTAGCACATCATTATAAGGCCAGCCCACCAGACTCATTCCCCCCGCCTGCTGGATCATCCGCCCATGAGTCACACTGTCGCATTTCATAACAGCATATAAAAGGCATGGACTTGGCAGGCTGCACTTTGAGGGGAACTCAGAGGTGAGTGCACAGTAACGTTGCGGAGCACTCGCGAAGGACGTCTGGAATGAGACATCTGCTTTTATCTTGCACGGAAAGGTTTCACATCTGAATGACATAAACATTGCTCATTAGGACAAGGTGCCATTGGCAGGGAGGAATTCTTGAGAGTTTATTGACAATAGCGAACAGTATGTACAAGTGATTAACACCCGTGCCCAGGCTGTGCAACTAATTCTTCTTAACTTTCCTAACCCTGCTGCTACGTCTTGGTGCTCCCCAGGCATCCACAGTGGGGATGGAGGCAGCCTTCTGACTGCTACACCCTTTCTGTGATGACCTTGACGGGTGTCCTCTGGAGGGCCCCAGCCTGCTTTTAGGGACCTGCTGTGTGGCAGCGGCACCCTCCCTGACCTGTTGAGCCGGTGCTGCTGGGGTCACAGGAAGAGGGGATTTGGATGGGCTGGGCATTCCTGGAGTCAGCTGGGTGGATGGCCCTGGGGTGTGTGCCTGCTGATCCTCCTTCTTATGGGTGTCCAAGGGCCCCAGGCTGACTACTTGAGAAGAAGGGGTAACTGGAGTGAGATTCAGCTGCCTTGCATCCCTCTCACGGACACACCGTTGGAGATGAACTATGGCGTCAGTGATGGAGTTGACCCCGCGCAGCAGTGCAGGAGCACTGTCCTGGATCACGGTCTCCTTGGTGGCCACCATCCTACCTCAGTGTGTTGAAATGCCGGCGCTATCACCTCAGCTTGAAGGTGGGTGGACTCCTCCATTGTGCCTTGTGATCTGAGGAATGCAGCAGACAACCCTTGCTGATATTCCTGAGCTTGCCTTTGCAACTCCAGCAACTGTGACATGACCGAGTCCAGAGGCTCATCACCTGACTTGGACTCAGCAAATCTTTGGCCTCCAGCAGTCCTCCGAGTGCAGGACATCAGGGAAGTCCCTGCCACCACCTGCTGTGGGTCAGAAAGTGCGCTATGCTCACCAGATTGTGATCCCGAGGCTACTCTAAAGCTGGGTTCCATCGATGTGTGTATCTCTGCGCTGGTGGAGGGTGTGGGTAAGCGCTGTGATGGGACTTCAGGGAGGGTGCCTTCAAATTCTTCTTCCAGAGTTTCTTTGGGGCTTGATTGGAAATCCTGGGTCATGGACTCTGTCGGCTGTTTGGCAGATGTGCCTGCGAAAGCAAGGGGAGATAATTAGTGCATGGCAGTGGCTTGTGAAACACTGACAGCATGGTTGTCTGATGGTTGTTGCGCTGCTGGACCCTCACTTGGTAGAGCACCGCTGACCTCACTGTCAGCACAGCAATGTTCCAGATTGTCACCGGCCAGCTGGATGGCTCTGTTTTCAAAGTCTGTGAGGACCTTGATTTCAGACAATTCTCCACCGGTCTGCGACCTCTCCCTCCTGCGATGTGCCAGCTTGTCCTGCATAAATAGAGATGGAGAGAGTATAAGTAAGATGCCTGCCAGGCCAGATGAAAAGTATGCCTGACATGTGTAGGTGCTGAGAGGTCCCATGGACGGGATGGGGACAATGAAGGTGAGTGTGAGAGAATGAATGGTCTTGTCGCTTGAACCGGCAGTGAGTGAGGGCCCTGTGGATGTGTGATGGGTTTGTGAATGTGAGAGTTAATATTGATGAGAAGAGTGACTTACCCTGGCAGAACAGAGAAGATCATTCATCCTGATGCAGCATTGGGTGGCTGTCCTCTTTTGCAGGACATTGGTGCTGACCGCTGCTGCCATCTCCTTCCAAGCCAGATTGGGGTGATGTTGCTGCCCATCCTGCAGTCAGAGCGGGGTAGAGGACATCATGGTGAACCTCCACTTCATCCAAAAGGTGCATGAGAGACATGTCATTGAACCTGGGGATTGCAGTCTTTTTACCTTTCGGGGTCATGTCTTCCCTGGGCTGGAAACACTGAGAGGTGTGTGCGGCTGCACTTTAAAATTGGCGCCCGGTGTGATGAAGCGGCGAGATGATGGTGTGGCCGGTGAATGAGAGCCTGCCTGCCATGGAAACGGCATGTTTCCTGGGAACGCATAATTAATGCAGCAGGTTTGGGATGATATGGCATGAAATGACATTTTAACTGCCCACTACTACACTTCGTGCAAATCTGGAACAATTCCACCCATTGTGTGGCTTATTATATCTTTAATATCAGCACTGCTCCTGTAATAATTTCTGCAGTATCATCAGCCAAAGCACTGCTTTCCAAAGTGAGATATGGTACCTTTTAAAACCATTAGAAACATCCCAAAGCACTTTACGGCCATTGAAGTACTTTTAAAGTGCAGCCACTGTTGTAAGATTGATGCTACTTTACAAAAACGCTATTTTACAAATTGTCCTCAGTTTTTTCTAGAACGATTGCCCAGATGAGTAATTTTGATGCTACATGTGAAAACGTGCATTTGGAAGATCAGTCCACAGATACTCAACAATAATCACATTCAAATTGCTGTGTATCTCAATGCTTTGTATACAAATGTCTACTTAGATTAAAATTCCAGCAACAGATCTTTCCATTTCATAAAGAAAGGGACCCCTGGTACTAAGGTCTAATGTACTATGGAAACATTTGACTGGCTGAGTGATAGTTCCTTTTCCCACCTATTTCCATTATAAAAAAAAACCCCACTAGAGCTATACCTTGAGTGCCCTACCATCCATTCTTAATTAGCACATTCGTTTAGATAATATCACCAACTTTAACTTTAACACCTATGTGTTCTATTGTACTATTGTCGTTGACATCTTTTGATGATCTGCTTCTATCACTATTTTACAACTTAAGGTAGCATTTGAGGCGGACAATCATTGTATTGGTAGCACACAATAACTAAAGAAAAGTGGATGGGACTCTTTGGTTGATCCCATTTATTTTATTAGACACAAAAACATCATGACTATTCCAATCATTACCCTAAAGGGATAAAAACAAAAAAACCAAAAAACTGCGGATGCTGGAAATCCAAAACAAAAACAGAATTACCTGGAAAAACTCAGCAGGTCTGGCAGCATCGGCGGAGAAGAAAAGAGTTGACGTTTCGAGTCCTCATGACCCTTCGACAGAACTTGAGTTCGAGTCCAGGAAAGAGCTGAAATATAAGCTGGTTTAAGGTGTGTGTGTGGGGGGCGGAGAGATAGAGAGACAGAGAGGTGGAGGGGGGGTGTGGTTGTAGGGACAAACAAGCAGTGATAGAAGCAGATCATCAAAAGATGTCAACGACAATAGTACAATAGAACACACAGGTGTTAAAGTTAAAGTTGGTGATATTATCTAAACGAATGTGCTAATTAAGAATGGATGGTAGGGCACTCAAGGTATAGCTCTAGTGGGGTTTTTTTTTATAATGGAAATAGGTGGGAAAAGGAAAATCTTTATAATTTATTGGAAAAAAAAAGGAAGGGGGAAACAGAAAGGGGGTGGGGATGGGGGGAGGGAGCTCACGACCTAAAGTTGTTGAATTCAATATTCAGTCCGGAAGGCTGTAAAGTCCCTAGTCGGAAGATGAGGTGTTGTTCCTCCAGTTTGCGTTGGGCTTCACTGGAACAATGCAGCAAGCCAAGGACAGACATGTGGGCAAGAGAGCAGGGTGGAGTGTTAAAATGGCAAGCGACAGGGAGGTTTGGGTCATTCTTGCGGACAGACCGCAGGTGTTCTGCAAAGCGGTCGCCCAGTTTACTTTTGGTCTCTCCAATGTAGAGGAGACCACATTGGGAGCAACGAATGCAGTAGACTAAGTTGGGGGAAATGCAAGTGAAATGCTGCTTCACTTGAAAGGAGTGTTTGGGTCCTTGGACGGTGAGGAGAGAGGAAGTGAAGGGGCAGGTGTTGCATCTTTTGCGTGGGCATGGGGTTGTGCCATAGGAGGGTGTTGAGGAGTAGGGGGTGATGGAGGAGTGGACCAGGGTGTCCCGGAGGGAGCGATCCCTACGGAATGCCGATAAGTGGGGTGAAGGGAAGATGTGTTTGGTGGTGGCATCATGCTGGAGTTGGCGGAAATGGCGGAGGATGATCCTTTGAATGCGGAGGCTGGTGGGGTGATAAGTGAGGACAAGGGGGACCCTATCATGTTTCTGGGAGGGAGGAGAAGGCGTGAGGGCGGATGCGCGGGAGATGGGCCGGACACGGTTGAGGGCCCTGTCAACGACCGTGGGTGGAAAACCTCGGTTAAGGAAGAAGGAGGACATGTCAGAGGAACTGTTTTTGAATGTAGCATCATCGGAACAGATGCGACGGAGGCGAAGGAACTGAGAGAATGGGATGGAGTCCTTACAGGAAGCGGGGTGTGAGGAGCTGTAGTCGAGATAGCTGTGGGAGTCGGTGGGTTTGTAATGGATATTGGTGGACAGTCTATCACCAGAGATTGAGACAGAGAGGTCAAGGAAGGGAAGGGAAGTGTCAGAGATGGACCACGTGAAAATGAAGGAGGGGTGGAGATTGGAAGCAAAATTAATAAATTTTTCCAAGTCCTGACGAGAGCATGAAGCGGCACCGAAGTAATCATCGATGTACCGGAGAAAGAGTTGTGGAAGGGGGCCGGAGTAGGACTGCAACAAGGAATGTTCCACATACCCCATAAAGAGACAGGCATAGCTGGGGCCCATGCGGGTACCCATAGCCACACCTTTTATTTGGAGGAAGTGAGAGGAGTTGAAGGAGAAATTGTTCAGCGTGAGAACAAGTTCAGCCAGACGGAGGAGAGTAGTGGTGGATGGGGATTGTTCGGGCCTCTGTTCGAGGAAGAAGCTAAGGGCCCCTCGGACGGCCCGCTTCTATCTCCTACCCAAAATCCACAAACAGAACTGCCCCGGTAGACCGATCGTCTCAGCTTGCTCCTGCCCCACAGAACTCATTTCTCGTTATCTTGACTCCCTTCTCTCTCCCCTTGTCCAGTCCCTTCCCACCTACATCCATGATTCCTCTGACACCTTACGTCACATCAACAATTTCCAGTTCCCTGGCCCCTACCGCTTCATCTTCACCATGGACGTCCAATCCCTCTACACCTCCATCCCCCACCAGGATGGTCTGAGAGCCCTTAGCTTCTTCCTCGAACAGAGGCCCGAACAATCCCCATCCACCACTACTCTCCTCCATCTGGCTGAACTTGTTCTCACGCTGAACAATTTCTCCTTCAACTCCTCTCACTTCCTCCAAATAAAAGGTGTGGCTATGGGTACCCGCATGGGCCCCAGCTATGCCTGTCTCTTTATGGGGTATGTGGAACATGCCTTGTTGCAGTCCTACTCCGGCCCCCTTCCACAACTCTTTCTCCGGTACATCGATGATTACTTCGGTGCCGCTTCATGCTCTCGTCAGGACTTGGAAAGATTTATTAATTTTGCTTCCAATCTCCACCCCTCCATTATTTTCACGTGGTCCATCTCTGACACTTCCCTTCCCTTCCTTGACCTCTCTGTCTCAATCTCTGGTGATAGACTGTCCACCAATATCCATTACAAACCCACCGACTCCCACAGCTATCTCGACTACAGCTCCTCACACCCCGCTTCCTGTAAGGACTCCATCCCATTCTCTCAGTTCCTTCGCCTCCGTCGCATCTGTTCCGATGATGCTACATTCAAAAACAGTTCCTCTGACATGTCCTCCTCCTTCCTTAACCGAGGTTTTCCACCCACGGTCGTTGACAGGGCCCTCAACCATGTCCAGCCCATCTCCCGCGCATCCGCCCTCATGCCTTCTCCTCCCTCCCAGAAACATGATAGGGTCCCCCTTGTCCTCACTTATCACCCCACCAGCCTCCGCATTCAAAGGATCATCCTCCGCCATTTCCGCCAACTCCAGCATGATGCCACCACCAAACACATCTTCCCTTCACCCCCCCTTATCGGCATTCCGTAGGGATCGCTCCCTCCGGGACACCCTGGTCCACTCCTCCATCACCCCCTACTCCTCAACCCTCTCCTATGGCACAACCCCATGCCCACGCAAAAGATGCAACACCTGCCCCTTCACTTCCTCTCTCCTCACCGTCCAAGGACCCAAACACTCCTTTCAAGTGAAGCAGCATTTCACTTGCATTTCCCCCAACTTAGTCTGCTGCATTCGTTGCTCCCAATGTGGTCTCCTCTACATTGGAGAGACCAAAAGTAAACTGGGCGACCGCTTTGCAGAACACCTGCGGTCTGTCTGCAAGAATGACCCAAACCTCCCTGTCGCTTGCCATTTTAACACTCCACCCTGCTCTCTTGCCCACATGTCTGTCCTTGGCTTGCTGCATTGTTCCAGTGAAGCCCAACGCAAACTGGAGGAACAACACCTCATCTTCCGACTAGGGACTTTACAGCCTTCCGGACTGAATATTGAATTCAACAACTTTAGGTCGTGAGCTCCCTCCCCCATCCCCACCCCCTTTCTGTTTCCCCCTTCCTTTTTTTTTCCAATAAATTATAAAGATTTTCCTTTTCCCACCTATTTCCATTATAAAAAAAAAACCCCACTAGAGCTATACCTTGAGTGCCCTACCATCCATTCTTAATTAGCACATTCGTTTAGATAATATCACCAACTTTAACTTTAACACCTATGTGTTCTATTGTACTATTGTCGTTGACATCTTTTGATGATCTGCTTCTATCACTGCTTGTTTGTCCCTACAACCACACCCCTCCCTCCACCTCTCTGTCTCTCTATCTCTCCGCCCCCCACACACACACCTTAAACCAGCTTATATTTCAGCTCTTTCCTGGACTCGAACTCAAGTTCTGTCGAAGGGTCATGAGGACTCGAAACGTCAACTCTTTTCTTCTCCGCCGATGCTGCCAGACCTGCTGAGTTTTTCCGGGCAATTCTGTTTTTGTTTTGGATTACCCTAAAGGGACCCAGTCAGAATGTCAGAATTTCATTAATTAACATTAGTTAATTAACATAAACTAATTTAACACTGGTTTTCTTCCCAATTAAAAAACTAGGACCAAGTGCAATTTTATAAAACTGGGATATTATCATATTATAGCACAGAACAGCACTTCTCTACAATTTGTACAATTCTCTTCATGCTGGTTCACAAGCAAAAAACAACTGTTTTCCGATATACAGGCCACATACAGAACAAAAGTATATGTCAGTTCAAAAATATATTGGGCAAAGAGTATCCAAGTTATTGTTTGTCATTAAGTTAAAACATCAACATACTTAAAACTATCAAAGTAAGTAGTTTTTTTATTCTATGTATTTTAGAGACTTGAACCCATCAATAGTGGTGCAGTGATCTCCTCAGAGAAACTTCTAGAAAAGCAACGAGCAGCAAATGCATCTGAAGCACAGGTGAACATTAATTGAATACACCTTGTATTCAAGTTCAAATTATGGGGATAACATGGGCTGGTTCTACCACTGGTGAGGCTCGGGCAATTTTTATGTTCCAATTATTTTATATTTTACTTCCATACCTCCTTCTTGGGGCACGTCATGCAGCGTACCCCAGTTAAGTTGGTGACCGGACAATATCGAATCCTAGAAAAATAGAGTTATTTTTTTTATATATGCTTCCCTGGGACTGGGATAGCAGATGAGGGCATAGAAATTGGGTGCTATGGTAGCAACTCGTGCCCATCTGCCCCATGGATAGTTTACCCACTGCAGAGGTGGTGGTAGGTGGCTCGCTTGCCTGTAAGCCAATTGTGTCCCTTAAATGCCAATTTTTTTTAATGACTTATGGAATGTGGGCATTGCTGGCTAGGCTAGCATTTATTGCCCATCTCTAGTTGCCCTTGAGAAGGTAGTGGTGAGCTGCCTTCTTGAACCGCTGCTGTCCATGAGGTGTAGGTACAACCACAGTTCTGCTATTAATGGCCATTTGAGGGCCTCCTCCCTCCACTGCTGGGATTCTTCCCGGGATGGTAGGAGGCCTACCCCGAGTGTCCAGGCCGCTTGGTAAAAGCTGGTGGCCAGGCCAGGGTGGATGTCTCCTGTTTTACACACACTGTGCCTATCAGAGGCTCCCCACTAAGGATTGCCCTCCTGGGCTTCCCAGCAAGACCCTAGACTCGCCCTGTTCTGGGCGTCTGGCTTCTCTTCTTCAGGGATCTCACTAGGATCCTTGCAGTGGCCACTGCTCCCAATGCTTCAGAGACAAGAGAGCTGTCGACCATTTGATTGGCTGGCAGCATTTGTAGGTGGGATTTTTTTCGGGTGAGTTGGAAGATTCACCTCAAGCCAATTAAAGATCTGACAGCTGTTAAATAACTGCAGAGTTTCCGGCCAAACATAGGCCACCTTGCACCCGACTTTAAAGACAGGCGGAATGTAAAATGCAGCCCAAAGATGTGTCGAAAGCAAGGCCAGGAGTGGAAGAGAGCAGTGTAAAAGGCGAGGCCTTGCATTTATATGACACTGTTCCAATCCCACTCCAATCCTCACCGTTTACTCTCCTCCTCTCCACTCCCATCCTCACCGTTTACTCTCCTCCTCTCCACTCCCATCCTCACCGTTTACTCTCCTCCACTCCACTCCCATCCTCACCTTTTACTCTCCTCCACTCCCATCCTCACCATTTACTCTCCTCCACTCCCATCCTCACCTTTTACTCTCCTCCACTCCCATCCTCACCTTTTACTCTCCTCCACTCCAATCCTCACCTTTTACTCTCCTCCTTTCCACTCCAATCCTCACCTTTTACTCTCCTCCTCTCCACTCCCATCCTCACCGTTTACTCTCCTCCACTCCCATCCTCACCGTTTACTCTCCTCCTCTCCACTCCCATCCTCACCGTTTACTCTCCTCCTCTCCACTCCCATCCTCACCTTTTACTCTCCTCCTCTCCACTCCCATCCTCACCATTTACTCTCCTCCTCTCCACTCCCATCCTCACCATTTATTCTCCTCCTCTCCACTCCCATCCTCACCTGTTACACTCCTCCACTCCACTCCCATCCTCACCTTTTACACTCCTCTCCAATCCTCACCTTTTACACTCCTCAACTCCTCTCCACTCCCATCCTCACCTTTTACACTCCTCCACTCCACTCCAATCCTCACCTTTTACTCTCCTCCACTCCAATCCTCACCTTTTACTCTCCTCCACTCCACTCCACTCCTCACCTTTTACACTGCTCCTCTCCACTCCCATCCTCAGATTCTTTGCTTCTCAGCTCTGCTCCTAGTCTCACCTGTTGTGCACGCAGAAGGTTTTTAATGTTTGCTAAGATAAATAGAAATTGACATTTTTGAATGTTTAGAAACACTATAGAACATTGAGCCCAGTGTGTAAATAACAATGCTTCTTAAACTAACTCGTACACAGATCGTGAAAAGATATTTCTGTAGGAGATATGCTCTGAAATGGCTAACAGTTCTTGAAAGGTAACCGGGGTATCAGAGGAGCTGAACTGTAGTAAACCACGCAGCTTGATAACCAGTTGTTAAATGATTGATTGTTAACAGGTAGTTTTTAGTCTTGTGGACAGCTCTTTCCGTTTGGTTATTACTCATAAGGGTTTATAAACATGCTGGCAATCAGGCTTACAGACATGCATATTATGGTGGCCAATAATTTATAAAAATCCTTGCACTAATGTTGAGAATTGTCAACACATATATAATCATTAACACATACACACCATCTGACAATCAATTAGAATCCAATGAAGCAAATTATGCTGCACTTCATGAAGTGGATTAGTTCCTTTGCAGTTTCTTCTATTGATTGGATTGCATAATTGACTTTTTTCTTTGTATATTTTGTTTGTTTCCCCATCTTTTGTATTTCCTTCTTTGTGGTCCTGTGCCTTGATTTTCGGCAATTTTGTAATTCCTTTAGGACAGCGGTAACTTGATTAGTATTTATCATTGTGCCCTGCCACTAAAGGTTGATGGTTTCAGAATGTTTTTCATGTTGTGCAGAAAGATTTGCTGCTCTGCTCTGTAAGATTATAGAGATTACCAAAGAACCGCAAATCTGCAACTGTTTTCAAGAGGGTTTTGTCAGATGTACATAAAAGTAACAGTGCCATTTTGTCAGTAGAACTGCAGGAAAGAAGGTCAATTTGGAGATAGAGTTCTTTGTAGTTTCATCAGTGTGCTGGATGTTATTTTATCCAATCCATTCCCTGTTGAAAGGCAATAATATTTCCCTGTACTGTTTTTAAAATAATGAACCAGACAGCTTCTGTGACGAGAGAAACAGAGTTAACGTTTCATGCCGGTGAACTTTCAAGAAACGTCAGGAAAGAAAGACCTACATTTATAGAAGCGCTTTAATATGACGACTGGATATTCCAAAGTAATTTACAGCCAATTTTGAAGTGTGGTCACAGTTGTGGGTGGTGAAGAAGTAGAGCTGTTTGTCATCAACGTACTTGTGAAAGCTAACTCAATGCTTGCAGATCATGTCATCAAGGGGCTGTTATAATTTTAATCTTTCAAAAGATATTTGAGTTATCACTACTTAACCAATTAATTAAGACCGACAGCAACAAATATGGTGACTGTTGAGTTTAATCAGAGTTTGAGACGAGGTATAACTCACTAGTTATAAAGAAAAAAATGACCATAACAAGTAGCAAGTCCTTCCTTCCTTCCATCCTCCATCGTTCCTTCCTTTCCCTCCCTCCCTCCTTTCATCTTGATGCCTCATGTTTTCACAACTTCTCAAACTACCCGTGGATTGACTGTTAGGAGTTTCTCTCCACCATCTGAGGTCTTCCAAAATCTCTTATTTATACTCTGTTTCACAGGTGGACCTTGATCAATTATTGACAAGGCTTTTTCACCATATAAAAATGTTTTTCTTTTACTAAATCTATAAAATATTAAGTTCTTTGTCTAAATCTTGGGTCAGGAAACCTGCCTTTAATGTCATTCACCTGCAGTTAACTCCTTGAACTTTTGCGCACACCTTCTGTCGTTGATCAATCAGACTTAAGTCACACATCATCTTTCCCTATCTCACCCTGGGCTGTTCTGCCTGATCAGTTGCATTCTCCAAGAAGCATTCCACCTCCAGCCTTCAAAGCTAAGTTTCATTGATTTGTATCAGTCCTATCGCCATTTATTTATGGCCAGAGCTGTTCACAAGACCTGTTAACAAGCTGTTCATAATGGCCATTAAGTTCAGCTGTTGTTTTCCTCATTAAACTGTTGAACCATGGAGTTGTTCACTTAAGTAACTTCTATTCTACTTCTGCACACTAATGAACTTGCGTTCCAGCAAAGTCCTCATTAAGCAGGGTTGAATGAAAAGCCCAACACAGTTTTGTAATATGATTGTTTTAAGTATCTACCAGTTGCTCTGCCACAAGTGTTGAGGTCTTGACTGAGCATGGGTCCTTTCTGAGCTAGCTACAAGCTAAGAATAATCATCCCAATGATTTATTTCTGGAGAAACGGAACCTTCTGCAGTCCACAGGAAAATGAAACTTACAACATTAATCTATTCCTTTACCTATTTCAAGCTGAAATGTATATCTATAGCATATGGTCTTTGTGCTCAGCCTGAAGGCAGGTCATTAGCTCATTGCAAAAACAGAATTACCTGGAAAAACTCAGCAGGTCTGGCAGCATCGGCGGAGAAGAAAAAAATTGACATGTCGAGTCCTTTTTTCTTCTCCGCTGATGCTGCCAGACCTGCTGAGTTTTTCCAGGTAATTCTGTTTTTGTTTTGGATTTCCAGCATCCGCAGTTTTTTGTTTTTATTTCATTAGCTCATTGCCTGCTGATGCTTCATCCTGAGCTGTTTTTTGCAGTTTTATTTTTGTCAGAGGTGGTTTGCCGTTGCCTTCCATTATCAGGGCTAGGACAAGGAGGCAGGTCGCAAGTCTACCTCAGCAGGAAAGGGAATTCCATATTTCTAATTTCTGACAGGGTAGCATACTGTTGCGATATAGGAGGGGGCCAAGGATAGATCTTTGGAGGACACCAGAAATAATGGTATTGGAAGGGGAAGAGAAGCCATTGCAAATTATTCTCTAGCTATGACTAGACAGAACAGAATAGGACCAAGTCAGTGCAGACTGTGGCAAAGAGAAACCTTTTAAATGGATTCAGGGCAATGATTGATCAGGTTACCCATCATGCTTTGCAATAAAGCGACCTGGACTGAAAAAGCAATTTTTGCGCAGTTTTTCTAAAAGAAACCTCACCAAACAAATACCATTAAGGAAAACAGCAGAGATTACAGGCTAGCCAGAGACCAATGTTTTAGTTTTGATGACCAGCTCTTGAATTAAGATAAGATGTTCCAGCAGAATATAAACACCTTTTCCTGGAAAATTGACTATGATAGAGTTCACATAATGGAAAATTACTGGAGAAAGCAGACGAAAGATGGACAGCTTTCTGAAGTGATTCAAATCATGGGTTAAACAAAGACTGCAGAACATAATTGGGTATTGTGCTTTCATGGGACAGTATGGCTTGTTAATATAATAAACTAATCCCATCCCCTAAAAAAAGGTATAAAAGATTGAATACATTGGAGACCTGAAATGCAGTCAAAGTGGAAGAAAACCCACTAATTGTCGAAAAGAGATGTAAGAGAGAGAGAGAGCCCGACTGACCGTTAGGAGAAGAATCTATGACCACAGGAGCCGGCCACTCCTGGCGATTGAATGACCACAGTGATAGCATATTTGAGCTGAATATAGGTGAAGTGTTTACTTGCTGGAATTAAAATAACATATTTGACCATTCTGATGCTAGATATCAGTGAAGAGTTGAACTGCTGAGAGTAAATTAACAAAGCAGCTGCTGCTTTTTTATTATTATTTTCTTTTCTGTTCTTTTCCCAACCTGTTACATCTGCAATCATTTCCTGAAACTATGTTAATTGGACTTAGGAGATTCTATCTTTTATAAATCACTTGACTAGACACACCCAGCTGCCTAACAATAGAAGGTTGGAGGAGGATGATGTGATCATCTATGTTAAAGTGTGCAGGCAGGTCAAGAAGGACAAGGAAGGATAGATTTCTTTGGCACAAGCCCATAGGATGTCATTTGCGACTTTGATGAGAGCTGTTTTAGTACTATGGTGAGGGTGCAGGTGTTCAAACAGTTCCGGGAGAGATTAGTGTGGATTTGGGAGGCAGCAACATATTCAAGAACTTTGGGGAGGAAAGCGTGGTTAGAGATGACGCTGTATTTTTCAAGGCCACTGGGATCAGGGGTTGGTTATTGAGGAGAGGGGTGATGACGGCAGATTTAAAGGAGAGAGAGACATGACCTAAAGAGAGAGAATAATTAGCAATATCAGCTAACATGACCAGGAGGGAAAGTTGGTTGGTCAGCAGTTTGATGAGAATAGGGTCGAGGGAGCAGAAGGTGGGTCCCATGGGCAAGTTGAGCTTGGAGAGTGCACAAGGAGAGAAACTAGAGAAAGATGCAAGTCCAGGGCTAGGACAGGAGAAAACTTTAAAGGAGATTCAGCTGGGTGTGGGCTCGTGGAAGGGTGGGAAGATGCAGAGGTAGCGGATTGGGTGTCAATCTTACTGACAAAAAATAGTAGAGAAAATAAGCCAGGGGTTATCTTTACATTTCAGCATAATCCTGAAATAGTGGGCAGTTTTATCAGATGTGAGCAGGACCCGATAGTGTTTAATGTGACACAATCAGATCTGGCAGTGAATGGCTAAACAAGTTGTCAGCCACATTCTTTCAAGTCTGCATCCCTTGGACTTAAAGGAGCAGAGACATGGACCATACCTGGGGGCATGGCCTGGATGAGAGTGAGAGTAATGATTTCAATGGGGATCAGGGTATCAAAATTGGAGGTGAGTGTGTGGTTGAATCAGTAGCTGCAGAAATGTTGTGGCTAACAGAAGGCCAAAGGTTAGACAGTTGGGATTTTGGAGGTGAGTTGGGTTTTTGAAAGTTAATGAAGTAAATTATGAACATATAGTGAAGTAAATGTAAATAAACAAATTTTGTGTTATTGTTGCAAATGTAATAGGGCAGTACTAAATAAAAGAGAGAAAAAAAAACCCTGCGAGGACCTGAATAATATTAAATCCCATGACCATAGTGAAGCCAGAACAAATAAGGCACACAGTTAACAAACCTCTCTCTTCCAAATATAGAGTTCCATGCATAAGAGAAGCCAAAAGATGAACTTGCCCTGGTAAGCACACTGCCACTGTTCAGTCACAAGTGCTTTTCACAAAGAGTGTTAAAACAAGTAGCTACAGGCCCATTGGGCTGAATTTTACCGGTTCCCAGGAGGTGGAGGTGGTGGGGGGTTGGAGTGGAGGTAAAATCAGAAACTCCAACGGGCTAACTTGTGGACTTTTGTGGATGGCTAAATTAAGATGGACCAAATGACTTGTCTTTAATTATTGTGATTTTTTTGAACAGTGTGTCAACATTTCCAACACTTCAATTTTTACAATCATGAGGAGTAACAGTTATGTGGATCATAATATGAATAGAAAACCATTTTAGCCTAATATGTTTTAATCACGGTGCTCAGAGAGACTAACACTATCTTAAGAAATGATTAAACATAATCTCCTGTTTCAATGTTCTCTGGAATACATTTTGACTGCATTATCACAATCATCACTTCTCCTCAAAGGCACAAGAAATACAAGCAGAAATTGCAAAGCAATTTTCCAGGAGACGGCAGCAAATCCAGAAGGTACAATATGTGAAGAAACAAAGACAGCAAGAGGTCAGTTTTATTAACTGTCAAGTGGCTGGTGTGACTGGTTTTGTAATTAAGTATCCACAACGCAGTAGTTGGAAATCAAGATGGTTGGTCAATTCTCTCAACTGCATGGAGTCAGTCTCTTGGGAGCACCACAAAAGTATAGTGTTGTAAATTAAACTTCTTTATCAGCTATCTCAAATTTAAGTAAAAGGTAGTACATACCTAGTAATGCTACTCATAGTAAATTATGAGAATACATTGTTTAAGCTATGTAAGGATATGTAATAGATTTTATACATTAGTTTTTATGAAAGTAAAGGAACAGAGGAAGGATGGTAGGGAGCACCTTCCTGGCTGCAGGTAGATAGGTCATAGTTTGAGTGCTGGCGTGTAGGAGGTAGACCAGATTGGGTGAGAAGTTTGATGATAGTGGCAGAGGGAATTTAGATGGGATAAGAGGTATGAGCAGCTCTATATGGATTAAGAGATAACAACAGGTGGTGAATGAGAATTGGGGGCAGACTATATTGAGCAAGTTAAAAGCACGGCTAGATCTACTAAATGAAAGACGAACATGTGCTACATTGACAGGAGGAAAATTGGTGCCAGTGAGAGGGAGGGAAGGGGATAGTTGAGCGAGGTTTTTTTATATTAGACCTTTGGCTTATAGGAGGTTGGAATGTAGGAGCAAAAAGTTTAAAACATTGCAGTCGGAGTCAAAAGCCAGAGGGAATGAAAGATCAGTGAGAGGCAATTTCAAAGGCATGGAGAGAAGGAAAATCACAGAGAAAAAGAAATGGGATTTTGGAAAGGTTGGGAGAAATCAGAGACCTGGAGAAGATGGGGATCACAAAGTCACAGAGAGGGCAGGCAGCTGGATCTGAGGTACAGAGAAGGTGGCTGAGACCAGCTGATACAGCACAGTCCAGGGCTGGAATCTTCTGTTCTGGAGCCTACGTTTGGTGGCGGGAGCAGAATTGAGAGTGATTTCCACTGGGAGGGAGGGGGGTGGAGTGGACGGCTGGCCATGCGTGATCTTGCACCGTAGAGCTAATTACCTAGGCGAGGAGCTCACCGATTCTCACGGTGGGGTTGGACAGGAAGTCGCCTTGCCTGCCGAAACTGCATGGGTTAAAAGGTCTGGGTACCATATTTATTGGGTACCGGGACAGGCATTCACTCACTGCAATCCAGGAGCTCCAGATTCTCCACATCGGGCAGTGTGTCCCAGAGCAGTAGCCCCACAGTTCAGCAAAGCCTCCCTGCAGATTCTCTTCCAGGCTGTTGAGGAAAGGCGGGGGGTGCTGTTTCCCAGGGTAACAGCAGGAGGCCCTCCCGTCTGACCTGGGCATAGGTCACAGCAGAGATTAGCACCCATGGGACCCACAGGAAAAGTTCTCTGGTGCGCCGGAAAAGGATGAGTGAGCTGCTGCGCTCTGCCAGGGTAAGTGGCACTGTCTACTCACTGCAAACTGACACTCATAAGTGCATCAGGCAGTGTTAGTGAGCGAATGCACAGGGATGTCAGGTAGGAGTTTGGGTTGTAGGACTCAGCAGCAGATGTGCATCTAATTTGTGGCAGCCACTTCATGCTTTCAATATCCTATCAGTTGCAGGGCAACCTGCTTGTTAATCACTTACTGGGTCTATGCAGGAAAGAGGTTTACCTTGGTTGGGGTATCCACAATGACAGATCACAGTCTCGCAATAATACTAAGGTCATCTAGGACTGAGACTTGTAGGAGTCTCTGCGATTGGAGGATTTGGAGTGGTTGCTGCTCAATAACCCACAGCACAGATGAGACTTTCACAGTGAGAGGACTTCAAAATAACCCTATCGGCATGATAAAGATGTCAAGCAATATGGGGTTACTATGGGTGAGTGGTGATTGGGGAGGGCAGAAAGATGAACTTCTCTGATCAATCTGCAAGGAGGTGCAATTGCGAGGGTACAAATGCTGTTCTCATGCTGCTCCTCCCCTGTGGGCCCATATATTTGGTTCTGCCTGAAAGCGCTCTCTGCAAAGTCTGCCCCCTTTGGGAGCAGGTGTGAAGGTGACATGAGTGCATCCCTGCTCAGGTAAGATGTCATGTTGTTTCCAAGGTGCCATGCATACGGACTTTGTCTAATTTCTCCGGGTGCACATGGTCATGGGAGAACGGAGTGCTGTGGAGGCTCTAATGCCAGAGCTCTGTATCTCAGCACAGTTTGGCGCATGCAGAGGATCAAGCCACCAGCAGGGCAGACATTAAGTAGTGCAATTTAATTCAGTTATCATAAATCAAGGAATATTAGAGCAAAGTATAATGTCTGTTACCAAAACATAGCTGGGGCCTGCCAGTCAGCAGAGGATAAAAAACCAAATAGTGAATGAAATGTCTTAGCAGCTGACTCTGCCTGGAATCTGGCAGCTATCAGGTTTTCATGGCCTGTCTGCTGTGATGTGCCTCCACAACATCCTGGCCCTCGTCATCACCATCTCCCTTAGCCAAGACACCCCCCACCCACCTTTGTAGCATGAGGTTGTGCAGGGCACAGCAGGTAACGATGATCCAGGACACTCTCTGTGGGGAGTATGGGAGAGCCTCGCCTGAGCGGTCCAAACATCGGAACCTCATCTTTAGGAGGAGTAGCGCTGCTCAGTCATGGATCAGACGGCAGCGAATACAGTAATGTAGCTCTCCTCAGCAGCATTCTGCAGACAGTGAACTGGTGTCATCATCCAGGTCTTCTGGGGATATGCCTTGTCCCCAAGGAGCCAGTCCTGCAATCGTCGAGGTCCTTCAAAAATGTGTGGCGCCTGGAAGTGGTACAGAATGTAGGCATTCTGGGAGCACCCTGGGAACTGAGCACAAACATGCAGGATTTGTCTTCTGTGATCACATGTTAGTTGCACATTCAAAGAGTGGAAACCTTTCCTATTCATGAACATGATTAGCTGGTGCCAAGGAGCCCTCAAAGCCACATGTGTGTAGTCAATAGCCCCTTGCACTCGCACGAGCCCTGTCATTGCTGCAAAACCCAATGCTCTTGCAGCCTGGCTTTTAGGATCCATGCAGAGTAGGACAAATTGGTGCGCTCTCCTGAACAAGGCACCTACCACCTCCTGGATGCACTTGTGTATCGCTGACTGGGAGATGCTGCACAGGTCCCCAGTGGAGCCCTGGAAGGAGCCACTGGCAAAAAAGTTTAGGGCAGCAGAAACCTTTAATGCCACTGGCATGGGATTGCCTCCAAATCCTTGCGGCTGCATGTCCTCATGGAGAAGCTGGCAGATGTGAGCAACCACATTCTGGGATATTCTAAGGCAACTCTGGCATTGCCTTTTGCTCATCTGGAGACAGCTGCACCACCTGCGATACACCCAAGGTCAGGCCAATGCTCGGTGTTGCACTGGCCCCTGGTCACCAGCATCCTAACCCTCTTGAGGCCGTGCTGCCTCTTGCTGCTCAGGCTGTTGCTCCCCCTAGCCCTGTGCCAACCTGCACCAGTACCCCCCCTCCTCATCCGGACATGAGCCAGTAGAAAAGTAGCATTGCCTGGAGCCTGCATGGCCTAGGCTCAATGGACCTGTGAGTGAATGAGCAATCTACCTCATGAGCACATTTTTTTTGTAGATTAGCCACTATCTCTGAGCCACCATGCCAGTGCTAAGCTCTGTGCCCAGCATGTAACTAGAGAAGGCCAACCCCACCCTTTCCTGGTGAAGGACATCCTGGAGGATAGATATATAAAGGATAAGAGAGAGGCAAAAGTGGACATTGGGCCGCTGGAAAATGACACTGGAGAAGTAGTAGTGGGGAACAAAGAAATGGCGGAGGAACTGAATAGGTATTTTGCATCAGTATTCACGGTGGAAGACACGAGTAACATCCCCAAAGTGCAAGAGAGTCGGGGGGCAGAGGTGACTATGGTGGCCGTTACCAAGGAGAAGGTGCTAGGAAAACTAAAAGGTCTGAAGGTGGATAAATCACCTGGACCAGATGGATTGCACCCCAGAGTTCTGAAGGAGATAGCTGAAGAGATAGTGGAGGCGTTAGTGGTGATCTTTCAGGAATCATTGGTGTCAGGGAGGGCCCCAGAGGACTGGAAAATTGCTAATGTAACCCCCCTGTTTAAGAAGGGAGTGAGGCAAAAGACGGGAAATTACAGGCCAATTAGCCTGACCTCGGTCGTTGGTAAGATTTTAGAGTCCATTATTAAGGATGAGATTTCAGAATACTTGGAAGTGCATGGTAAAATCGGGCAAAGTCAGCATGGTTTCATCAAGGGGAGGCCATGCCTGACAAATCTGTTAGAATTCTTTGAGGAGGTAACAAGAAGGTTAGACAAAGGAGAGCCAATGGATGTTATCTACTTGGACTTCCAGAAGGCCTTTGACAAGGTGCTGCACAGGAGGCTGCTCAGTAAGGTAAGAGCCCATGGTGTTAGAGGCAAGGTACTAGCATGGATAGAAGATTGGCTGACTGGCAGGAGGCAGAGAGTGGGGATAAGGGGGTCCTTCTCAGGATGGCAGCCAGTGACTAGTGGAGTTCCGCAGGGGTCAATGTTGGAGCCACAACTTTTCACTTTATACATTAATGATCTAGATGAAGGAACTGAGGGCCTCCTGGCTAAGTTTGCAGATGATACAAAGATAGGTGGAGGGACAGGTAGTATTGAGGAGGTCGGGAGGCTGCAGAAGGATTTGGACAGGTTAGGAGAATGGGCAAAGAAGTGGCAGATGGAATACAATGTGGGGAAGTGTGAGTTCATGCACTTTGGTAGGAAGAATAGAGGCATGGACTATTTTCTAAATGGGGAGAGAATTCAGAAATCTGGAGTGCAAAGGGACTTGGGAGTCCTAGTCCAGGATTCTCTTAAGGTTAACTTGCAGGTTGAGTCGGTAGTTAGGAAGGTAAATGCAATGTTGGCATTTATTTCGAGAGGACTAGAATATAAAAGCAGGGATGTGCTGCTGAGGCTTTTTAAGGCTCTGGTCAGAACACATTTAGAAAATTGTGAGCAATTTTGGGCCCCGTATCTCTGAAAGGATGTGCTGGCCCTGGAGAATGATCCCAGGAATGAAAGGCTTAACATAAGAGGAACATTTGAGGACTCTGGGTCTATACTTGATGGAGTTTAGAAGGATGAGGGGAGATCTGATTGAAACTTATAGAATACTGAAAGGCCTGAATAGAGTGGATGTGGGGAAGATGTTTCCATTAGTAGGAGAGACTAGGACCTGAGGGCACAGCCTCAGAGTAAAGGGAAGACCTTTTAGAACAGAGATGAGGAGAAACTTCTTTAGCCAGAGAGTGGTGAATCTATGGAATTAATTGCCACAGAAGGCTGTGGAGGCAAGGCCATTGAGTGTACTTAAGACGGAGATAGATAGGTTCTTGGTTGGTAAGGAGATCAAAGGTTACGAGGGGAAGGCAGGAGAATGGGGTTGAGAAACTTATCAGCCATGATTGAATAGCGGAGCAGACTCGATGGGCCGATTGGCCTAATTTCTGCTCCTATGTCTTATGGTGTTATAGGACCACAGATGAGTGTTGCTTCTGTTCATACATGGCTGTGCATGGAGACATTGTGCATTGACTGGGAAGATGACAACCATGTGCGAGAACCCTCCCTCAAACACTATTCAGCTTGCCTCCATTACCCTCGAGACTCTGTAGCCTTAGTATCATGGAAAGACACATGTGCCCTTGTCAGCCATGACCGTTTACCAAGGAGGATACAGGTTTTGAGTCGGAATTTTGCTGTTCCTCTTGAGGTATCCACCTTCTTCCTTCCCTCTAAACCTGACAGCAGGGGAGGGCAAATCGCACAGAATGTACGGCAGCTCCAAACTTTGATGGGTTCTCGCTGGAATTTGACCCATTAGTCATGGGGCAATGCTGCTTTATTGGGTATTGGAACCTTGAGTGGGGAACTCAGCTGAGCCTGGTTCCCCCTGGAGTGGGCTGATAATTAATAGTGTGTCCCTTCACTTGGCCCAAACACAAGATATCAGCTCTCCCACCCTTTCTGAGACCCCTCGCATATTGAATGCTTGAGAGGTTTTACGAACTGTGCAAGAACAAAGAGAGCTTCAGCCTGTGTGCGCGTGAGGTTTGCCAGTGCATCGAGCACCTTTTACCCTCCCACTGTTACCCACCAAACGCCCCCCCGATCCTTTTCCATAATCACCACCATGTCATTTCTCTCCCTCCTGTAACCACTCAGCTTCCCTCCCCCTCCCTCCCCGTTACCTGGACCCAATTATCATTTATGTTGACATTCTTGTTTTCCTTTGTTCCCTTCACTGTTGATGTGCCTATGCCCCTGACCCTGACCTGTCACATTCCCGAAGCCAGCTGTACTCTGCCTTTCCACAACCAACGCCCCATGATCCTAGCACTTCCACCCTACCTGATCCAATTCCCTCATCTGACTGTGACTGTACCCTCTGAGTCCCAGTACCCGCCTTCAAACCCCTAGGACCAAATTCAAGAGCTCATGGACCACGCCCTATGGACACTTATCCCCATGATGCTCACTGACTGGATAGGCCTTGCACTGCCCTACAGCAGGACCAGGACATTCATGACATGCTATCCCTCCTGAACAAACGCCAGACACTCTGGCTTCCTTCTTAGGACAGCTTCCCACCTTTCACCACTGATCCTCCCTCCTGCTCCAACCTTGCCCGCTGGCCCTGCTTCCTGTGTCCAGCCATGTGCAGTTTGCCAGACTGGCACCTGATCTCAGCAAGGGGGCTGACATTTCTGAGAGGTCCCCAAAGAGGACAAAGCAGAGGCTTCTCACTTCAAAGTCCTGGAAGATGTCAGCCTTGCCAGGTGCACACCACTTACGTGCAGCTCAAGAAGTGAACATACTAATTTCTGACTGGCAGGGAACATAATTTGGAAGGAGAACTTAATTCCCGTGAGGTGGCTTTTAATGAGCATGCATGATATGCAAATGCATGCAAAAGGGCTTCCTGACATTGGTCATCGGGAAGCTTGACCCACCTTTAAAGCCCCAAGAACTTAATTACAAAAATTCAGCCTGCCATCAGGAAACTGATTTTTGGCCTCCTGCCAAATTAAGTTCCCCTGCCTGCCACTGTTGGTGAACCCGGAAGCTTCCGTCCCAGATATCAAACCAAGTTTGTATGGCTTGTACTGCACCACTTAGTAAATTTATGGCTTGACGCATTTGAGCAGCCCTGGAAGTATTGTTTACTGTAATACCTGATGTTTTAATTTAAATTTTTTTAATCTTATGACTCTGTTGAAATAGGCTTCTTTAAGCTATGTCTTGTTCTTTAACTAAAAGAGTGCCTCAATGGTTGTAGCATGCCATAGTTTTGCTGCCAAGAGGATAGTACAGTGTAAAAGAAGATCTTGGAATGTGAGGAAAATCATGCCTTCTGCTCTAGCAATACTTGACAACATTTCCCTGATATTTCAAGATTTTCATGCAATCTCAGTCACCTGTGGCTTTTGCCAAATGCTGCACTAATTGAGAGGTAGGCTTTCCTAACATGAATGTTAAGGATTGCCGGATTGTGGGATCATTCCTCGCATTACCCTATAGTGGACTCATTTTGCACTTCACTGCAAAACTAGGAGCTCGAATTGCCGTCACAATCTCTTAAAAGCAAGATATCATGTTTTACGTAAAATATATAATAATAATTTCTCTGGATATAATTAGAGCAGTTCATTACTGGGATCCGATTTGAAATTTGAGTTGACAACTTCTGAGTTTGCAATACTTTGCATTTAATACCTTCTTTATGATACAAGATAAAAATATAAGAACATAAGAAACAGGAACAGGAGTAAACCTGTTGACCATGATGGATTGGGAAACGTTACTTAAAGGGATGAAGTTGGTTAGGCAGTGGCAAACATTCAAAGAGCGCATGGGTGAACTGCAACAATTGTTTATTCCTGTCTGGTGCAAAAGTAAAACAGGAAAGGTGGCCAAACCATGGTTTACAAGGGAAATTAGAGATAGTATTAGATGCAATGAAGAGGCAGACAAATTGGCCAGAAAAAGCAATAGGCCTGATGATTAGGAGCAGTTTAGAATTAAGCAAAGGAGGGCCAACGGATTGATTAAGAAAGGGAAAATAGAGTACGAGAGTAAGCTTGCGGGGAACATAAAAACTGACTGTAAAAGTTTCTATAGGTATGTGAAGAGAAGAAGATTGGTGAAGACAAATGTAAGTCCCTTACAGTCAGAAACTGGGGAATTTATAATGGGGTACAAAGAAATAGATAACCAACTAAGTACATACTTTGGTTCTGTCTTCACAAAGGAGGACACAAATAACATACCAGAAATGTTAGGGAACACAGGGTTTAGTAAGAGGGAGGAACAGAAAGAAATCAGTATTAGTAGGGAAATGGTGTTGGGGAAATTGATGGGATTGAAGGCCGATAAATCCCCAGGGCCTGGTAATCTACATCCCAGAGTACTTAAGGGAGTGGCCCTAGAAATAGTGGATGCATTGGTGGTCATTTTTCGAGATTCTATAGACTCAGGAACAGTTCTTACAGATTGGAGGGTAGCTTATGTAACCCCACTATTTAAAAAAGGAGGTAGAGAGAAAACACGGAATTATAGACCAGTCAGCCTGAAGTCAGTAGTGGGAAAATTCTAGAGTTCATTATAAAAGATTTAATAGCTGAGCACGTGGAAAATAATGGCAGAATTGGACAGAGTCAGCATGGATTTATGAAAGGGAAATCATGTTTGACAAATCTACTGGAATTTTTTGAGGATATAACTAGTAGAATTGATGAGGGGGAGACAGTGGATGTGGTTTATTTGGACTTTCAGAAGGCTTTCGACAAAGTCCCACATAAGAGATTGGCATGTGAAATTAAAGCGCATGGGATTGGGAGTAGTGTATTGAGATGGATAGAAAACTGGTTGGCAGCCAGGATCCAAAGACTAGGAATTAACAGGTCTTTTTCCGAATGGCAGGCAGTTACTAGTGGGGTACCGTAGGGATCGGTGCTGGACCCCAGTTATTCACAACATATATTAATAATTTAGCTAAATGTACTGTCTCCAGATTTGCAGATGAAACAAAGCTGGGTGGGAGGGTGAGCTGTGAGGAGGATGCAGAGATGCTTCAGTGTGATTTGGATAAGCTGAGTGAGTGGGCAAATGCATGGCAGATGCAGTATAATGTGGATAAATGTGAGGTTATCCACTTTGGTAGCAAAAACAGGAAGGCAGATTATTATCTGAATGGCTATAAATTGAGAGAGGGGAATGTGCAACGAGACCTGTGTGTTCTCGTACACCAGTCGCTGAAGATAAGCATGCAGGTGCAGTATGCAGTAAAGAAGGCAAGTGGTATGTTGGCCTTCATAGCTAAAGGATTCAAGTACAGGAACAGGGATGTCTTGCTGCAGTTATACAGGGCCTTGGTGAGACCACACCTGGAATATTGTGTGCAGTTTTGGTCTCCTTATCTGAGGAAGGATGTACTTGCTATCGAGGGAGTGCAGCGAAGGTTTACCCGACTGATTCCTGGGTTGGCGGCACTGATTAATGAGGAGAGATTGAGTCGATTAGGATTATATTCACTGGAGTTCAGAAGAATGAGATGGGGAATCTCATAGAAACCTGTAAAATTCTAACAGGACTAGACAGGTTAGTGCAGGAAGGATGTTCCTGATGGTGGGGGAGTCCAGAACCAGGGGTCACAGTCTGAGGATACGGGTTAGACCATTTAGGACTGAGATGAGGAGAAATTTCTTCACCCAGAAAGTGGTGAGCATGTGGAGTTCGTTACCACAGAAAGTAGTTGAGACCAAAACATTGTATGTTTTCAAGAAGGAATTAGGTATTGCTCTTGGGGTGAAAGGGATAAAAGGATATGGGGAGAAAGCGGGAGCAGGTTATTGAGTTGGATGATCAGCCATGATCATAATGAATGGTGTGGCAGGCTCGAAGGGCCGAATAGCCTACTCCTACTCCTAGTTTTTATGTTTCTATTTGGCCCCTCAAGCCTGCTCTGCCATTCAATAAGTTCATGGCCGATCTTCATGGCTGATCTTATTGTGTTTCAAGTCCCACATTCCCATCTACTCCCGATAACCTTTGATTCCCTTGCCTAACAAGACCACTGCCTTAAAAATATGCAATGACCTCGCCTCCACTGCCTTCTGAGGCAGAGTTCTAAAGTCGCGCAACCCTCTGAAGAAAAAATTTCTCCTCATCTCTGTCCTAAAAGAGCAACCCCTAATTTTAAAACAGTGCCTCCTAGTTCTTGACTCACCCACAAGAGGAAATGTCTTTTCCACGTCCACTTTGTCAAGACCTTTCAGGATCTTATCTCCTTCAATCAAATCACCCCTCACTCTTCTAAACTCCAGTGGAAACAAGCCCAATCTGTCCAACCTTTTCTGATGAGACAACCCACTCATTCCAGGTATCAATCTAGTAAACCTCCTCTGAACCTTCTCCAATGCATTTACATCCTTCCTTAAATAAAAGACCAAAACTGCACACAGTATTTGAGGTGCGGTCTCACCAATGCCCTGTATAACTGAAGCATAACATCCTTACTTTTACATTCAATCCCTCTCGTAATAAAGGCTAGCATTTCATTAGCCTTCTTAATTACTTGCTGTACTTGCGTACTAACTTTTTGTGACACATGTACTAGAATACCTAGATCCCTCTGCACCTCAGAATTATACAGCTGTTCTCCATTTAAGTAATACTTTGCTTTTTTGTCCTTCCCGCCAAAGTGAACAACTTCACATTGTCACACATTAAACTTCATTTGCCAGATCTTTGTCCACTCACTCAACCTATCTATATCCATCTGCAACCTCCTCATGTCCTCTTCAGCAACATAATTTCCTACCTATCTTTGTGTCATCTGCAAATTTAGCCACCATACCTTCACTCCCCTCATCTAAGCCATTGATGTAAATTATAAAAAGTTGAGGCTGCAACACAGACTCCATTCGTCACATCCTGCCAATCAGAAAAAGACCCATTTATGCATACTCTCTACTTTCTGCCAGCCAGCCAGCATTCTATCCATGCTAATATGTTACCCCCTAGACCATGCACTTTTATTTTCTGTAATAGCGTTTAATGTAGCACCTTATCAAATGCTTTCTGGAAGTCCAAGTACAGTACGTCTACAGGCTCCCCTTTATCCACTGCACACGTTATTCCTTCAATAAAACCCCAATAAATTGGTTAAACCTGATTTTCCATTCATAAAACCATGCTGACTCTTCCCAATTGGCTTGAACTCTTCTAAGTGGCCAGATATAACCTCCTTAATGATCAATTCTTACAACTTCCCCACAACAGACATCGAGCTAACTGGCCTATGGTGTCCTGTTTTCTACCTCCCTACCTTCTTGAATAGAAGGGTTATATTTGCTACTTTCCAGTCTGAACGAACCTTTCCAGAATCTAGTGAATGTTAGAAAATTAACACCAGCGCATCGACTACCTCATTAGCCACCTCTTTTAAGACCCTAGGATGTAGTCTATTGGGACCTGGTGACTTGCCAGCCTGCAGCTCCATCAGTTTGCTCAGCACCATTTCTCTAGTGATTTCAGTTTCACCAAGTTCCTTTCTCCCATTCACCTCTTGATTTGCAGTTATTACTGGAATGTTTTTTGTATCCTCTAGAGCATTTGTTTATTTATTTATTCATTTCTTCTGCCATTTCCTTTTTATCTACTATTAACTCCGACTGTCACTCTCCAGAGGACCAACACTCACTTTACTTACACTTTTCCTTTTTAAAAACCTGTAGAAATTCTTGCTATCCATTTTACATCTCTAGCTAGCTTCCTCTCATACTCTAATTTCTTTCTCCTGGTTAACCTTTATCCCTTTATCACAAGCACACAATATTTTCTCTTGAATACGTTGTCCTACACTGTGGCTACTGTTAGGGGGGCCTGTAGACCACTTCCACAAATGACCTTTCCCCCCTACTATTCCTCATCTCCACCCAAACCAATTCTACATCCTGATCTCCTGAACCAAGGTCATTTCTAACTATTGCACCAATGCCCTCTTTGATTAACGCCTTCCTATTCTTCTTGAATGTCATGTACCCTTCAATATCAAGGACCCAATCTTTGTCGCCCTGCAGTCACGTATCAGTAATTGCAATCAGATCATAGTTATTTACTTCAATGTGGGCCATCAATTCATTTATTTTGTTATGAATGCTATGTACATTCAGACAGAGAGCCTTCAGTTTTGTCTTTTTGCTACCTTTGTAACATACAGTCTTGACTGTTGATGTATTCTTAGATTTTTTCTCTTTGTCCCTTCCTGCCATTCTCTGACCCTCATTTCTCATATTACTATTTTGCTCTCCTGTCTTGACTCTACACCTTGAACTGCTACATCTACCCAAGCTTGAGATCTCACCCCTCTTGTTTAGTTTAAAGCCCTCTCTATTTGGATAATGTTATGGTGTGATTTTTTAAACCATATTTTTTTTGAAAAGTGAGAAAACTTAATATTAATTATTTCAAACTTTTTAAGAGGTTTACAAAGATGTTTGTATTTTTACAATTGGTTGTTGGTATCATTAAAGGTAAACAAAACAAAATACATATAGTCCAAGGCAGCTGTTTAGTTATTACCAAGATGCCTGCAAAGGGAGCTCGAACTTGACCAGGAGCACTGCAAAGGGAGTGACTTTGCAGGTTCTGGAGGTGACCAGGACCAAGTTCCCTGGTACCTCCAAAGGCAGCAAATATAAATATTGACAGTAATGGTAGTGACCATGATTGTCTTGTTACAGACAGGCTAAACACTCAGCCAAGTCATCCTTATAGGCTAACAATAAATTTTCATTTGCTTCAATGTGAGGAACTTTGTCAGACATTGGGAAGACTTTCTGACCAAGAATTAAGCTACTCATGCATAAAACTTGCTATCTGCAGTTTGTCCTTTGACGCTAATTGGAAATGTAAATAGGGTGGATTCCACAGTATTGGAAACATATTGTGCAATTGTTTCTAAGTTGAGCAGCTCTGTAATATAAAGAAGGTGTTAATTAACAGTCCCATTGTATAATTCAATAATGCACTAAATCAGGCTTCCTTATACTTCAGAAATTAGCCGAAAACAGATTTTGTATAGAATATATGGAACAGAAACAGGCCATTTGGTCCAACTATAAGCTGACATTATACTCCCCATGAATCTCCTCCTATTCCATTTATCTCATTTCATCCTTTCAGCATATCTTTCTATTCTGTTTTCTCACAAATACTCATCTGTTTCTTTTCGAAAGTATCTAAGCTATTTGTCTCAACCACTTCCTGTAGCAACAAATTCCACATTCTCTGGGTAAGAAATTTGTCCTTATTTTCCTGTTGGATTTATTTGCAACTATTTTATATTTATGATGTCGGTTTGGATTCTCCCACAAGTGAAACGTTCTCTCCACATCTACCCTGTCCTACCCATTGATAATTTTAAAGAAATATCTATTTGGTCTTCTCCAAGTCTTATCCTTTCTAAAGATAAAAAAAATCCAGCCCATGTAGCTAATCTCTCAGTTCTGGTACCATCCTTGCAAATCATTTTTACACTTTCTCCAGTGCTCCTATGTCCTTTTTAATGGTGTGGAGACCACAACTGCACAGTGCTTTAAGTTTAACATAATTTCAGTATTTTTTTTAACACATCGCCTCTAGATATAAGTCCCAGTGCATTTTAGCAGTTTTAATTGCTTTACTGACCTACGATGCTGCTTTTAATGATTTATTCACCTATACCCTTAGATCTCTTGGCTCTTCTACCTTATTCAGTTTCTTACTTGCTAAAAGTGTCAGTGATGATTCTGTTTTTTGTACCAAAGTGCATGCACCTCATTTTTTATCAAGGTTAAACTTTATTTGCTAATTAGCTACCTAGTCTGTAAGATTTCTAATGTCTTCTTGTAATATGTTGCATTCTTCCTCAGTGTTAGTTATGCTACACTACTCGCTGCATCCCCTACCCTCCCCAGCTTTGGTGTCATCTGCAGATTTTGATATTGGGTTACTTATTCCCAAGCCCATATCATTAATATAAGTTAATAACAGTGGGCGGAATTTTCCCATCTGGGACTAAGCCCTGTCTTGAGGGGGCGGCGGAGGGGAGGGAAGGGGATTGCAGGGAGTGTCTCATGCTGTGGAGGCAGGAAACCACACCACATCTTCTGGCCCCAGCATAATTAATTATGCATCCAGGGGTTCCGCGCCGTCTTCTGTTGCGGGGTGGGCTTGATGGCGCGTGTCCCGCTGTCGTATCAGGGCACCATATTTAAAAGGCGTCCGGACATCCACAATGTCAGACCAAAAACAGAGAGATGCCTGCAAGCCCATCCGTCAGCCCTGCTCTGAAATTTATTTTTACCTCCCTACGCGTCCTCCTGGACCATGTCGAGGTGCGCAGGAGTGTGCTGTACCCGCCTGATGGGAGGAGGTAGCCAAGCAGAGATACCAGTGCTGCTTGGGTGCAGGTGGCCGATGCTGTCAGTGCCCAGTGTTGCAGAAGAGGTCAGCAACGCAGTGCTGGATGAGGATAAACAACCCTCTTTGTTCCGCCAGTGTAAGTCTCATCAGATGGTTGCATAAACCACAAAGGCTCCAATATGTCAGTGTCCAACGCTCAGTGGCAATGGCATGTCCTGCCTCACAGTCCCACTTCAGTGCATCCACACTGCGGTGGAATGCCCCTTGTGCCTCCCTCACCCTTCAGCAGACATGGAACACTACATGGAAGGGTTTTTGGGGATGGGTGGGGGGGGAAAGAGGGGAAACTGGCTTAGTCGCAGATGGAACCAGCAACCTCTGCAAATCACATGCCTGTCTGAGCCCCCCCCCCCCTTGCATGTAGATTTGCTCAGCGCTCTGGAGAGAGCAAGTCCACAATCCTTCTGCCCAATTCGCACCAGTAATGACATGGGCTATCTCACGAGGGGAGGGATGATAAATGAACCAATTTCCACTGCTCCAACCCATGCAACATGCAACTCCTTTCAAACATGTTCTCTTCTTTGAGCAGGAGAAGGTCCTTTATAATTGCAGAAAACGTGAGAAGACGGGGTTGCGGAGCGCGGAAGGGGGTGACCATTTTTCAGGTCTCTGACTGAATTCAAGGAGAGGGCACCTGAGATCGCAGGAGTGGAGCTGCATCGAGCCATTAACGATGGGGAGCTCAGCTTTGGGCACCCATCTGGTAAGGATTCATCCATTCAATGCAAACCTGAGGGTCAAATGTGCCTCCATGTTCGAGGCAGCTGATGCTGTCACTTGCACTCTTCCATCTCACTTACACTTGCTACCCGGAAGAGACCAAGGCCCAAGGAGGAGGAGGACTCCGTGTCAGGCATCAGCCACAGCTCCAGACCAGAGATATGCCAGGAGGGAGTGGAAGAGGAGAGCTCCACACCTGTAGAGCAATCACAGCAGTCACTTGCACCCTCTACCAGCTCAGGAACACACACCTCAGCGGGTATTAGCACTAGTTTAGGAAGGGTCTCACAATCTGGTGGTCACCGCATGGGCATGTGTCCCCAGCAGGAGGAAGCAGGTTCAGCCGAACTCCCCGGCTCTCAGAGGACTGCTGGGGAAGAGGCACCTGAGGTCCAAGTCAAATGATGAGCCTCTGGAATTGGCCTTCCAGCTCATGGTAGAGAGTTAGCAAGAGGCGGGGAAAATGCAGAATTGTTGGAAGCCCTCAACAGAGTGGCACATGAGTGATCTCTGAAGAAGTGGTGCCCACATGAGCACGTATGGAGGTCTCCATAGGGAGGATGGTGGAAGCCATGGAGACCCTGGACCAGCAGAATGCCCAGTTTCTGGTGGAGATGCACGCAGACTTGTATTCCATCGTCATTGTCATGGGTGAATTCATGCATTGGCAATATAAAAGGGGAACAAGCCACGTCGACATCCCTCCAGGTGCCCTTTCCCCTCAAGGAGCTAGGCTGGGGCCCTTGGGCACTCAAAGGGAGGGAGAGTGGCAGCTGGATAGCCGTGGGCCATCCACTCAGGACTCTGAGGTTCCTTCTGAGTCCCCTTTGCCTGTGACCCCTCCAACCTCATCCTCTGTCACCGCAGAGGGAGCAGCTGGCCCACAGGGTGACAGCCAAAGAAAGCAAGGGCCCCCAAGGCCTCAGCTCTCCAGAAGACATCAAAGGAAACAGGGCAAACAACTCCACAGTCTACCCCCACCCTGGCTGCGGATGTCAGGGCAGCACCGAGGAGAAGTGGTAGGCAATGTAAAATCAAGAAAATTTGAACAGTGAACAATGTTACTGTAATAGCTGCAAATATGTTCACTATCACTAAATAATGTCTACTGTTGCCTTTCAGCATCATTATACAGGCTTCATAAGACCTCCCACCACCCCCAACACCAGCAGTTCAGCTGCATGCAGCCAGACCACAAATGATCCTGGAGGGAGAAGTGTGTGTGTGGCAGGGCCTTTCAGAGCCACATGCAAGCATTCTCCCAAACACCGAAGCTTTCATCTGTCACACTCATCTTGTCCTGAGCATTTTCAATGCTGCCTGCTGGGGTTCTCTTTCAGTTGTCCATCTGAGCTGACCTGCATCTCCATCCCCCCTCTGATTGCACTCCCATGCAGCACCTGTGCCCATCCAACACATCGCAAGGATGGCAATAGTTACATTTCTGATGAGCTCCCCCACCATTTCCCGTCCCCCAGTCACCCATGCCCTTTCCCCCATAACAATAGACCCCCCCCGGCATAACCTTTGACCTCCCCACTGTCACCTTTCAGTCTGAACCTTTGTCATTCCAAGATGTCCAGATGAACATGCACATTCCGTGTCTTTCAGAGAACCCCACCAACCACCCTCTCCACACCTTCCAATGCTACAAATGCATCCTTGGCCTCCCATCCTACTGCCCCCTGTTACTCTAATCAACCCCTCCTGCAATGCCCACCCTGAGTTCGCTCCCCAGGAGGCAGTCATTGACTCCACAAACCCCTCCCTTGCATGTTCACCTGGAAATTCCACCCCTCACAACCTACACCTTCCTCCCCTCTTTCTCCTCCCTTCACCCTCACTCCTTCTTCCCCGCATACGCCCTCCTCCCCCGAACAGCTCCCCCCCCCGCAAACTTGCTCCTTCCCCCCCCGTACTCCCACCTTCTCCTATACACCTTTCCCCCTCCAGACTCCCTTACACCTTCCTCCCCTCTTACACCAACCTCCCCATTTGCAACATTCTCCGTTACACCTTACTCTTTCCGAACTCGCTCCCCCCCAAGATCTTCCTCACCCACTCACACTTAAACCTTCCTCTTTTCCCCGTACCTCTTTGCTGCATCCTTACCAGCCCATGACGAAGTCCAGAAAGTTCCGAAGCATCAACGAAGTCCACGAAGATCCAAAGCCTCCCACCTTCCATGAGCTGCTTCGTGGTGAAGCCATGTCCATGAGGATCCACCCAGCATGTGTTGCACGTGGTCCTCCAGGGCCCAGTTGCTGTACATCTCCAGCATCATCTTCTCCTCCAATGCCCATGACCTGAGCAAGGCCCTAAAGGTAAGTCCCGACTTCTGCACATCACGCTTGTTGTGACGTGTTCTGGACTGGCATGTTTTCTCAATGGCGTAACGGAGAATCGGGCGGTTCCGGGGCAGTTCTGGTCAGGCCTTCATTTGCACCCCATTATGGGAACGCAGGTTGGCCTCACGCCAGCCTCCAGCGGGATTCCCGATCTGCCACGGCGGGCAGCATTGGAAGATGGCACTGAAAATTCATGCCGACATGAAACCGATTTTTGGGCCTCCCATTGAATTCTCCGCTCCCTCCGCCCGCCATTGATCCCACTGGCGGGGGCTTGGGAGAATTCCACGCAGTGATCTCAGCACTGAATCTTGTGGAGCCTTCCTTCCTACTGAATAACTCTTTACCCCTCCTCTGCTTTTTAATTTTTTTTAGGCAGTTATCCATTGAGCTATTTGTCTTCTGGTTCCACATGTTCTAATCTTTGTCATGAGGCATGTTAGCAAAGACTTTTTGAACATGCAAGTGTATGACATGTACCCCATGATCCTTATCTCCTCTTTCAGTTACCTCTTTAAACAATTAGGTTAGTTAAGTATGACCTACTTTCCCCTTCCCCCTTGTCCTTCCCAGGATTTGTTCTATCTCCCATTCCTTATATGGATTACCATTTGCTGTCCATCAGTCCTCTGACACCACCCCCTCTTTTCTGGACCTTCTGTATTTTCTAAACTAATGCTGCTACTATCTCTTTCCTACTTTCCTTGAGTAAGCCTGGGGACACACCATCCAGACCTGGGTCTTATCCTCTATCAGTATTGGAAGCATATTCACCATCAGCGTTTTATCCTGCATTCATGAGAAACAAATAGGATATAAGGAAAGCAAGTCTATACCAGCAACAAAAATACAAGAGCATATCTTTAACCTTGGCGTCATACTTTCGGATGCAGATAGATTAAAACCCTACCTTAAAGCTGAGAGAACCTATTTCAATTTAAATATAATAAAATAACATAATATTAGAGTTTTGATTAACTTTGTAGCTCTTTTTATATTCGTGCCTGGGGTTGTATTCAACTTCCAGTCCAAACTTTTATCAGATTTTATTTCATAACCCAGTAGAATGACTGGTTCATGGCTTCATTTGTTTCTTTGAACAGACAATTCATCTGCAAGAACAGACAGAAATGAAGAGGAGTCTTCACTTGGAGACTCGCAATAATAAACAGAAAATAAAGGATCTCGGGGCCAAAAAAGCAAGGGAAAGAGAACGAAATAATAATCATCAAGAAGATCAGTACTATATTGCAATAGAATGTGGTGAAACGTTCAATACAGATGATGGTAACTAAATTATCCCTTGGATAAAATGTAAAGGCACTGATGAATTGTTACACCTAGGAATTTTGGGGCCTATCTCCCACATAGCGGGTGAGAGTCCATTCCACATTAGAGTGCTTGATATTATGGAAACCATGTACCCAAAGTGTTCAACTCGTGCAGAAATGTATTTTAACTAATAATTGGTATGAATATCACACCACTTTCCTACTCCAAAACTGGATGACGTGGGTCATTTTTAGAGGCTGTACACATGGATAAAAAGGATCTGCTTGTGTATGAATACAAAACACTCATCCTCACACGTGTGCAATCTTTTGCTAAATGCAACAGTCAAACACCCAGGCGTAAGGCACAACTTGGAACACAACCAAATCCGAATGAATTTCCACATTCAGGTTTATTTCTAAGAAACGCCGGTGTATTTGGAGTAAATGGGTAGTTATCCCAGGTCTGAGAAGTAAGAAAGCTGCAGCCACATGACCCCCAACTCTGCCATTTTTTTGTGAGCCTAAGTTATTTGGTTCACATGAGTGTGAAATGGGCATTATTGTTTGGTTTTCATTCCTCAAAACTACCGAATGGCCGTTCTCAAAACAGGACTGTTTCCCTCAAAAGTGGATGGTTGATCACCCTGAATATTATGCAGAAAGACAATGGCAAATATTGCCTTAGACCAAGGTAAAAAATACGTTGTGGTGTGAGAGAGCCTTAACACAAATTGAAAATCATTCAAGTTACTGTTTTGGGCATTGCATCAAATATCAAAGAGCTAGAATTATAGAAATTACTGAATGGAAGGAAGACATTTGGCCCATTGCATGTGTTTGCTGCCAGCTCTTCAACTAGAGTTATCTGCTCTAATCCCATTTTCAGCTGTTTTCCATTTATCATCTTAATTTTCAAATACTTATCCAACCCACTTACAAATTCTGCCTCAGTTCCAATTTGTGGCAAAGTATTCCATGGGGAGAATTTTCTCCCTGTCCGGGGTGGGGGGGTTGTTTGGGAGCGGGTGTGGGCAGTGATCTGCTGCACGCCACCATTTTATGTGGGTGGGCCAATTAAGGCACATCCAACATGACGTGCACCCAGAAACACTGAGTGCTCCCTGTGCGTGTGGGGGAGGAGGCTGAGTCGCGGCCTGTCCTCCCTGAGCATAAGCTGCCTCAGGGAGTTCAATTTCATTATCAAAATGTCAATAAAAGATTTTTAAAAATTATTCAGACATGTCCCCTCATGTTACAGTGTTACATGAGCTGGGACATGTCTATGACTTCTATTAAAAATTTTTAATAGAAGTTTAAAAACTTCATGAAACCTCATCCTGCCCGTGGATGAGGTTTCAGGAGAAATGCAAAGGCCACCTGGGCTCTTTGCCTGCCCGCCAACCTTAAGGTTGGACAGGCAGCTCTGTTAATTATTTTAATTGATATTTAAATGGCCTTACTCGGCCTTTGACAGTCGGGTGCACAGCCGGCTCCGGTGTGCGCCCACCGAACTGAAGATCTGACTGACGTGTGGTGACATCGGGACGCATGCCTGACATCACCGCGTGTCATTTTATGTGTCAATGAGTGGGTCCCGCCCCCGCATGCTGACCAGAAAATTCAGGCCCATGTTCTAATCTCCCTCTATGGATAATTATGCTTCTAAATTCTCTTCATTTTTCAAGTGACAATTCTGAGTATACCCTTGTTGCGATTTTTTCAACCTATGGAAATAATCTTTTGCCATTTAGCCTCTCAACAATTATTACAGTTTTAACATTTTTCATTAGATTGCTCCCCTAATCTTTTCTGTTACAATCAGAAAATCGCCAATAGTTTGAGTCTTCCTTTCATAACAATAACCTCTCATTCATGGTATCATTTTACTTTTCTGTTCACTTTCCATAGTTTTAAAATCCCCCCCCCCCACCCCCCCGATAATGGGTTTCCCAGAATTGCATGCCTGATTTTTTTGCTCGTGGGATGTGAACATCTCTGGCAAAGTCAGCATTTATTGCCTATCCCTAATTGCCCTTGAGAATGTTGTGGTGAGCGTTTTCTTGAATCAGTCAAATGTTGCCTTGATGTCAAGGGCAATCATTCTGGACTCACCTCTTTTGCCCATGTTCGGACCAAGGCAGTAATGAAGTCTGGAACTAAAGGGTTCTGGCAGAAACCAAAGTGAGCATTGGCTGCTAGATTATTGAAGAGTAAGTGCTGCTTGATTGCACTTTTGATGATATCTTCCATCACTTTGTTGATGATTGAGAGCAGACTCATGGGTTGGTAATTTCTCCTGCTTTTGTGGACAGGACATAGCTGGGCAATTTTCCACATTTTCGGGTATTTGCCAGTATTGTAGCTGTACTCGAACGACTTGGCTAGAGACATGGCTATTCCTGGAGCACAAGTTTTCAGTACAACTGCCAGATGTCAGGACCCATAGCTTTTGGCACAAGTCCTCAGATGTTTGTAGGGAACAATTTGCAGGGCCGACTGGACAGAATGTGTCTTTGTTATTTCTGGTGTCAAGGTCAATGTTTTTTTATATTCGTTCATGGGATGTGGGTGTCACTTGGTGTTTTATTCCTTTCTGGCTTTTCTGTAGTTGCTTGATATAACTGATTGGCTTGCTCGGCCATTTCAGAGGGCAATTAAAAGTGAACCACATTGCTGTGGGTCGAGAGACACGTATAGGTCTGACAGGGTAAAGACAGCTGATTTCCTTCCCTAAAGGACATTACTGAACCATATGGTTTTTTACAATCATCCAGTACTTTCATGATCATCACTACTGAAACTAAGCTTTTTAATTCCAGATTTATGAATTCTGTGATTGAATTTAAATTCCACCAGCTGCCATAGCGGCATTTGAACTCTACTCATTGGAGCATTAGACTGGATCGCAGGATTGTAAGTCTAGTAATATTACCACTATGCTACCATTCCCAACATTGGCCTAGTAAGTTTCTTTTATAGATTAGGTCTTCCCTACTTGTTTTTTACAGCATATTCAATGCTCCTGAATAAAAAAACCTAGAATCCCATTTGCTTTTTTTAAATTAATGTTTTCGAAATGCACTCTAAAGTTCTATGGGCTGGATTTTTGCCTCCAAAGGCAGTAGTTCGAGTCAGGAAATACCTGGCCTTGGTAAACAGGCCCCGTATTTCACGACATTCCCGGGGGGAAGGGGCAGGATGGAGTCGGGTCAGCAGGCTCAGAAGCAGTGCGTGGGTGGCCACAGGGGCAACTGTGTGCCAAGATGGGCTGGTTAGTGTTGTAATAAACCTCTAAGGGATAGCAGCATGCTATTACTAGAAGGGAGGTGTGTCATGCTGTTACCCCTTAAAGACATAGTTATCCCTTTAAGGCACATTACAACAGTTAGAAGGCTCGCCTCAGTTCTCTGGGATTTTATGCCAATTGTATTATAAGATTTTAGGCCTTCTAGCCCTCACTCCTCACACCCTCTCATCCCCAACTACCCCCCCATGGCCCCTTATACTCTGCATCCCAACCCATGCCAATTCATGCCCTCCCACCTAGCCACCTCCCCAATGGTCCATTATACCCCCATACCAACTTACCCAGTATCCACCCTGGGCAGACCTCAGGAGCCATTTGAAGATTAAATGAAACAAAGTTCCAAAAATCTAATACAACTCTCACCATAAAGACTTAATAGTAAAAAGAAAATCCCATTCATGAAAGCCCATTAAAGCTTTTATAAAATCTCAAGTGTTTAATCTCTTATAAAACCAAACAACCTTCTACTCATACCTCACATCAAGACAGCTAACCCTGCAGTAGGTTCTTTCACTATAATTCAAACCGTAATCTCAGAATACCTAGCTGAGATAATTGTAACTTTTAGAAATGAGTCAAGTATTCATGCCCTTATGCAATGCCAACAAACAACTATTGAAACTGCTAGAACAGATGCTCCATCATCTCACTATCAATCAAAGCAATACAGCAGAGTTGTTTTAACTGTCACTGATGTCTGAAGCCTATTTTTCATTTCTAAACTGCCAGGCATTTAAATAAGTTCAGATCATGGTGGTTAGACAGTTCTTATCCATCCTTCAAGAGCGCTTATGTCTACTCCATAAATTTGTGACACCTATATAGCTGGTTAAGGTCATTGCAACAGCCAACATGGGGTCTGTTTGAATTCAGCACTGAGTTCAAATGACCTTGCTGTGTTTGAGTTTCCCTCATGTGTGAATCATACCCTGGCCCCTTATTCCTGCTGGCAAGAATTGGATATGTCAGAAATGGGGCAGGATTTCTGCATCCATGTCCCGCCCATCATTTTTGAAGTTCCGTAGAGTCGGGAAGACTCTGTGAATGTAGATTCATCTACATCCTCAGGTTTCCCTGTTATGAATCTTACCGTGTGGCATAGTTTTGCTTTCCCTATTCATTTCATCCCAAACCTTACTTACCCAGGTTTCCACCACCTATTCATGTCCTGCTGTATCTCCAACATTCTTCTTTAAGGCCTAATTTGATATCAACAAACTTCTCTCTTGTGCCCAAATTATTTATATGACTAGTGACTGGGTGATTCCAAGAAAGAGATTTTGGGATGAGACTGCATTTGCATCCTGTGACTAAGTGCGGTGGGGGGTGCAGCACTCATCCCGTTGGCTGGAATGGCGGGAACTCACGCCTGATTCCGTGCTTGGAGGGTCATTAATTATGCACAGGCAAATATCGGGCTGACACATCTGGCGGGTCAGGAGCTGATTTGTTTGCCCGCCATCAGCTTGTGGAGTTGAAGGTCCGGGCGCCATATCTAAAGGTCAGTCCATCACTTAATCTCGCTTTCTCCAGCCCATCTGTCTTCCGGACATGTGCAGAGATGTCTTGCAGCTAGAAGAAGAAGGCCAAGAGCCTCATGAAGAAGGTAGCACCCCTGCTTCACTTATCAGGCTCTCCAGGTGCACAGGCAAATCCTGTATCCCAGGGATGGCTGCAGAAAGCACAGAGGCTTCACCTCGCTGGTCTGGGAGGCCGTCTCAGAGCAGGTCAGCATGGCTGGTAACTGCACCCGAAATGCCACCCAGTGCAGTAAGAGGAAGAATGATCTCATCTGCTCCACCAGGGTAAGTCATCCTTCAACTCCCTCCAGTATCAAACTTTCATCATGGCATCATGCACTCAAACAGCTACTGTCTTCAGGGATCTCACACAACCATTAGGGGGAGACACATATCAACACTCATTCTCTCGCTGAGGCTTTCACATTACCACTATCCCTTCTACCATGTTGCTTACATTCCATCCTCTGGCCCTTCTGGAGAGGGCCCACCGGACACAGGGGACATGCATTTCACCCAACCTCTGCTCCATCCCTTCTCATTACATGCCTTTCTTACTTCTTGATACCGGCCAAGCTGGCACACAACAAACGCAAGAGATTGCAGACCAGGGAAGGAATGGCCAACATCATTGCCCTCAATGAGTTTGAGGACACCGCAGCTGACCTGGCTGGGGAGGACAGAGATCGCACTTGTAGGGAAGGGGAGATTAGCCTCTCCCAGTAACCTAGTGCAGATCACATCATTATCATGTCATCAAATCCTGACAATCAGGATTTTTGGGTTGTCAGGCAGGCGCGGTGGGCAGGCCTGGGAGTGACTGGGAAACAGACCGCCAACCATGATCAGCCCTGGACCGCGATTTCATGCTGGCTGGCCAGTTAGCGGCCAACCAGCGTGAAACGCATGCTGCCGGGGTGGGGGTGGGAAGAGGGCAAGCAGTGAGATCAACGCGGACATGGGGAGGTGCAGAATGAAAGCTCCTGGAAGGCAGAGAGCTGCCTCAGGGAGCTGAAGAATTTTAAATACAAAAATAAAGAATATGAAATTCTGGAAAAAGTGTTGCCACATAAGACTCACTCACTTGAGCATGTAGATAATAAAAATTCTGCCCAAACATTTTTATTTTTTTAAATTGATATCAGAAATCTCATCCCACCCTTGCATGAGGTTTCCTCAAAAATGCAAAGGCCGCCTGGCCCATTCGCCTGCTTGCCAACTGTAACATTGGACGGGCAGCAAAAATCCACATTAATTGAAACTTTAATGGCCTTAATAGGCCACTTAATTGTCAGCAGGTGGCTGCCGACTCCTGCGTGGGCCCGCCGACTGAAATATTGCGTGAGTGTGCGGTGACATCGGGACGCTCACCCGACATCATCACGTGCCATTTTATGCCCGATTGAGTTGGGTGCGCACTCACCCATGGGACGTAAAATTCTGCCCAGTGAGTCACAAGCAGTCTTATCTTGCTCATGCTCATTAACTGAAATTCTATTTTCGAGGCACCAGCAGGTCAAGGCCCCCAAGCCAATCGAGCACCAGTGCAAGCCCCCAGACTACATCCGAAGAGGAAGCTCCAGAAGAACTGTCACGCGCTAACATGCTCACCAGCTCAGAAACACACACAACATGGGGTACAGCTGTAGATTAGGCTTGGCCTCACTTTCTGGAGAACACCTCACTGACATGAACCGCAGCGGTCGGAGGCAGGGACAGAGCAGGTCTCCAGGACTTGGAGGGCAGCTGGAGACCAGCCACCTGCTTGGACCGAGTCAGATGATGAGCCACTGGAAGCAGCTACCATTGCTGGAGATGCAATGACAGGCTGCGAAACATCAGGCAGAGATTCGACAGTCACTCAGACTAGAGCGAATGATGGATAGGTCTGTCTGTGTTCTGCCTGATGTGGCTCCGACATGCAAGCGCCTGGAGGTCACCATGGGAAGGCTGGCGACCACCATGGAGACCTTGGTCCAGCAGGAGCTGTCAGATTTTGGCTTGGTCCTGCACTCCATGGCCACACACCCTGGGTGGGCAGCAGCAAGATGTAGGCAACACGGGGATGAGGCACCTTGACCTCACTCCAGGTGCACCATCTCCTGCAGGAGTCAGGGCAGAGCCCTCAGCACCCACAGGCAGGAGAAGCGTCAGATGGATACACCGGGGGCCTCCTCTCAGGACATTCCAAGGGTGTGCAGCCGCTCACAGCCCCTCCTGCCTGTGACCCCATCCACTCCAGCTTCTCAGGCTGCCGAGGGCAATTCTGCCCCTGCGCCAGGGCCCTCCAGGCCTCAGGACACCAGAGGACGTCCGCCAAAGTCATCGCAGGCATCAGGACGTAGCAGCCAGCAGGCTGCCTCCACCTCTGCTGCGGATGTCAGGGCTGCACCCAAACGCAGTGCTAGAGTTAGGAAAGTTAAGAAATTTTGATGTCGCTTTTGGGCCACAAGCGTGCTGTACGTGCAAAGAAGTTGCACTTTTGTTAATATATTTGATAGTTTTGTAAATGTTTTGGGCATCTGAAGGTGTTGTGATTTTGTACATTGGAACCCTCTTATTTCGAGGTTTAGCTTCCTCCCACTCAGTGATAGTGTCCCATTGTGAGATTCACATTCCTGTGATGTCAACCTCAGTTGAACTAGTCGCCACACCTTGTGTGATGTCAGGGAGATGTGTTTAAATCTTTATTGGAAGTGTGTGATGTAAGCGTTTCTAACCCTCCTTCCTCAAGGAACACCACTGAGTGAGGGCAGCTCATCAGCATTGATATTCTAGTGGCATTTGTGTCTCCTCAGTGGTGGTGGCAGAGGAAAAGACATGCACTGGAGGAAGAGATCCCTGTGACATCTCAGTCACAGCAGTGTTTGCATCATTAGATGGCGGCAAAGGCTTCAAGTCTTCTCTCGTATTGCTCTTGCTCCTAAGTGGACTCTCAGTTCCCAGAGTGAGCTCACTCACAGGGCCCCACCGGCCAAAGCAAAGATCATGGCCTGGCAATTCATGAGGCCAGAAAGTGCAAGTGTGATTGCGGGACTTGTTCTTGCTGCACGTGTGTGGACACCCCTGAGTTGAAAGAAAATGGCATTGAGGGCTAGGAGAGATGTGGCCATATTCTCTCACTTAACTTTACTCTTCCTGGAACCTGTCAGTGATTAAAGTATCACGGGCACGTCTCCCATGTCTTCCTTCCTCCGTGGTGTGATCGCACTCATACTGACCCTCAGCAGTCTCCTGAGGTTCCTGGGCCTCCAAATCGTCATCCTCCAATGACCTCTCATCCTCTCCAATTCATCCCCTGGCAGGGGGTCACCGCTTTGCAATGCCAGATTGTGAAGGGCGCAACACACTGTGATGATGCGGGAAACCCTGTCAGGAGTGTATTGGAATGATCCACCTGAACGGTCCAAGCACCTGAAGCACATCTTCAGAAGCCCTATGGTCTGCTGTATAAGGGAGCATGTGAAGGTGTGGTCCCTCCTCAGAAGAACTCTGGGGTGATGCACTTATGTCATCAGCCAGCATTTCAGTGCATACCCCTTATCCCCAAGCAGCCATCCCTGCAGACGTAATGATCCCTAGAAAATCTCAGGCACGTGTGAATGACTCAGGATGTAGGAGTCATGGCAACTCCCAGGGTACATGCAGCATGTGCTTCCGATGATCAGAAACCAGTTGTACATTGGTGGAATGATAGCCCTTGCGGTTTATAAACATTAGAGCCTGCTGCCACTGAACCCGTGTAGCCACATGGGTGCAGTCTATTGCACTTTGCACTCTTGGGAAACCTGAGATGTCAGTAAAGCTGGTGAATCTCGCGACCTGGCTATCTTTGTCCAGAGCAAACCTGACATAATGATGGGCCTTCCTGTAAAGATTATCTGTGGCTTCCTTTATGCATCAATGTGTTGCAGACTGAGACATGCCACACAGGTTGCCTGTTGATCCTTGGAAAGACCCAGAGGCCAAGAAATTGAGAGTTGCGGTCACCTTCAAAGCAACTGACAGGGGATACCCTCTAACTCCACGTGGGGTCAGGTCTTCATGAAGATTGTGACATATGTGATGTACCAGAACTCGGGACAAGCGCAGACGTGCATGGCATTGCCTGTAACTCATTTGTAAATCGGAGACTCTTCTACCCTAGGTCTGGCAAGTAACCTCCGTTTTCTGGGTCTCTCCTCCTGACCCTCCTGCTCATGCTCTGGCTCTGTTTGACCATGTCCCTCCTGCTGGAGCTGCGTGCAGAGTCACCCCTCCCTTCTTCACCTCCCCCATGGCATTAGGACATGACAAAGGCAGCATTGAGCCCTGGATCCATATTTGCTTTTGCCTTCTCTCTGAAAAGAAATGTTGAAGACACCAAGTGGCAAGAAGCTGAGTAGGTGAAACATATGGGTACTGTAAGGGTCCATAGTTTTTCCTGCCCTTACTTACATGGTGCCTGATGCCACCTTGTCTCTGAGACACTAGCACACGCATCGAGATGACCAAGATGGCATCGCAGATATGTAACATGCGTGAGATGCTAAGATTTCATTGAGATGAGTGACCCAACCAAGCTCTGTGCTCAAATCTCTGATGTTGCATATTAATGAATAATCAGCTTTTTAAAAAATTCATTTACAGTAAGTGGGCATTGCTAGCTAGGCCAGCATTTATTGCCCATCACTAATTGCCCTTGAGAAGGTGGTGGTGAGCTGCCTTCTTGAACTGCTGTAGTCCCTGTGTAAACCTACAGTGCTGTTAGGGAGGGAGTTCCAGGATTTTGACCCAGCGACAGTGAAGGAACAGCGATATATTTCCAAGTTAGGATGCTGAGTGGCTTGGAGGGGAACTTACAGTTGGTGGTCTTCCCATGTGTTTGCTGCCCTTGTCCTTCTAGGTGGTAGTGGTCATGGGTTTGGAAGGTGCTGTCTCAGGAGCCTTGGTGAGTTTCTGCAGTACACCTTGTAGATGGTACACACTGCTGCTACTGTGCGTCAGGTTGGAGGGAGTGAATGTTTGTGGATGTGGTACCAATCAAGCGGGCTGCTTTATCCTGGATGGTGTCAAGTTTCTTGAGTGTTGTGGGGGCTGCACTCATCCAGGCAATTGGAGAGGTATTTCATCACACTCCTGACTTGTGCCTTGTAGATGGAGGACAGGCTTTGGGGAGTCAGGTGGTGAGTTACTCACTGCAGGATCCCTGGCCTCTGACCTGCTCCTGTAGCTACAGTATTTCTATGGCTAGTCCAGTTCAGTTTCGGGTCAATAGTAATTCCCAGGATGTTGATAGTGGGGGATTCAGCAATGGTAGTTCCATTGAATGTCAAGGGGGGATGGTTAGATTCTCTCTTGTTGGAGATGGTCATTGCCTGGCACTTGAGTGACAGGAATGTTATTTGCATTTGTCAGCCCTGGATATTGTCCAGGCTTTGCTGCATTTGGACATGGACTACTTCAGTATCTGAGGAGTCATGAATGATGTTGAACATCGTGAAATCATCAGTGAACATCCCCACATCTGACCTTATGATGGAAGGGAGGTCATTGATGAAGCAGCTGAAGATGGTTAGGCCTAGGACACCACCCTGAGGAACTCCTGCAGTGATATCCTGGAACTGAGATGATTGACCTCCAAACACCACAACATGGTCAATGAGTGGATGCCCTTCGGTTCACTAGGAATGTCAAATCTTGTGAACATATGATGGGCCTTCGCTGGTGGAATGCCCTAAATGATACAGCTGTGCCTCCTTCACTATTGCCTGCATTCCTATATTCTACATCCCTATGTGTTACTCTTGAGATACAGCGACTGTGATATGAAGCCACTTAGTTCTGAGCAGCTCTTTAACAGTGCTAATGAAGCCATTGGCTTTCAGTGGCTTTTATCACAAGTATGTCTCCCTCCTTTCTTTCTAAGCAGACTCCTGCTCACTCCTGCAGCAACAAGAAGTTAGAGGGCGACCCTAGAAAGGCCTCCTCATGTTTTCCCTTCCCCCTCACTGCCATTCAATAGCCTTCCCACCCTATTGTCCCCCTCATGTTCATCAACTCCACACTCTCCTCACAGCCCACCCCAGTTGAAGTGCTAGTTTCTGAAAGTGGAGGCCTGCATGAGTACCACACACTGTGATGTTCCTCCGGACAACATAGGCAAAGAGCAGGAGCAGACCAACCCTACAGCCCCAGCAGAGTGGCGTACATAGCAATAAGACTGGAGCTGCGCTATGGCAGGTAGGCTATGTATGTTACACTCACCTCAAAGCTACCAGTGAACTGAGGTCTGACTTGTGCACGCCTCCCCTTTTCAAACGTGTTTGAGGCCGATGTAATTTCCCGCTGGCGCGAGGCAAGATTGGAAAGCCTAACAAGATGCCAGTGAGCAGCTGTTTTAATGAGTATTCATGAGATGTTAATGAATGCAAAAGGCGTTCACGGTGGGATAACTGACCTGCCTGACACCCACTATCGAGAGAATTGCAAGCTGCTTTTACACCGGTGGATTTCTGACTTTTTGCATGCCGCTGGATTCTCCGCTCCCGCCCTATTTCTGTATTTAAGTGGCAGCATTTTCTTTAACCCCATATCCCATGGACTTTTGGATGAAACTTCTTAAATGGCAGCTTATCAAATGCCTTCTGAGCATTCATACAATACACCCACAACATTCCCTTTATACACTGTGATGTCCTCAAAAACATTCAAGAAAGTTTGTCAAGCATGACCTGCCCTTTACAAATGCAGGCTGTTTGCCCCTTACTATTCCAGGCCTTTCTAATCATTCATTAAATCTGTCACGTATTGTTGACTGCAGGGGATAAAAAAAAAATGCACCGTTTGATAGTAAATCCAATGGGAACATGGTGAAAATAACCACAAACTAGGCTGGGACCTGGATGTGCTAGGCTCTTCCCTTCCTTTAGAGTTTCCCTGACATTTTTGAGGGGTGAGATCTCAGTCCACTCCAGAAATGGATAATGATAAGGATGGGGACCTGGAACTGGCCTCACAGCAGATTGATGCAGGATTGATGCTAGTGTGCCAATGAAAATGGTGGATGGGACGTGGTGGTGTAGAGAGCAGAAGTAACAAGGCCCTAAGACTCAGATACCATGGGGTGAAGGAAGGGTCCTTGAAATGCTGGTTACTTTGCCACCATTCGGTTACTTGCTCCCAGGATCCTAGATACCCCCAATTCCATGGACGGTTCAAGCACAACAACCATTCCCAAGATCCTTTGGACACTCCTATGTTTTTAGCTCAATGAAGGCACCTACAGTTGGCATAGAATCAATTACATCAGTTTGTCCTTGAAATGCTGGGCGAGTGGTGTTGGGGCGGAGACCTGGTGCAGGGGGCTGGATTTTCAAAGGGTCATGGAGTCAGGACTCAGTGCGGGTGGGAATTAAAGATTGCAGTCCCAGATGTTGTCTTGGGATCCTGATTTCTCCAGGACAGCTTTGAATTGTGAAAGGACTAGCGGGTGGAGGGATTGAGAAACAAGTTCACTGTTAATTGATGGCCCCTTAAGCTCCTTAAGGAGATCATTAAGGGGCATATTTGTTTGAAATTGGAATTTTTAATTTCTTCTGGCAAGCCCAAACGTTCTTGTGTAAAATTGTGCACAGCTGTTGGGTTTGCCACGGAGCCCTGGGAAATTACTTGGCATTCATTTTTAAACTTACTCTGTGGGTCCAACGAGTGCTGACATGAGTGCTGCTCTTACCCTTCTCACCCATGGCCGCTTTCCACTGTGTTCTACCTCTAGGAGTTGCCCACTCTAATTGGCAAGGCAGAGGCAGTCCCCAACATGGTCTCTGCTTCCTTTGCCATTGGCGCCAGGCAGGCAACTCCTGTCTTCTGGAAGTGAGTGATGCCGAGCTTGCCTCCTGTCCGATTAGGTCATTCAAAAATAGCCTCACGAAAGTGACACAACTCGGGCGCGGAGTTGGGACCCAGAATTCATTTGGGTGTCAGGTTCCCGAACCTGCAATGAAAATGTGGCCCAGGGTGTCTCTGCCCTGATTTTCGTTTCATTGCACCAGGAATTGAGCATTCTTCATGGACAATGGAGCGTAAAATCTGCACCCCCGATATGCAAAGATTTAAAAGCAGACTGTTCTTTTTTTTTAACAAAATAACAAACTGATTATGTTTTGGTTAATTCTTTCTATTTTATTTTAGATAATCTATGGAATAACTTGATCTCTCCAATGCTCTTCATAAATGATAATTTTGGCAATAATAACCACTTTAGAATACCTAATCAACTTGTGAAACATCAGACACAATGGAATGGTGCCAGCAACAGCTCCAGCAATGAGTCCTTGGATTGCTGGATGGATAATACCAGGCGGTCACAGCACAGACTGATGAGAACTAAGACTGAACAGATCCTAGTGTTTGATGAATTCTTTGATCAAGAATTATAGCTTTTCTGTTGAAATGAACCAATCCAAATCATTTCACAGCAATAAGATAAGTTCACAGAACCATTTGACAATTCCCCTTTGAATACAGCATGGCTTGAAGAATGAACAGAGGCCATGCAGAGCAGGACAAGTTGTTGAAAGACGGAGCAGGGGAGAAAAGCTCTGAACAGAAAACCATATCTGCTCAGGGTGTTCAGGGAGAAATTTGCCTTTCTAAAATCCAATGAAAACAAATATGTGATTTATCTACACTTCAGTAAAGATGTCCTTACTTAAATTCGCCACTTGCTGCAGCCCCAACTGCAACCTCAGAGCAGGGCAAGGACAGCATTTCCATTGGCTGTGAAGATATTCATGGCCAAGAACTTTTATGCATCTGGATCCTTCCAGCTTGCAGTTTGCCATCCACTATTGCATGGTGGAGGTTACTGACCCTCTATCACTGAGTAGTAGCAGGTGGAGTAAGCACACAACTTTTGCAGGCTTCCCATGGTGCAGGTGCCATTGACTGCAAGATATTGCTTTGCCATGTACCAGAATTGAACGGGATTTTACTCCCTCAATACCCAACTTGCATGGCAGCAAGTTAACCGTGTGTGACTTCAGTCTGAGCTTTCACTCAGACTTGTGGTGGAAGTTGCTTATGCTGCCGTGGAGGCTGAAACATCAGCCATCTAAAGCTCTATCATGCTTGGGTCCTATGTGCTGATGGAGATGGCCACCACTTTTGTGCTGAAAAGAATGGGTTTCAAGCTCAGTACAAAGTCCTGTTCCAAGTTGATACTAGACCTTTCTGTGCCAAAGGACATTAATCCCGGACTTCCCAGTGCACCTACCATTTTCTGCATACCTATTAGCCTCTTTCTGTAAGCTGCCCCATCTAAATGCTTATCTGACTGATTTGCAGCAGATCTCATGTGCGATCTTGTCCTCTAATGATTTGGCATCTACTCCATGCTTGCCCTGGCTGGAGGCCGCTTGTGCCTGGTGTCTCCCATATGGAGATTCTGCCTCTAAACCCTATCCTCTAAATTATCTAGTGTGCCAGTATCCAAGCTGGTGGCTTCATGTGTGCAATCAAGTTCTGTGCCTTCATCAAAACTGCCCTCTTGCCGTTCCTCCACTGCCTGACCAGATTACAGGTCTTGGATTTCTAATGGGTGAAAGGAACAGGGTAAGGTTATGGTGCAGGGAAGGGGAAAAATAAGAAGTGCATGCTTATACCATCTGTAGCTGGCAAATCAAAAGAGTATGGGATAAGAGGGAAGTGAATATGAGAAGGAGGATTAGGTATGAGAATACTGTCATCTTCAGTGGTTTCAGCTGCTTTGCTGAACACAGCCTCAGCAATGAGTGTCCCACTAATAGCAAGCACCATTTCCTCCATAGGAGTAAGGACATGCAGGCGCATCTGTTACTATCTAGTTAGTTCCTGCCATTTCTGTTGTCTGCATCCTTTTCCTGTAAGAGAGAGGAAAGTGTGTCAATGAGTGTCGTGCAAATTGTTTGGCTGATGTGGCTGTCATGGGTGAATGGCCAGAGATGTGTGCAAACTCTGAGATGGGGGTGTGAAACTTGCAGCAGTGCCAAGTGTGTCAGGGTGAAGTGTAGCCTATGAATAAAAGCAAAATACTGTGGTTGCTGGGGATCTGAAATAAAATAGAAAGTGCTTGAAAAACTCAGCAGGTCTGGCAGCATCTGTGGAGAGAGAGGAACAGAGTTAACATTTCAAGTCCAATGTGACTTCTTCAGAACTCAGTTCCAAAGAAGAGTCACATAGGACTCACAGTAGGACTCTGTTTTTCTCTGCGCAAATGCTGGCAGACATGCCTAGTTTTTCAAGCACTTTATATTTTTATTGTAGCATGTGAATGTCGAGTATGAATTCTGATAGAGATTGTTGGGAGGTGTGATGGGGGTGTGGTGATTTGAGCAGCGCCTGACGGTGGTACAGTTATAGCAGGGTATAGCACTTGAAGATGCTTTGGCTGACCTTGACAACTCCTGTGGGTTCATTGAACCTGGCACTGTGGCCAGATCCTTGGGACTTGACTTCTGGCATTGACGTCCACAGTAATCTGCTCCCACTTGCCTTTAGAGCATGTATCTGGAGGACCTTCTGTCCCCCAGCGATTACAGGACATCTCTCTTCCTTTCCAACTCCTCCATCAAGGCCTCAAAAGAATTGGGGCCTGTTCACTCCCATGTAGTGTCATTCTGTCTTTCCCATGGAAGATTCAGTTCCCACAGGACTCCAAACACTTGCTCCAGCCACGATGCACCTTTCCTTTAAAGAGATGCGGGCTATCTTTAACAGGTGCTAGCCCCTCATGATATTGAGCTCCTATTCAGGCACCCAGCCAATCAACAGCACGGTTGGTGTTGACTAGATATGGAAATCATTTAAAACATTGGGCAGCATGAAGTTTGCATGTTACCTCCATTGCAGTCAATGGTGCAGATTAACCATGTATCACAATCCCCCGCACACGGTTTGGGGAGCTATCAAATGTTCCATTTTTGATGCAATTCCTAAGTAATAATAAACATGGAAAGAATATGTTGGCCTTGTGTCTTTCTTCTCTCTTCATATTGGCCATAATTATTATGCCATGTGATAAATGAAGAATGTTTCATTGAATGCAAAACTGCGTAAAGACTGAAGGATGAAGGTAATGTTAGCACAATGAATAATCAGGTTCTTACAGACGCCTTAATGAATAATAGATTTATTGCAACATATTTATACATCAAATATAATTCTGTTCATTCTAAATGTTTACATCTAAGTCAGTGTGCCCACTAGAAAAAGGTTAACTGTTGTACAGAAACATCTACTTCAGTTTTAATTTATAATTTAAAGAATTGTTACTGTTGCATTAAAGAAGCATTAACACCAAACCCAGTGTTTGACTTGTGAACTTAGTGATTGTGATTTAAATTAAAAGAAGTCACAAGATGGTGGAGGAACCACTTAAAAAAATTAAAAGTAACAATGAATCAGTTGGTGACCCCACTAATGGAGAGCAGGTCATTTTTTGGCTTCATTACATTTAAAGTGATTTTTGTTTAATTATGTACTTCATTCTTATATTGGTTGTGTTAGTATTATCAACTGAGAAAACACCATTTCAGTGTGAAGTTGAGGGATCTTGGACGCATTGTACCATTGTGTTGTCAGTTAACCCTAGGCCATACATCTGAACTTTGAAGGCCATATGTTTTAGGGGACATCTGGAAGCAATGTTAGCAGAGCAACTTTTGGGATATCTTGCAGTTATTTGTTGTACCGGTTGATTTTTCATTGCATTGCCACAGGAAGTCAAGACCAAGTGAGGTCTTTAGGTCAGATACAGTTAGATGGCAGGAGATAATTGGATGAGAACTGGGTGAGAACTGTGTCACGAGGCAATGCCCGTTTGTTTTTTTTTTGAAAATATGATTGTTCAGCTCTCAATTGACTGGAAATTTTACAATTTAAACTGAGACAAAGCAAACTGCTTAAAAATGCAAGGCCACATTCCAAGATGATGATGAGAAACAAACAAATCACCCTCAGTGTGAAGAGAGAGACATTTCCTATAATCCAGACACCCATCAAAACTTGTAACTGCCTAAGGAAGGGACATTAAAAATGCAAAATGCTGGTTATTGAAACAATGGCTGTCACAGACAGACACACACAAAACCTCTAGGAAATACACAATGGGTGAAGTATTTCAAAGCAAGGCTGCCAGCCACGAGAGAGAGATTGCAAGTGACATAGGTGGTGGCAAGAAAGTCTTCAGGAAAGGAAAAAGGCTGAGGGATGCTCTCTCTCTCCCTCTCTTTCTCTTTTGGAACAAGTGTGTTTCCCAATTCGAGGAGCCAACTCTACCAGAAACCTACCAGCGAACTGAGATCTTGTAATAATTGCATCATCTTCTACATCTGACCGTATCCAAGAAACCAGCTAACCTAAAATGGCTGCAGCATTTAAAATCCATGTCTGAAGAATAACCAAGGGACACTTAACCATATATTATTTTACTTTTTATTTTGGAATCTTACTCCATTTGTTTCTGATGCCTGTATGTGTGTGTGTGTGTGTGTGTGTGTGTGTGTGTGTGTGTGTGCCCAAATGATTGAATGAAAGCTGAAAGCTTCATGTGTTTCTATTACTTTTTTTCCAGGTTTAGTGGTTAATAAGTTAGCTCTTTCTTTGACTCAAGAAAACCTTGTTTGATTGGCTCCTTATTACAGCTTAAATAGTTAAATATATTCTAATTTGTGAAAAAGAAACATAAACCTGTGTTGTGATCAACCGAGGAGGTTGAATAGAGGGGGACCAGTTCACTCCTTCTCACCTGGATGTAACAATTGCAACACCAAAGGCAAGAAGAGGCAAGAGGAGGAAAGTAGAGTGTAATTAGAGAGTGGTGGAGATGATAGAGAAGGGTTTTATTTTTAACTCATTTGTGGGATGTGGTCATCACTGGCAGTGCAACATTTATTGTCCATTCTAAAGGCCGATGAGAAGGCGGTGGTGAACAGCTTTCTTGAACTACTGCAATCCATGTGATTTAGGTACACGTGAAGCATTGTTATATTGGAGTTCCAGGATTTTAAGCCACAATGATATAGGAACTGTGATAAACTTCCAAGTCAGGGTGTTCTGTGATTTAAAGGAGAAATTGGGGGTGATGGTGTTATGATGATGTGACGTGTGCATGTGCATTTTTAAAAATTCATTTATGGGATGTGGGCATCGCTGGCCAGCATTTATTGTCCATCCCTAATTTCCCTTGAGAAGGTGGTGATGAGCCACCTTCTTGAACTGCTGCAGTTCCTATGTAGGTACACCCACAGTGCTAATTGGGAGGGAGTTCCAGGATTTTGACCCAGTGACAATGAAGGAACGGCGATATATTTCCAAGTCAGGATGGTGAGAGGCTTGGAGCTTCAAGTGTTGTTGGAATTGCACTCATCAGGCAAATGGAGAGTTTTCCATCTCACTCCTGATTTATGCCTTGTAGATAGTAGAAAAGCTTTGTGGAGTCAGGAGGTGAGTTACTCTTACAATATGCCCATTCTGTAGCTACAGTATTTATATGACTGGTCCAATTAATTTTCTTCTCAGTGGTAACCCCCAGGGATTTTGATGGGAGATTTAGTAATGGTAATGCTGTTGAAGGTCAATCGGAGGTGGTTGGAGATGGTCATTGTGTGATGCAAATGTTACTTGCCACTTATCAGCCCAAGCCCGAATTTTGTCCAGGTCTTGCTGCATGCAGATTCAGACTCCTCATTACATGAGGAGTTGTGAATTGAACTGAACACTGTTCAATCATCAGTGATCTTTCCTTTCTGATTTCACAAGGGAGGGAAGGCCATTGATGAAGGAGCTGGATGGATGACTTAGGGCACTGTCTTGAGGAACTCCAGCAGCGATGTCCTTGGGCTGAGATAATTGGCTTCCAATCATCTTCCTTTGTTTTAGGCATCTAACCAGTGAAGAGTTTTCCTCGAGTTTCCCATTGACTTCAATTTTACTAGGGTTCCTTAATGCCACACCTGATCAAATGCTGCCCTAATGTCAATAGCAATAACTCTTACTTCACCCCTGGAATTCAGCTCTTTTGTGCATGTTTGGATAAGTCTGTAATGTGGCCTGAGCCTAAGTGGTCCGGGTGGAACCCAAACTAAGAATCAGTGAAAAGGTTTTTGGAGTGTAAGTACCACTTGATGGCATTGCTGTGACATCCTCTGTTACTCTCGAGGTTGCTGGGAAGGGAAAAGGGAAAGATAGAGAGACTTGGGAGGATGTCAAGAGAATGGAAAGCCACCCAAGGAGAACTGGGCCCCATGGGAAGCAACTACAGAATTGCAATCAATGAGACCGATAATGTAGATGCATCAAGATCTCAAGTGGGGAAGAAGGGGAAAGTTGAGGGGCAGAGAAGGTGGGGATGGGAATGTAAGAGGATGTTAAGGATGGGATGTAAGAGTTTCTATTGCTATTTAAAAAAGAAAAGAGCTAACAAATTGAGTGTTGGTCCATTGGCAGTGAATCTGGCGAATTAATAATGCAAAATAAGGAGATGGCAGATGAATTGAACAGGCATTTTGCATTGATTTGCACAATAGAGGATACAAATAACATCTCAGAAATTGCTGTAAATCAGGAAAAGGAAGGGAGGGAGGAACTCAGGAAAATTCCAATCACCAGGGAAGTGCTACTGAGAAAATTGTTGGAGCTGCAGGCTGACAAGCACCAGGATCCTGATGGACTTCATCCTAGGGTATTAAAAGAAGTGGTTAGTAGGATATTTGATGCGTTCGTTTTAAATTTCCAAAATTCCCTTTATTCGGGGAAGGTAGGGAGGGAGGAAGAAAGCAGGAAACTACAAGCCAGTTAGCTTAACATCGGTCATGGAAGAAATGTTAGAATCTATTATTAAAGATGTTATAGCAGGGCAGTTAGGTAAATTCAAAGTAATCAGGCAGAGTGAACATGGTTTTATCAGAGGGCAATATTGCTTAACAAATTTATTGGAGTTCATTGAAGAAGTAGTGTGCTGTGGATAAAGGGGAACCAGTGGATGTACTGTACTTAGATTTCCAGAAGGCATTTGATAAGGTGCTACATCAAAGATTATTGCATAAAATAAAAGCTCATTCTGTAGGGGAAACATATTAGCATGGATGGAAGGTAGTCTTGCTAGCAGGAAACAGAGTAAGCATAAGTGGGTCATTTTCTGGTTACCAAGATGTAATAAAAGTGCTGTGCCACAGGGATCAGTGCTGGGGCCTCAACCTTTTACAATCTATATAAATGACTTGGATAAAGGGACTGAAGGTATTGGTGCTAAATTTACTGATGACACAAAGATAGGTAGGAAAGTAAGTTGTGAAGAGGACACATGGAGGCTACAAAGGAATATAGATAGGTTAAGTGAGTGGGCAAAGATCTGGCAAATGGATATAATGTGGGAAAATGTGAAATTGTTCATTTTGTTGGGAAGAATAAAAAAGAAGCATATTAACTAAATGGTGAGAGATTGCAGAGTTCTGAGATACAGATGGATCTGGGTGTCGAACTGCATGAATCACAAAAGGTTAGTATGCAGGTACAGCAAGTAATTAGGAAAGCTAATAGAGTGTTATCATTTATTGTGAGGGGAAATTAATGCAAAGTTAGGGAGGTTTTGTTCCAGTTATATAGGGTGTTGGTGGGGGCCACATCTGGAGTACTGTGTATAGTATTGGTCTCCTTATTTAAGGAAGGATGTAAATGCATTGGAAGTAGTTCAGAGAAGGTTTACTGGCCTAATACCTAGAATGAGCGGGCTGTCTTATAAGGAAAGGTTGGACAGACTAAGCTTAGAAGAGTAAGACGTGAATTGATTGAAACGTATAAGATCCTGAGCAGTCTTGACAAGGTGGATTACAAAAGGATGTTTCCTCTTGTGGGAGAATCTAGAACTAAGGGTTCTAGATTTAAAACAGAGATGAGGAAATCATACTCTTATTGAATGGCAGAGCAGGCCCAGGGCAGCCGAGTAGCCAAATTCTGATCCTAATTTGTATCGGCGTATGTAGGTAAAAGGAAGGAGGAGGAAAGTAGAGTGTGAAAAATGTGACAGGTAAATGAGGGAAGGAGGGTAAAGAGATAATACAAGGGAAAGGGGAGGGAGAGGAAGAGCGAAGGAGGGGAGAGAATGAGAGAACAGGGGTGATAAAAGTGGGAAGGTGAAAGGGGCAGGAGGGAAAGGGGGAAGGGGAGGAGGAAAGGAAGAGAGGAAGATAGTAAGTAGTGGGAAGAAATTACAAGGGATGCAGGGATAGAGAAGGATTAAGGTAAAGAGAAAGTACAATGAGAAGAGGAAATAAAGGTGGGGGAAGTGGAGTACAATTAGAGGGGAGATGGGGGTGAAAAGGAAGATTCATGATGAGTGAGGCGAGAGAGAGGAGAAGTGAAGAGGGAGAGGGAGGAGAGAAGCAAAGGAAGATCAGAAAACATTCTGGAAGAAGTTATCTAAGAGGTAACATTTTATATACTTAGCTAAGGTCTGCAGACAAGACATGAAACATAGATTGTGTTTGAAGCAGTGATTAAAATCCTGAAAGAAGGCTTTATCTGAACTAGGTATGAAAATTCACATAGAATTTACTGGAATCCAGTTTTTCATTACTCAAACTGTTCTTGTTATTAAAGATGTAATATTACCTCCATTGAAGCTACAGATCAGTCAGGGGGAGGGCAGGGTAGGTGACAACACAGCAAGGGGGAGGCTCAGGGAGGTGACACTGCAGTGAAGGGGAAGGTTGATCCCCAGATTGGAGGTGTGGGGAATAAACATTTGAGGCAGCAAAGCTGGTGAAGCACAGCAGGCATCCCAGTGGTGGGAAATAGCAGGGGGCAAGATGCAACTGGGAGCAGGGCAGGAGTTTCATTATCATTAAAAAAAACTACACTAATTACACAAAGCAGCAGTTCCATTTTTTAAAAGATTACGCTGTAATCTGGGTGGCCAAACGCCAGTGATCAAGGAAAACAGTGGAAGGTTTGAAATGGGGGAAAAGATTTTTAAAAAAGTAAATAACTTAAGAATTCAAAATATTAAATTACTAAATCGAAATATACTTTGATGTAAATTGAAACTGTAATGGTACAGAAACTAAGTTGACAACAGCTGACAAAGATCATATTTGCTAAACAAAATCACTGCGGGGTCAAATAGTGCCATTACAAATGATTCCAGCATCTCATATTAATGGGAAAATCTTACAATAATGTGACAAGGCAAGCGCCGTCTGGTGTAAAATCGGTGTGGACACAATTTTGAAACAATGTTCACATAGTTTATATTGATCCAGATTTTGTGGTCAGTAATGAAGGAAAGGTGCTCACCATTTATTACTTCCACAGGTGGCCACAGACCTTTTGTGGGCATTTCAGGGCAACTTAGAATCATTGGTTGACTGAAATAGCACAGCAGCCTCTACAGGACCTCTGGGATAGCATGTCTCCTCAATCTGCTTGAAAACCCCTGAAACACTCAGCTGGATTTTGATGAGATCATCGGGACCCCGAGGCTGGGGTCATTTTCGGCTCCCAAGCTTGCTTGAGGTTGGAGTGCAACACATGTTAGCATTCTGCAGGAGACTGCCACTGAGTGGGTCATCACCAGGCTTTCTGTCCAATTATTGATGGCAAGTGCGATCAGGGGGCCGAAGATTGAAGAGATGGGCCCATTTAAAGCACGCCTGCCAGCATTCAAAGTGGATGCAGCCAGAGGGATCAGCTCTGAAGGAACATGCTATTGGAGCATTAACATGGCAGCCTGTGTTGGTACGGCAACCCCACAGATAAGTGACACATCCCTGGAGGTCATGCTAGAGGCAGTGAGAGCCGGGAGGAACAATTTATTTCTGAAGAGCAGCGGGTGGAGGCCTGCCAGGCAAGCTAAGGGGAAATGGCTGGAGATCGCTAGAGAATTCAGCAGGTGCAGTGTGGTTATCAGGACATTGGTTTAGTGCAGGAAACAATTTAACAACCTTCTCAGGTCTGGCAAGTTGGATTTTCATGCAGAGCCAGGTTGTAAGCTACGAGGATCTTAAAGGGATAGCATGCCTCTTAGCTGGACAGCTTCAAGGCAGGCAGTGTATAGGAATCCTGAGGAGATGTGTGCTCAGCGGCAACCCTCACCTGAGCACAGGTTATCGAAGCAATGTAGATTTGGGAGGATGGTCATGTAAGCACAGGACCTGCAATACCAGAATCATCACATCTGACTGTGGATTGCAATGGTCAGATGGGAAGGTTAACTGTAGCCGAACTATTCATCCTCACATTGCAGGAGAAAACACACAATGCCTATGAGAAAAGTTATTCAGGGGGTGGAGTGGCCAATCTGGCAATATTAACACCCATTGAGGAGGAGGCCCTTAACCTTGACGCCATGGTAGCAGTGTAGGCTGCTGCTGACAGTGAGATTGGGTGTACATACATCATTCTGACAAACACCAATCAGATGTTCTCGCTCACCTGGTAAAAATGGACGTGCACCTGGGCCATGAAAGGGCTGAGGCTTGACAGGATATCAATGGTGCCATTACTCGAGGGACTCCATTTTCTGGAACTGTCCCCTACCCTCCTGACTGAGGCACATTTAGAAAGTTCAACAGCTACTGACTTAAGGTATCCCCTGTGCCTTGTAGCCTAAGGTCGCCCTCCAGGAGCGCACACAAGCGCACACTCAGTCACCATCTGTCTCGTTAGGTGCAGCCATCACTGGCACTGCTACTCTGACTTATTCAGGAAGCTGATCCTTTGGCAGTACAGTCAATTCAGCTGGTATCATCCCTGCCCCTTGGGCAGCATCTCCAAGTCCCTCTGTGCAGGGTGCTGTCTGTGTTGCTATACACACTGCTCCTCATCACAGCTCCAGCCAGTTCTTCTGATACAGCCACAGTCACAAGTTCCTTAGATGCAGAAATAACCTGGCACCTGAATGTGATGATGACTAAGCACAAGTCCAATGACACCCTCTCTTCCAGCACACTCAATATGACAGCTCAACTTCCTCAGTCGTAAGTCTGTAATTATTCATTGGCTGCTTATTGGCTCTTGCCCCTTTTAAACAAAAAAATACATACCTGAAGCTTCACTGAGTACTGTTGTGCTGCCCCCTCAACTGTTTGATGAGGCATGGACACAGCATGAGACCCATACGTTGTTGTAAAATTGCAGATGTGATGAAAAAGACCACTCAATTGGATTAATAATGAGCCTAATTGATGTTCCAACACATCCCAATGGACAGCCCTCCTCCCCAAGATACTGCCTCTGGAATAAAACCTGCCAAGGAGGCAAAATGTTGGGCAACCAAGAATGTTGCTCTCAAGCACAAATTTGCCACTTGCTCACCACCTCCTAACCCAGTCCTGCCTCCATTGCAAAATCAAGTTAGAATATTTAATTCAATGTAACATCATGTACAGAAAGCAAAATAAAGAGTAGTAGAGAAAGATTGGATTAGGAGGGAGATAAGAGAAAAAGGACATTTTTAACTATTAAAAATCTCAAAATTAATTAAAACCTGAAGGAATGAGACTCCACAATTAGTAAGTTAATTTTCAGTGCCAGAGAGGTTGTTTGGCAGTAATCAAATCAAAGATTCACTTACCAGCCTTAACATTTTATGGCAGTTTAATGGGTATCTCGTGGATAAGTACTGCAACTTTAAACCTTTGCATTTACTTCAATGCCAAGTCTATCAGTAAGTGCTGGTGTAGGAAGGAATGTGGAAGAGCAGGTGAATTGGACAACAGCTTGCTGATTACCATGTTTTACTGTTCACATGTGGATGCCAAAAGATGTTATACAATAATAAAAGTAAGCAACATTAATCTTACTGCAAAATTTGAACCAATGAAAATGACAGAACATACAAATCTTAATGTGGGTTTCCTTTTAACTTCACTTGATATCAGGTTTTCAAAGACCAACTAAGAAATATCCCTCCTCCCATCTTCTGCTCTGTTCTCCTAAAGGTGCTGGCTCATGCTGGAGCATGAAATGTTGTTTGAAGATCAGTGACACAATGCAATGTGTTCTCGAGGAGCCAGCTGCCTTCTGGAACCTTGTCCACGTGACCATTCTTCACATATGAGCTTGAGTTTTGACAGTCTATTTTAATGTAGGGTTAGATGGAGGAGAAGAGGTGTTGACTATCTTCTCAATTAAAATCCAAACACACATAATTGGATACTGATCAGGAGTTCAAACCTTGGTTGTTATTGTCCTCTCCCTAACTCAGTGACACTGATTTCTTTTAAAACTATGCTGGTTCAAACCAGCTAACTCAGCACAAACACTTAAGAACTACCCAGATTACTGCATGTATCCAGAAGGCTATGAGGAGAATAAAAGGCTTTTGTAACACAGAATGATAACAAAAGAATTTTGGACAAAAACACTTCAATTTCCAAAATCTGGCTGAATATTCATGCTAAAGACCCCCTTAATCCTTCATGTATTTTATGGCAATGATGGAGATGTAACTTGGGAGAAAGTAAGAATTAACTTTATTACTGGTTAAATAATTAATTTTCACCAGTAAGAGATGCATTGAGCATTTTATGTTGTATCTTGTCAATTATCATTAGAACCTAATTAGCAGGTTTCTCCTCAAGGGGATTCTAGCATTTCAAAGGTTAAAAATAAAACTGGCAAGGTAAAGACAGAGTTGCAAAACAGAACTGTTCTCAGGCTTGAACCTGCTACTAATGTCAGTTAGGTGTTAATGACAAGCAGCAAAAAATAAATAAAATATGATAAAAAGAAATCTTAATTCAACATGGATTATTTGAAAAGGAGTTTATGAAATATTGATTCATTTTTAACCTATAGATGAAATGTTGTTTGAAGATCAGTGACACAATGCAAGAGCATACAAAAGGCCTGGTTCTTATTGGCTGGATGATTGGCATTAGTGCTCATTTTTCCACTTTTTATTGTGTTATAGCGTAATGTAAATTCTATATAATTGTGACATTGGGAGGAATTTTACAGTCCCTTTGCAACAAGAGTGGGGTGGTAAAATGCTGCCAGCCTTTCAAAAGTCTGTTGACTTCAGCGAGACTGTAAAATCCCACCAGTGTAAAAACAAAAAACTGCGGATGCTGGAAATCCAAAACAAAAGCAGAAATACCTGGAAAAACTCAGCAGATCTGGCAGCATCGGCGGAGAAGAACAAAGTTGACGTTTCGAGTCCTCATGACCCAGCAGTGTAAAATTCTGTCTAACATAGCAACATTGGGCAGAATTTTCTGCCTGCCAGATGGGTGGGCCTGACCCAATCTCTGGCGAGTGGGGAGCCGATCCCCGCCAGAGAAGCGGGCCCCGCTGCCATTTTATGTGGGCGGGCCAACTAAGGCCCGCCCAGTGTGATGTCCGCCGGGAAGCCCTATGCGCTTCCTGTGCAGGCAGGGGGGTGGGTATTCCCCAAAAGCGAGAGTGCGCTCTTTCACGCATGCGCATGAAAGAGCTCACGTCTCCCTGAGGCTAAGTGCTGCCTCAGGGAGATCGCTGACACTTTTAAAAACATTAAAAATAGAGGGGAAAAAATATCCTTAACATGTCCCCCTCATGTGACAATGTCACATGAGATGGGACATGTTCATAATTTACACTAAAACTTTATTAAACTTTTTAAGTCCCTACATTAAACCTCATTCTACTGGTGGATGAGGTTTCATGTTTTTTCTATTGCCCGCCGGGGCTCCTGGCCTGTCCGCCAGCCTTAAGGTTGGACGGGCAGGTCCTTTAATTGTTTTAATGATCCTGTCAAAGGCCTCAATTGGCCGTTGACAGGTCGGCGGGCCCGCAGCTGATTTTGCTGCACCCCCGCCTTCCTGAAAATTTAAATGGGGAAGGATGGTGTTGGGGGTTCCGCCTGTGTCATCCCGTGTCATTTTATGCGTTGGCAAGCAGGCCCCGCCCCCGCTTGCCGACGGCAAAATTCAGCCCATTGTCACTGCTATAGTGAACAAAATACAGTATAATCTGTGATTCACTTTATTCTCCAAATCATAAACCAAAATTAGATTTTTGTATCCCAGTTGTTCAGGAAGTTAAGTGCTGATTTGGTGCTGGATGTTATATTTCCAAATCTGCAATTTGGATACCTGATGGTATTCTGTCCCCGAGAAGGAAAAAAAATGGTTTAACCAGAATGGTCGAAACAACAGCCAACCAGTATGTAAAATGCAGCCAGACTTTCAAAGGTCCGTTGCCTTCAGTGAGACTGTAAAATCCCGCCGGCGTAAAATTCTGTCCTAACACAGCAACATTGCCCCTGCTATAGTGAACAAAATATAATATAATCTGTATGGCAACAGTTGATGCCAGTTGCCAGCCTGTTGGCTTTTCCCAGCTGGAAACAGCTGGTGCTGGTAACTTATGATAGATAATTAGCGAACCCACTCCTCTAAAGGCCTTGCACGCCAACATGATGATATGTGAAAAACTAATAAAGAAATTGAAAGCCACTGACTGTAGCTGTAAACAAATCTTTATTGGGGAAACAATTACATAAATCATGATTTTATATCATGTAAATGAATTCCTAATTCAACTCATGAAAATGAAATATATAGCGGACCCACCCTGAATGAAGTAAGACCTTGCGCATCAGTTGATGATGTGCACAATTGTGAAAAACTATTGAAGAAACTGAAAGTGACACTATAGCTAAGTATCAAACTTTTATTCGAAAAACACAATTAAAAACAATACATATGTAAATAAAACACTTTCTTTTCAAAATGTAAAAGCACCCAATTCATCTCCAGGAAGCATTTCTTGTTAAAGTCATGTATTATGTCTGAGATATAATTGTTAATCTTCTTTATCTCTTTATTACATTCTCCACACTTAGTTCCTGGGTGTGGAGGTGGCACATGAAGCATGCTGGTGGGACAGAAGACAAAAGAATTAACCAAGGAGTTATTTATATACCTTTAGTCACAGCACAAAATAGGCATCCAATAACAGACAAGTGACAGGGATACATAAGTAGGTCAGAGATATGGAACAAAGACAATGACAACAATTTACATTACGATGTGTATATTTCGGTGTATACCTTTGACAGCATTCAACTCTATTGACGAAAGTGCCAGCTTTGCAGATAACCCAGTGCTCATGAAATGTGTACATGCTCTGCCAAGAGACCAACCTCTCTGAACACCTCGGAGCCCCAGATGCCAATAGCGAAGCAGTTAAAGAATAAGGAATGGCCATGGACAGAGTTCCACAGTGACTCTGGGATCTCAATCCCACTCAACAATTATATCTCTAAGTGAAATTGAGGGCAGATCACACATCTAAAAAATGAGGAAGTAGCACATATTTAATTAAAGTTCTTTGCCAGGCACTAGTTATATAAACACTGCAGTCAATGCTGTTGTATTAATCTACTTCTACACAGAGCTGTTCTTAAAGCCAAAATTCAGGTGATACAGAATTCAAGTGATGCCCTGAGAATCATTAAAGGTTAATTACCTTGCCATTAATTGGGGTGTACAGGTTAGCGGCTGTATCTCCAAGGTCCAGAAGCAGCAGGGGGACTCTGCCTCGATAATGTTGGGACTCCGGGTGCGGCCGCTCAAACTGCAATGATGGAAAATCATTAGTTCCACTCCCTGGGAGGCTACTGGGTTCATCGCAAGTTTACGGATCAGTTTCCCACTCTCTGCTGCTTTAGCCGGAGAAGGGGATGCAAGTGATTTTTTATTTATTCATTCATGGGATGTGGGTGTCGCTGGCTAAGTCAGCATTTACTGCCCATGCCTAATTGCCCTTGAGAAGGTGGTGGTAAGCTGCTTTCCTGAACTGCTGCAGATCATATGTTGTGGAAACACCAACAGTGCTGTTAGGAAGGGAGTTCCAGGATTTCGAACCAGCAACAGTGAAGGAACGGTGATATTGTTCCAAGCCAGGATGATGCGTAACTTGGAGGGGAACTTGCAGATGGCGGTGTTCCCACACTGACCTTGTCCTTCTAGGTATGGAAGTCATGGGTTTGAAAGGTGCTGTTGAAGGAGCCTTGGTGAGCTTTCCCGCTCCCCACCTCAATCCCATCGCCCTGCGGCTGGTAAAATTCTGCCCTAACATTCTGATCCAATTCGAAGCTAGAAATTTGATTATTGCTGACTATATCCTTTTATATCCTAGACATTTTTTTTTATCAAAACAATTGCAGGATGGTGAACAGATTAGTGATTATTTGTTTGAGGTTTTTCAGAATTTCGACAGAATGTGTGCTGAATTTGAGGTTAATAAATATCTGAGTGACATTATGAGGAATCACAGTTGAAAAGCATTATAAGCATCAGGCTATTCCCTTGGACACCAATGGACAGCACTGGCTGTATTCTGTCATTCAGCAATTAGCATTGACAGCGAAGTGTGGAAAATAAAACCATCAGCCCATGGGGAAGGACAACTTCAGGAATCCATTCTATTACTGCTGTGTCACACAGTGCTTAACGTAGAATCAGTTAATTCCTTTAATCAATTGTACATAATGGAAAGGTCAAACACAAATAGGCTGCATGCTGTTTTATTTACTTTGTTCCCACTTCCAGTTTGAGAGCTTTTCTTTGGAACATAATCTTATATTAGGTTCCCAATTGCAAAAAAATTGGTGCCCCTGTGAAGTCACCTTAGTTTCTTAATACAATAATGGTTGTTAGTAATAGTTCAACATTTCTTGGCAATATTTCATTATTTTTGTCTGAGATACTTCAATATTTTGAAACAGAATAACATTTTGAGCAGCACCAAGTCCTAATTTCTCCCATGACTGAACAATTATGAATTATTTTGCCAACTTGCAGCAAACATCCCCTAAACATAAAGGCAAAAATCTGCAGATGCCGGAAATCTGAAATCAAAACAGAAAATGCTGGGAATACTCAGCAGGTCTGGCAGCATCCACGGAGAGAGAAACAGAGCTAACCTGAAAAGTGTCAAAGTGCCTGACACACATCCTACAGATTCTATTTTGATAAATGAAAATATTTTTGCCCACAAGGCAAGGATTGGACGAAAATTTGGGAAGAGATTTGTGTGGAGCATAAACTCTCCACATGGAAACATTGGGCTGAATGATCTGTTTCTGTGCTGGGGATCCTATGCAATATTCTGTAATCTCTCCAGTCTGGAAATCTTTTGTTCAGAAACACCAGCTGTCTGGAAATGTTTTGAGCAGATCCAAGCATTGCCTCTATGTCATTGGCATCATTTTAGTACAGTACTCTGAGGGTAGAAACATGAAAGATTCAGCATTTGGATAAGTAAAATAATTTTTATTACTGCTTTATAATGTTTTATCACTTTTATATTTCAGGTAAATATTTATATTTGCAGTGTTTTCCGGTTCACACACTTGTGGCTAGGATGAATCTATAATCTAGAAAATTCCAAAATCCAGAAATTACTTGGTCCCAAGCATTCCAGACTGGAGAGTTTACAGTGTGCTCTGTAGCTAACTGTTAAAATACAGAATATTTGACTAAATTGTACTGCAATTATAACAGAGCAAAGCAAACAAAAATACAAACTGGCAACCTGAAAACAAAATAACGGTGGGGCCTCCCTGGCCAGGGGCTTCACACAAGTAATGTGTGCAACCCTTCCAACCCAACTTTAATCCCTCCACTCAGCCTACATTAGTGATTGTCTCCTTCATGGTCCCACAAATATTTTTCATTCCTTTAAAATTAAGGTGCCTCTTGTTACTTCAGACCCTCCATTTCATCACTGATGGCTACACATTCAGCTACTGCACTCCTGGCCTTTGGAACTCCCATACCAGTTTCCTTTGCTTCATCATCTCCTTCCTTTCAAAATACCTCCCCACACCTCTTGTCAATCATGCTTTTGCTTCCTCCATTCTTAACTTTCCCATTTTCTTCTTTTCTCCTCCTTATCAACGCTTTTGAGGTGCTTTTGTGCAACAATCAGCATTATAGAAGAGCAAATGTTGAGTACCATCTACATATCTTAGGCTTATCAACCTGTTCAAAAGCAATTTGTTTGAATGGGTATAGCACAATGATTATCATGCAAAGCCTACTGGTTCTATCCAACACTCAATTTTACATTCGGTGCCACAGATTGATATCAGAATAGCTTAGCTAAGTACATGAATTAAAATTTCCTCTGGCTTAATGATTTTCAGAGCTGTGTTGTTCTAAAGACCACTGTGAAGATCAATAAGAAACAGTAGCATTCCTGGAGGCAAACCTGGTGCCTCTCACAAAGACTAGTTCCAGAATTCCTTGAGATCTTGGTTGATCTGTGTCATAACTCAATCGACCCACCTTGGCTCAATATCCCTTAATGCATTTGGCTAGCAAAATCTATCATTCTCAGATTAAAAATTATGAATTACGCTAGCATTTTAAGTAATTTTGTGAGAGAGAGCTCCACACTTCACCCACCCTTTAAGTGAGGAACTGTCTCCTTACTCTTCCCCTGAATGGTCTGCCTCTAATTTTAAGGTTATGTATCTCTGTCCTAGACTTGTCCAGCAGTGGAAAATGTTTCAAGCTACCCTATCAATTCCTTTGAAAATTGCATTCCAGGGAATACAATCCTACTTTATGTAATCTCTCCTCATAATCTAACTCTTGGAGGTCTTGTAACATTCTGGTGCATCTGAGCTGCACTCCATCCAAGACCAATATATCCTTGCTAAGGTGCAATGCCCAGTATTGTACATGATGTCACAGGTGTGGTCTGCACAGCGCTTTGTATAGCTGGAGCAAAGCTCCACACCTACCAGCTTGTATCCAGCTTCTAAAAACTAACACAGCATTAGCCTTTTCATTATTTTTTGTACCTGACTGCTACATTTTAGTAATCAATGCACATGGACCCTGAAATCTCTTTGGATCTTCACTGTTTGTAGTTTTTTGCCATTTAAATAATACTCTGATTTATTCTTTCTTGGTTCATAATGGATGACCTTGCATTTGCCTGTGTTGAAATCCATCTGTTACAGTTTTCCCCACTCACAATCCATCAATGTCGCTTTGTAATGTTATGCACCCATCTACACTACTTATTATACCACCAACCTCTGTGTTATTGGCAAACTTGGATAAATGGCTCTCTATTGTGCTTTTTAAATCAGTAATGATGAATATGGCGAATAATTGAGGCCCAAGCAGAGTTATTGTGAACATCACTCGTGACCTCTGTCCACCTTGAGTACATCTCCATTATCTCTACTTGGTGTCTTTTGTCACCTAACCAATCTCCTAACCAGATCAATAATTTGGCTTCAATTCCATGAAATTTAATTTTAGCTAAGAGTCTTCTGTGGAACCTTATCAAATTCCTTCTAGGAGTCCTCATGAGCTACATCCATGAGCTCACTACTCCTTAAAAGCACTGTCCTCAAAAAAAAATTAGGGTTGTTAGATATGACCTACCCTTGACAAATCCATTACAAATTTACTCTCCCATCAGCTCAAATTTCTTTACTTGCTCAGCCACTAGGTCCTTAATTATAGATTCCAATGACTTCCCCGGAACAGATGTTAGACTGACATGTCTATATTTCTGTCCAAGGACAATCCCACAATGGAACAAGTTGCAGAAGGAAATAGTCATGGTGCCATCACTTGCAATCTTCAAGACCTATACTTAGATTATTTTATCAGGATTACCATCTCAGCAGGTCATGCCTAGTTTAACTAGCATTACCTATATAAATGTTGAATACAGATATTATTCTGTGATGCCGACACAACTCAAGCAGAAGCAGAAGCTCTGACTTTCTCTCCCTCACCTTTCCTATGGAATTACATTTGCAAATAAAAGGGAACAAGAGAACTGTGGAATAATGGGTTAATAGTTATGGTAATGGGATAGTGATGTGTACCATGACGTAACGGTGACATCAGCAATCATGTGCAAGAGACTGAGAAGAGAAGATGGAAAAGTCTGTACAAGAGAGAGATGTACTTATCTAGAAGCTTAGCATGTACTATGATGTGAATAAAGGCATTTTTGAAGAAACGTACTGAAGTTAGACCCAAGTCACTTGTAAGTAGTGGAAAATTGTCCCCATCTAGAACAGGCCACAAGTTATCCAAAGAGAGACCAAATAGTATTCAAAGTGGAAACCAAACCACTAAACATGATAGCAGCGGTGGTGATACCAGTCTAACAATTTGGTGCAATTGACAGGACACCCATGGAGGAAAATTGAAAGAAGACTTCTTCAAAGGAAGAATCAGAAGACTTACCTTGGTGAGAGGCACACTGAGAATCAGTAGCGATGTCAGCACCATTTGAACAGTCACTGTCCCTTCCACAGCCATTTTCAGACCTTGAAGGTCCACAGAAAGGCCAGCATTGGGAGTCGTGGAAAAAGCAATATCGAGCAGCATTAGATTTGCATGCCAAAGAGCAGAAGCACCAGGTTAGTATGTTCCTGTATGTAGTGGGGTCCATTGCTGATGATGTCCTGCTGTAGAAGGCATCTCTGAAGGTTGTCTTGAAAGCATTTGATGCAATCTTCTGACCCAAATGGAACCTTGTAATTGAGCAAGCACAATTCAATCAGAGACTGCAAAGGCCAGGGCAATCTATTGAATTGTTCCTTACAGGAATATATAGGTTTGCTAGTTGTTGTAGGTATGATGCATTGAAAGACAAACTTATTTGCAACTGCATTGTTGTCGGAGTCCACGACAAAAAGCTGTCAGATTTTTTGCAGACAAAATACAACTTAACACTTGAACAAGTGGTTTAATATGATTGACAGGCTGAATTTAGGGAGCAAAATCTGGCCATAATCCATGGAAGTACTGAGGCTTTGGATGAATCTCTTAGTTGGGTAAGCCCAAAGGCAGCTGCCCCACCCACACAAAAGCCTCCCAAAACAGAGGAAAGAGTGGGAAATGCTGCAGCAGCCATTTTAAGGTGTCCATGCTGTGGAGCTAGAGAGAACCATAGAAGGCAAGATTTCCAAACAGAAGGCACAGTGTGTTTCCAATGTCAAAAGACAGGACACTTCAAGCAGTTCTGTGAATCTAAATAGGCAATTAAAGGAAGAAAGCAAGAGAATGTCTATGAAAAGCAGACAATCCAGGAAATTGGGAATAAGGAAAGAAATGGGAATACAGACTTCCCAGGAGAAGTAAAGATTCAAGAATAAAAATTTTGGTCAGTTGCTTTAGAAGTTAAAGACTTTAAAACTGAGTTCAAACTTGGTACTTGAGTCGATGTTACAGTATTGGCTGACCATTTGGAATGTCTCAAAGCAGTAGACATCTAGCCACCAAGAATTAAATTGCAAGGCCCAGGTGATACAGGTCTTTAAGTAAAAGGTCAGATAACCACCACCTCTAGCCACAAGGGGTCAGAGATTACCGAGACCCTCTATATCTTGCACAATCAAAGCACATCTTTACTGAGCAGAAATGCATGTATACAACTGGGTCTTCTAAAAAAAAGTAGATGAAGTCCTACAACAGGATAATGGTACAGAGTTCAATCAAGAATTCCCACAACTCTTTCAGGGGCTTGACTAACTCAGTTGTGAATATCATATTATGTTGCTTCAAGATGCTAAGTCTATGTATCTATACACTCCCAGGAGGGTACCAGACTGATTGCTGGAGAAAGCTAAAGAGGAACTTGACAGAATGTTACATGGAGGTGTTATATCACCCATTATTGAGCCAACTAGGAGTTGTTTGGATCTTATAACAATTCCCCAGCCAAATGGTGAGCTCAGGCTGTGCGTTGACCTCACACAATTAAATAAACCAGAGGGAAATCCATCTTATGTCCTCAGTGGATGACAGCTTGACAAAACTTGCCAACAGTGTGCTCTTCATTAAACTTGATGCTAATAGCAGGTTTTGACAAATACCCTTCAACCAGGAGTCCAGGCTGCTGTCTTCATTTATTATACCTTTCGGGCAATTCTGCTTTAACTGCCTTCCCTTTGGTATATTGTCAGCTCCAGAGATATTCCAGTGAACCATGTCAGGCATTCTGGAAGGAAAAGGGAGAGTAATTTGTTCATATTGATGATGTGCTTATCCATGGTGCCACAAGACAGGAGCGTGATCACAGAACCATTCTTTGTTTTCATTTTATGCACATGAAGAAAATTAACTCACGTTGTTGACTATTAGATGTACAAATGAGCCCAATCTAATTAGTGATCGATACCATACCAAGCCATTCTGCTAATACTTATGATAATTTTAAAGGTTAAATACTTCATTATTTTTGTAATTTATTGGTATTCAATACACTAAAACTTTAACCTTGAAATACTGTATACTGTAATTGAATTTTAATGTTCTATGCTATGATTAAACATTTTTTACTGCATTCTGGATGAAGAATTATATACCTAAAAACAGAAAGTGCTGGAAAAACTCATCAGTCTGGCAGCATCTGTGGAGAGGGAAACCAAGTTAACGTTCTGAGTTCAATGTGACTCTTCCAGGGAACTGAGCTGATTATTTACGTATACAGTTTGATCATTTTACTGCAATATTGTTAACATTAACTTGTTCATGCAGCAGATACGAACTTCATTTAATAATCCAGAATTGCCCATACATCAATTTAAGTACTAAAATTGTTAAAATAGCTCCACCTAGTGGATAATATACAAGGTATTTGGTTTCTTCTCACCACACTCAATAGATGAACTAATACTATTTGACACTTTATATTGTAGAATTATAGTTGATGTATGCAAAATCAGTCATTTTCCTTATCTTTTCACAGATCTACATTGAAGCTGATTTTTTTGTTGAAATGCTCCTTAACTAAGACTGCAAGAGAATAACCTGTACCTTGGGTGACAATATATCGTGCCAGATAGTCACAGAGATACCCATCCTTCTTGTTTCTAAAATCTATTTTAGCCCCTCTGCGAAAGTTGTTAATGGATCAAGTTCCTGAAAAATGTTATTTGTTTTGGCTGTCCTACAAAGGCGTTTGCGCCTGAAAGATTAGCTTATGTTAGTCCTTTACAAGTTTAATGGTTTACTAACCATTTCCAATATTTTCTGTTTTTATTTCAGATTCCAACAGTTGTAGTTTTTTTTATTTCATACGGTTGAAAGAATTTTGAACTGGGACCAAGTGCAGCACTTCATGAAGACATGGGCTGCACAGTGAAAATTTGGTGCTACTCTTCAATGACAAGAAATACATTTTTTGATTTAATACCAAAATTACTTAAATTAGTTATTTTGTCCTATGATTGGTATTTAATGCTCTCAAGCAGTTTTTTGTTCTGTTTATTGTGCTTTCTTGTACCTCAAGCCGCTTTTAGCTAATTCTCTTCTTGTACCCTGAATTAATGCCTCTTTGTCAGTTCTATGGTGCCATGGTATACTTGGCTCTAACACAGAAAGTTAAGGGTTCAAGTTCCATTCAAGATTTGGGCACACCATCTAAGCTGATACTTCAGTGCAGTACAGAGGGACCACTGTGTGCCACTCAGGTGGAGGTAACAAACCCCATGGCACTATTGAAAGACCAGAGGCATTCTCCTGGTATCCTCACTAATATTCACCATTCAACTAAACCACTATAACAGATTATGTGGTTATTTATCTCATTGTTGTTTGTGGCACTTGCTGTGTGCAAATTAGTTGCCATATTTGTCTACATTACAACAGTGATTCCACTTCAAATGTACTTCATTGGATGTGTAGCACACTGGGAGCCCTGCACATTTTAAAGATGCTATATAAATGTAATTTACTTCTTCTTTCTCTGCTGGTGCAGTCCTAATTAAGACGAGGAGTAGTCCACTTGCCAAGCAGACAACAAAGCCAATATACTTCACTTATTTATTGTATCAGTTTGTTATATTCCATTTTCTTTCTTTGTTTGGGTACTTCCTTAGCCTTAGACTGTAACCTGGTTGAGAGAACAAATGGCAAACTTCTCTGTCCTGTGCCAATCTACTCAAGCCACGCTCTGAGAAGTACATGGCTGGGCCACTAGTTGACTCACACTTTCATTTTCCTTCCCAGCCTGTGGAAAAGCACTTGAACTGCCAGCTTTGCATCTGGCAGGGATTGGAAACAAACCTTTGATGTAGCAGACTTTGACATTTCTTTGGCTCTGTTCCTATGATGCACCAAATTCTAATTCCATGGCCGCACCCTTTCTGCTTAAGCAACCCAACACCCAAAGCCTGTATCCTTAAGCCCTGTGACTGGCTTCTTCTGTATTATGTTCCTTTCACTGAACCCACCCGCAATCATTGGGAGAACCTCCAACTGCCTCTTTCAGCTTACTGCAACTCCACTTTTCTCTCTCTCTCTCTGTTTTTGAAGGTTTTGTCAGAATCCATCTTTTTAAGCGTGCTTTGTTACCTTTCTTAACTCTTCCATTACTACACCACATCTGTTCCTCCTCTGTGACACATTTTGGGTGCTATATTGATGGTTTTGTAGCTTAGACTGCATTGCATCAATTCTCCACAGTGGAATTCAGCTCTATCCACCACTTTGAGGAGTCCTTGATTGGATTGTTATTCTGGTTGATTGTTATGTACCCTTCAATGCTTCACTAATAAGATGGTAAAGGAAGAAATTTTAATAATTTTATTTACTGAGAAGCAGCAGTGCAGTGCTACAACTGGTCGATACTATATAACTAGACTTCAGAAATGCCATCTTCAACTGAGAACACCCTCTATCATGCTGTGTGCCACGACCACCTTACTAAGAGAGATAGATCAGAACAGATCTAGCAGTTGAAAACTGGGCATTCATTAGACGGTACAGGCCATCAGAGCAGAACTGTGTAACACCGCTATCTGTAATCTTGTGGCCCGGCATATCCCTAATTCTAACATTACTGTGTAGCCAGGGGACTAAACCTGGTTGAATGAGGAATGAGGAAGAGTATGTCAGAGGTAATAATAGATATACCTAAAAATGAAGTGCCAACCTGGTGAAGCTACATACATATCAAACAGTGGAAGAAGCATGTTATAGACAGAGCTAAGTAATCCCACAACAAACTGCTAAGATCAAAACACTGCAGATCTGCAAAATCCACTCGTAAATGGTGACGGACAATTAAAAAACTAATGGGAGGAAGTTAAACATCCAAATCCTCAATGATGGCAGAGGTCAGCATGTGAGTGGAAAAGGCAAGATGTTTGAAAACATCTTCAGCCAGAAGTGCTGAGTGGATGGCCCATCTCAGACTCCTCCTGAAGACACCACTATCGCAGATACCCATCTTCAGCCAATGCGATTCACTCCAAGTGATATTAAGAAACAGCTGAGCGCACAGACTATGGGGCCCAATGACATCATGGTTGCAGTGCTAAGACTTGTGCTCCAGAACTAGCCATCTTCTAGCCAAGCTGTTCAGGTACAGCTACAACATTGGCATCTACCCCACAAAGTGGAAAATTGTCCAGCTATTTCCTGTTCAGAGAAAGCAGGCCAAAGTCAATCTGGTCAAATATTGCCCCATCATCCTACTTTGAATCGTGAGCAAAGTGATGGAACAGTGCTGTAATGCTCAGTTTGGGATTCACCAGGGCCACTCGACTCCTGATTTCATTACAGCCTTGGTCCAAATATGGACAAAACAGCTGAACTGAAGAAGGGAGGTAAGAATGATCGCCCTTTACATGAAGGTAGCATTTGACTAAGTGTGGCATCAAGGAGCCCTGATAAACTGAGAATCGGGGGGAAATTCTCCATTGGCTGGAGTCATGCCTAGTACAAAGGAAGATGGTTGTGGTTGTTGGAGGCCATAATCTAAGTCCTAGAATTTCCTCAGGGCAGTGTTGTAGGCCCAATCATCTTAAGCTGCTTCATCAATGACTTTCTCGCCATCATACAGTCCATAAGACCATAAGACAATAAGACATAGGAGCAGAAGTAGGCCATTTGGCCCATCGAGCCTGCTCCGCCATTTAATGAGATCATGGCTGATCTGATAATCCTCAACTCCATTTCCCTGCTTTTTCCCCATAACCCTTGATTCCCTTACTGATTAAAAATCTGTTTATCTCAGATATACTTTGAATATACTTATCGGCCCAGCCGCTACAGCCCTCTGTGGTAAAGAATTCCACAGATTCACTACCCTCTTAGAGAAAAAATTCCTCTTCATCCCTGAATGGACGACCCCTTATTCTGAGATTATGCCCTCTGGTCCTAGACTCTCCCACAAGGAGAAACAACCTCTCAGCATCTACCCCATCAAGCCCCCTAAGAATCTTATATGTTTCAATAAGGTCACCTCTCATTCTTCTTTACTTCAACGAGTACAGGCCCAACCTACTCAACCTCTCATAAGAAAATCCCTCCACACCCGGGATCAACCTAGTGAACCTTCTCTGGACTGCCTCCAATGCCAGTACATCTTTTCTTAGATAACGGGACCAAAACTGTTTATAGTTTTTTAGGTGTAGTCTAACTAGTGCCTTGTATAGTTTTAGCAGGACTTCCCTATTTTTATACACCATTCTCTTTGAAATAAAGGCCAACATTCCATTTGCCTTCCCTATTACCTGCTCAACTTGTATGTTAGCTTTTGTGATTCATGCACGAGGAGTCCCAAATTCCTCTGAGCTGCAGCTTTCTGCAGTCTTTCTCCGTTTAAATAATATTCTGCTTCTCTATTCTTCCTGCCGAAGTGCATAACCTCACATGTTCCCACATTATATTCCATCTGCCAAGTTTTTGCCCACACTTAACCTGTCCATATCCCTCTATAGACTCTTTGTGTCATCCTCACCGCTTGCCTTCCCACCTATTTTTGTGTACATTCACTTCTCTCATCTAAGTCATAAATATGTATTGTACATATTGTCAATATATATATACTGAGGCCGCAGCACTGATCCCTGTGGCACTCCACTAGTTACAGGTTGCCATCCTGAAAATGCCCTCCTTATCCCAATTCTCTGTCTTCTATTAGTTAGCCAATCATCTATCAATGCTAATATACTAGCTCCAACACCATGGGCTCTTATCTTACTAAGTAGCCTTATGTGCTGTACCTTATTGAATGCCTTTTGGCAGTACCGCTCTTATTTTTGTAGGGGACGTGTCTACTTTGTACAATTAGGATCTCGCTTTTTAGTGCTTCCCACTGGTTTTCCACTGTTTTATCCTCCAGCAGTGCTGTCCAGTCCACCTCAGCCAAGTCTCTTCTCATTTCTGCAAAATTTGCCTTCCCCCAGTTCAAGACTTTTACTCTGGCCTTATCTCTGTCCTTTTCCATGGTAATTCTAAATCTAACTGAATTGTGATCACTGTCCCTGATATGGTCATCAACGGTCACTTCACCCACTTGCCCTTCTTCGTTCCCCAAGACTAGGTCTAGAATTGCATCTCTTCTCGTTGGATTTGTCACTAATTGGTTGAAAAAATTTTCCTGGACACACTGCATGAATTTTTCTCCCTCAGTGCCTCTTATATTGTTTGAGTCCCAGTTGATATTAGGATAGTTGAAGTCTCCTACTATTATTGCCCTCTTGTTCTTACAAGCAGAAATTTGCCTACGTATTTGTTCTTCTACCTCCCTTTCACTATTTGGGGGTCTGTAGTAAACTCCTGGTCGTGTGACTGCCCCTTTTTTATTTCTAAGCTCAATCCATAAAGCCTCGTTTGTTGACTCATTTAGTATATCATCCCTTCTCACAACTGGAATTGATTCTTTAACCATTAGTGCAACCCCCCCTCCTTTTTTATCTCCTGCTCTATCGTGTCTGAAGTCTCTATAACCAGGGATATTTAGCTGCCAGTTTTGTCCCTCCTTTAGCCAGGTCTCCATTATAGCAATGACATCCTGCTGCCATGTGTCTACCTGTGCCCTTAACTCATCTACCTTGTTTGTAATACTCCTTGCATTGAAGTATAAACAATTTAACCCTGTCAATTTCCCTTTTTCCCAATTTACACTATGTAAACATTGCTTCTCCTGTAACTTCATGTCTATCACAACGTCCCTAGCTAATGTTCTACCTCTATTTTTCTGATCTGAATCTGACCTATCTGATCCTACTCCTGGGATCCCATCCCCATCACACTAGTTTAAATACTCCCCGACAGAATTGTAAAAGCCCCCGCAAGGACACTGTCTCAATCCTTCATGATTTTGAACATCTCTATCACATCTTCTTCCAGCTTCTCCAATCTATTCACATGACTGAAGTCCCTCATCCCTGGAACCATTCTCATAAATCTTTACTCCATCCTTTCTAAAGTTTTCACATCCTTCTCTAAGCGCAGTGCTCAATATGGGACGCAATTCTCCAGTTGAGGCTGAAACGAAGTTTTATAAATGTTCATCATTATTTCATTGTTTTTTTTAACTCTGTCCCTCTATTTATAAAGCCTATGATCCTGTATGTCTTTTTAATACCTGCCCTGTCACCGTCAATGATTTGTGCACATATACCCCCAAGTCCCTCTGTTCCTGCAGCCGCTTTAAAATTGTGCCAATTTTATACCAATTATATTATCCATGACCAGGAAATTAACTGGACTAACCGCATAAGTTCTGTGGCTACAAGAGCAGGTCAACTATGTATTCTGTAGTGGGTGACTCACCTCCTGACTCCCCAAATTCTGTCACCTACCTCATTGAGTGCAGCTCAAGCAACACGCAAGAAGCTCAACAGCATCCAGAACATCCGCTTAATTAACACTCTACCCACCTCCTTAAACATCTATTCTCTCAACTATGGTGCACTGTGGAAGAACTGTGTGCTATCTACAAGTTGCACAGCAGCTACCTGACAGTGCTCACAAACCTATGATCTCTACCACCTAGAACAGTCAGGGCAGCAGACGCATGAGAACACCACTCCTCCAAGCCACACACCATCCTGACTTCATATGTGTATTGTCATTCATTGTATCAAAATCCTGAAACTCCCTCCCTAACAGCACTGTGGGAGTACCTTTAATGGACTATGTGGTTCAAAAAAGCTCACCAGCATCTCAAGAGCATTAGACACTGGCCTTGCCAGCAATTCCCACATCACATGAATGAACAAAAGGGTGAAAAATGTTTCTCATTGTCCTCAATTAAGTCTATGAGCTTGCTGTAAATCTCATCATGTTGCAGGTTTACAATTATTTACTGAGTGTCACTTCTGGTGGTGATGTCTGTCATTGTTCACAAGAGATATAGAAACATTGTGTGCATCAAATGCTCAGCCAGCCTTATAAAGCACAGCTCGCCCAAACAGTAATACTCATATACTGTGCAGCCAATAGGCTAATGCAAGTGATTAAATTCTTTCTTGCCATTAAAGAATATCACTTTTGTTCTGATTCTTACAGCTGAATGACTGTTGATTGCAAACATGCTAATAATAAACAAAGGAATTTGACTTGGAGAGTAAGGTTTGATCTATGCAATTGAATGGTCGCTTCAAGTGGTGATTAATAAAACTAAGTTATATTGCATGCCCATATAATAAAGTATTGACTTATTCCTAATTGAAGAGTTCTAAGAATAGTTTGTTTCACTGCTTATAAATAGAAGTACCCTATAATTATTAACATACCAATACTGTATCTAGTCAAAAAATTCTGACTCAAGGTCATTAAACAATTCACTACACTCAGCCTCATTATTATAAAATAAACCCTAGCTCAAAGTGTACAGCTCACTGTAAAAGTTCATGGCTATAGTATGGCAGAGCTCAAGTGATCATAAACTGATCTCACCAACCTTATCTCATAATCTTGTTTCAGTTCCATTAGACAACTGTGGCAGAGAAAAATGCATACAAAATATCCCTGATACATTTTTATTGTCATATTTCCGTGCCAACAACTTACTTCCTTTTCAAATACTATTAAGCAAACTGCAACTTGGAAAGAGTGAAAGAAAGACAGATTTAAACAGAATCACAGAAGTACCTTTCATAACCTCAGGATATCCCAAAATGCTATACAGCCAATGGAGTACTTTAAGTGTAGTCGCTGCTGTAATGTATGAAAATGTACATGGCAAGCTCCCATAAATGTCATAATAACCAGATAATCAGTGTTAGTGATGTTGGTTAAGAATATAAGAAGAAGGAGTAAGAGTAGGCCATACAGCCCCTTGAACCTACTCTACCATTCAATAAGATGATGGCTGATCTTCTACAAGAACTTCAATTTTCCACCTTCTCTCCAGATCCCTTGATTCCCTTAGTGTCCAAAATTGACTGAGGGTTAGATAGTGGCCAGGATAACGGGGATAACTCCCCTACTCTTCAAAATAGTGCCATGTGGGATGTTTTATTTCCACCTGAGAGCACAGGCAAGGCCTCAGTTTATTGTCTCATCCAAATTATGACACCTTTGACAGTACAGCTCTCCCTCAGTGCTGCACTGAAGTGCCAAATGAGATTTTTGTGCTGAAGCCTCTGAAATGGGACTTGTAGTCACAACCTTCTGATTCAGAGATGAGAGGTGTAGTAGAAGGATCTGGTACATCCAGGATTAATGTAGGGCTGAGTGCAGTACCCCCCTCACGGTGATGTAAGAAGGCACATAACCTCGGCCTAGGGTCAGTGTGGTGTTGACCAAAGATGTGTTAAGACCTAGGAGGAGATGGCTCCATGCCTGTGCCCTTTACTGTATATTTGTATATAGTTACAAGTAGTTTAATAAAGATTCACTGTTAACATAGAGAAGGCTACAAAGACTTCTTTAACAGATACATTCTGCAACCAACACTATCCCAGCAAGAGTGACACTAACTTAGCTACAGGTCACCCTGGGCAAAATACACATTTTATAATACATTATCATCTCAACAACTCAAAATGCTTTACATACAATCAATTACATTTAAGTGCATCAACCATTATGAAAGCAAAACCAGTAGCCATTGTGCATTGCAAGATCCCCAAACATCAATGAAATAAATTACCAGTTGATCAGTTTTTGGTGGTGTTGGCTGTTGAGGGTCTGCTGACCAGGGCACTGGGAGAATTCCCTACACTTCTTTAAATAGTACCATGGATTCTTTAAATGAACCTCCAGAACAGAAACTCATTTATGATTTCATCTGATATAGATTAATTTCATAGTGAAAGCACTAGAGTGTCAACTAAAATGACACTACTAATTTGGGTTTCTACAATAATCCAGTAATTTCAGGATCATCATTACTGAGACGTTTTTTTATTCCAGATTTATTGACTAATCAAACTTAAATTTACCCAATTGCCATGGTGGGATTTGAACTATTGCCTTCAGAACATTCACCCAGACCTCTGGATTACTAGTCCAGTAGCATTATCACCATTCTACCATTCTCAGAAGATAGCAACCATTAACTCTTCACATTTCAATTACGCCTTGAAGGATTTAAATTTCAGCATATCTTTTCCTTTTTCTTTTTCTAAACCAAATGGAGTGATGGACAAAAGCATTGAGCCACTCCTCAATCACTCTCAACAGCCCCTCCCCTTCCCATGGCAACTTCATGTGCAAGCTGCAGGATAGGCAACACCTGCCCCTTTACCTCCTCTCTTCTCACTGTTCAGGGCCCCAAACACTTGTTCCAGGTGAAACAGCAACTTACCAGTACATTTCAATTCAGCACACTGCATTGTCTGCATCTTAATGTGTTCTCCTCTACACCGAGGTGACCAAATGCAGATTGCGTGGCTGCTTTGCCGAACATCTCCACTCAGTCCGCAAGCGTGACCCGGAGCTTCTGGTCACGTCATTTTAATTCTCCTTCTCACTCTCACTCTAACCTCTTTGTCCTCTTCCCTTTTATTCTTTCTTCTTCTCTCCCTTTGTCTGCCTCACCAAGCACCACTTGGTTAAAATCTGTTACATTTCTAATGTTTTCCAGTTCTGATAGTAGATCATTGATCTAAAACAGCTCAGATCTTGTGGCTGTAATGAACCCTTTTCAATACTCATTTCAGTAATTTGTTTATGAAGTACATGAGGTCTAGTATAAGGAAGAGGCCCTTGTCTTTCCAGAAGTACAAAGCACCTGAAATCAAAACCTGTTTGCTCAATTGAAATAAATCACTCTGCATCACCTATGGTAGCAAAATGTGTCTATGTTGGATAATAATGCTGTAATAGGGTCCCATAGATCACCCCACCAGTGTAGCTGACCTACAGGAGGCAGCACCCTTCTGGATCTCAAATACGTAGGGAATATTCAATAAGCCAAGTGAGGGAGCCCAAGACTATCTGGATCTGTAGGTGGGTCTCTGGTGGGAAAGACTGGCATGAATGTTAAAATGGAGCTGCTACAGGATATGAAAACTCTGATGAGTGCCATGAAAATACAATGGCTGGGACGGAATTTCAAAAGCAAATGACTCTTAAAGGGGCTTCTGCTTTTCATAATCAATCTCATTATTAAAAACTGCTCTGCTGGTTTTCTTTAAAAGATTCATCTGATTCTTCTCCCAGCATTCTAACTATACAGTTCTCCATTTACAATAAATGCTGCAGTAGTTTCTAAGAGAGTGACCCTAAATGCAGCTTACCAGTCTGCATTCCAGTAAACCAAATGCAGACAGGGAAACTGATTCCTGGTGCTTTGCAGAAGCCATCATCTGGTCCTAAACAGGCACATCAGCATCCCCGACATTCAAAAATACACAGGGATCACCTGGAATTTTTAGGTGAACAACCTTGCCCTATGGAGGGGCTGGAAAGATCTTTTTAATAGGTGTGCTATACAAAAGCTTTGAGAACTATTGGTGAACTTTGCATACTTTATAAACTTTAGGATCAGACAGCCCATATTTTGTTCTAGTAATGAGGGCAAAACAATCAGCTTTCACTGTCGTTATTAAACTGAAACTGAAAGCAACTTCTGTTGCTCGGACATGCTGTCAGTGAGCTTGCACTCCTCCGTGTGGTGGACTGTAGATGTTCCCACACACAGCTAGCTCCCTTGCAATCATGATATGGTGGAAACTTCCACCCTAACGCTATTAGTCTCACCGTAAAAAAAAATTCTGAAAAATTTACACTTTTGAATGATTTGCGGCTGGGTTTTCAATGCTATGCTAACTTCATAATTACTGCCCCGATAAGCTAACCACTGTAACTCCTGCCCCCAACTGGAAAAGTGGCAGGAACGTTTATCCACACGGACTCAGCCTGCACTGCGCTGCTCTCGGATACGCAACAAAAACAAAAATATCTGGAAAAACTCAGCAGGTCTGACAGCATCTGCGGAGAGGAACACAGTTGGCATTTCGATTCTGTAAGACTCTTCATCAGAACTAAGGAAATAGAGAAATGAGGTGAAATATAAGCTGGTAGAGGGGGTTGGGACAGGTGGAGCTGGACAGGGGGCCAGTGATAGGTGGAGGCAAAGAAGAGATTGCCAAAGATGTCATAGACAAAAGGACAAAGGGGTGTTGACAGTGGTGATATTATCTAAGGAATGTGCTAATGGGGACATTAAGGGTAGCAAGCAGGACAAGCTGGTGGCAGATGGCCATAGTGGGGTGGGGTGGGGGGAAGGGATTGAAATGGTCTAAAAGGTGGAGATGAAACAATAGATCGAAATAAATATAAAAATGGTGGGAAAAGAAAATTATATATTTTTTAAAAATTATTAATTATTGGAAAAAGGGGGATCGGAAAGGTGGTGGGGATGGAGGAGAGAGTTCATGACCTGAAATTGTTGAACTCAATATTAAATCCAGAAGGCCGTAAAATGCCTAGTTGGAAGATGAGGTGCTGTTCCTCCAGTTTGCTTTGAGCTTCACTGGAACATTGCAGAAGGCCAAGGACGGACATGTGGGCATCAGAGCAGGATGGTGTGTTGAAATGGCAAGCGACACGGCAGTCTGGGTCATGCTTGTGGACAGACCGAAGGTGTTCCGCAAAGCGGTCACCGAGTCTGCGTATGGCCTCTCCAATGTAGAGGAGACCGCATTGGGAGCAGCAAATGCAGTAGACTAAATTGAGGGAAGTGCAAGTGAAGCACTGCAGATGCTATCAGACCTGCTGAGTTTTTCCAGGTATTTTTGTTTTTGACCCTGACACCTTTCTGGTCAGGGGCGGCAGGAGTATTGGTGAATTTTTTAAAAAGTTGCTTTAAAATCTCTGAAGACAACTAAGAACTGCCGAGACTCCCTGGTACAGAGATTCCTTGCTTGGACCGTTTATTTCTTTCCTCCCCTCCCCTGACGGAGGGAAAAAGTTTGAGCAGTGAGTTGGGGAGCTGTCAAGGTTTCATGGACCAAGTTCTTCCACAGCCTGACTAGCTCAGTTGATAGTTAATGGAATTCGTAACCCCAGTGTCATGGCCACATGAGGTGATAAATGAAATATTAAATTTTAAAAAGTTAAGAAGATAATAAATTTTACTCAATTAACTGAGCAAGAAACTTTTGGATGAGGTAGTTTACATACAGTTCTTTGGCAGATCTGGTTTGTTCCATGATGAAATGTAACTGACACGTTCATTAGAAAGCATCTGGATTTAGCACCTAGGGGATCGGTTGCTGGCACTCCTGCTAATTTCTCATTGGTATTTTGTCCTCTTATTCTGCCATGGTTTTGCTATCCAGGTCTTCATGTTCAGGCATACTTTTAGGGTGGATCATACAGTAGATACAACATTTCGCATCACTGTAATGCATCTGCTCATGTGCAGGAAATGCTCCCGCAAATGTTGGGGCCCAAAGACACAACCTAATTTCAAATCTGTCAAATTTCACCACAATTCCGTATATATATTTAAAACTTTTCTTTTATTAAGAGTCTGTTTATCTTTAATTTAGCTTCTGTGTTAATCGACGTTCATTTTAAAATTTTGGCTGGTGAAATAAAAGCAAGGAATTTTAAATATTTTAAACTTCCTGCTTTGCTGTGTCTTTGGTTTCCTACTGCTTGCCGACACCACTGCTGCTGAATGGCAAATCTGCCTTGGCGCCAGATTTGAACTGCTCTCAGGAAAGGGGAAATTTCTGAGATTCAGCCTGAGATTGCTAGATCATTGTGTCAGCTTTCTTCAAGGTCAGCGGTAAATGCCCTAGCTTCGCCATTGACCTCAAACTCAAGGCCCAATTATTTTCCAGAAGCTCTTTCTCTAGTGTTGTCACCCTAATTTACTGGGAAACATGAAAAAATACAAAATTCCATGTAGCATAAACAGAATGATTGGTAGCATTCTGTCACGTTACCACTTACTGCAGAAAGGCTGAAGATTTTGTTGATGTGATAACTGATATGAAAAGCAATGCACTTTTAGCTAGCTACAGAGAAACAAATTGTTGCACTCAGGCAGGACCTTGTCTGAAACAGCAATTTCCAGGTTAACAGATAGAAGAACTGTAATGCATATTCAACTTGCCAGTGCCGGGGGGGAAAAAAGTACTCCACAACATACAGAATATTAGTCACAAACATGAAAGCATCTTCCATCAGGAAAGAGGTCTTGCCTTCATTTTTAAATGAACACCTGCCCGAGGCCCAGCCCTTATTCAGCTCTGCTTTGAACTGGTGCTAGCATTAATCTCCATGATTTGTTGCTAAGCATTGTTCCATATGTGGTGGCTAAGAGAGCAGGAAGCAAAGGTTTCCCGCCAATTGTTACTGTTCCTTGCTAATATAACAAGTCAGCAACCACGATGATGACCAGGATTCAATTCTGGGGCATGTAGATTGGGAATTTCCGTGATTTGATCTTCAGGTAAACTGTTCCCAATAGGGCAGCAGTGCAGTCACTAGATTGCAGACCGCTCTCAAATGTCAATGGGAAAATCATGTTTCATATCCATTTTTCAGTGACATCTGATCAGGCAAGGGCGGAATTGCGTTCGGCTGTGATATTTCGCAAAGTCAAATAATCTGTATCTTGTCTAAATGCACACATTAGTGAACAAAGCATCAAATAAAACCCATGGAAATGCGATATAAAAACAGAAAATACCAGAAATATTCATCGGGTCTGGCAGTATTTGTGCCAAGGGAAATTGTTTGGCACTTTTTTGTCGACCGTTCATCTTTCAGAAGGCTTTGATTAAAGTCCCATAAGAGATTGGTGTGTCAAATTAAAGCGCTTGGGATTGGGGGTAGCGCATTGAGATGGATAGAAAACTGGTTGGCAGACAGGAAACAAAGAGTAGGAATAAATGGGTCTTTTTCCGAATAGCAGGCAGTAACTAATGGGGTACCGCAAGGATCGGTGCTGGGATCCCAGTTATTCACAACATATTAATTAGCACATTCATTTAGATATCACCAACTTCGACACCTATGTGTTCTTTTGTTCTGTTGTCTGTGACATCTTTTGATGATCTGCTTCTATCACTGCTTGTTTGTCCCTACAACCACACCCCCCCGCCAACCCACCCTAAACCAGCTTATATTTCACCTGAATGTTTTTATACTTTACCACTGGGATTAGGACCTATTATCCACTGCACCGGCTTTGTAAAATAGTGTGTGATGGACAAAAGTACTGCTAAGAGCGTCCATTCAAATTTCCCATAGCAGTTGAAAATTTGACGCATTGGTTAGAAAATTATTTATTAAAACAAATATTCTGCTTCTGATTTGCAACTTACATGGGATGCAAGGAAACAGGCTGAGTATCACGAAAGGTAGTGAAATAAAAAAGCTAAAACACTAGTCTCAGTGTTAATTCATGATTTGGACTTGCAGCTGTATTTGATCACTAACCTGTGAGGAACCAGAGGACAGGTGATCAGTACAGGCTGCTGTTTTTCATAGTGTTTCTTTCTGGTTCATATTCTCACTTCTATGTATTTTTCTGCTAACATGCATTTCTATATTCAGAGATGAACAAGCTACTGGTGAAAATTCTCAGTAGCAGATGCTATTAGTGCTCATTATCACTGAGATTCAGTTACTTAGGCCTCCTCAATAGTCTGGCCCAGAACTGCCTCATGTAGCCTGATGTACTGAGAAAGTAGTCACATACTATGTCAACCCAAGTCTTCTCGCTTTGGCATTGAGAACTTATGTTGAGCTACCTCAGCTCCCACACCAATAGTTATTTTGGGAGCTTTAATTATCTGAAATCCTGAACAGTTGGCCTGGTTTCACTTCAAGTAATGATCTCAAATTTCTAATGAAACTCTTTGCCTATATTCCCATCAACTTGCATTTGATAGTCTGGCAATTTGTTTATTGGATCACAGACTCACTTCTCCTCTTGATTTCTTAAACTATGAATCTGAAGTGAAAGAATAGAGATTTCTTTCATTCTTGTCCTGTTCTCAAACATTCCTGCATTATAATGATAAAAAGCACCTTTTCATGACAACCACTTTACAGGGACTGAAGCACTATTGAGCGTAGTCACTAGTAATTTATGAAATTTAATGTGCAATGTTTTACACTAGAAGTGTCCACTGAAATGTAAACAACCTGACCTGCACAAATGATTAGCTTTTACTTATGTGAATATACAAAGTTCTTTCCCACTTCTTTCTAAAGTATGAATTCACAATGGAAAGAAATGGAACGTTAAAGTCAAGGAATGGTTTACTTTGATAAAAGAATTAATGCCCAATTGCAAACAGGGAGGGCAGTTACTTTGTCACTTAAGCAAAGAGTCACTGTTAACTTCAAATACCTTGTCAACTCGCCACAGGTTTAAAGGAACATTAGCTGTGAACATATGAATTAAGTCAGGGACAGAAAGCAGAGAGTGGTGGAGAACAGTTGTTTTTCAAACTGAAGGGAAACACCAGTTATGTTCTCCAGGGATCAGTATTATGACAAAAGCAAAATACTGCCGATGCTGGAAATCTGAAATAAAAACAGAAAATGCTGGAAAAGTTCAGCAGTTCTGTCAGCATCTGTGGAAAGAACAAACGATTTGAGTCGGAGTTCTGAAGAAATCATACGGACTCGAAATGTTAACTGTTTCCCCTCTCCACAGATGCTGCTGAGTGTTTCCAGCATTTTCTGTCAGTATTATGATAACTGTTCTTTTTGATATATATTAATGACATGGACTTGGGTATACAGGGGATGATTTCAAAGATTGCACAGAACTTTGAAATGTAGCAAGCAGTGATGCAGATAGTAACAGACTTCAGAAGGGCATGGATAGACTGAGGAAAGGGGCAGGCAGATGACTGATGAAATTTAATGCAGAGACATGTTTGGTGGGAATAACGATGAGGAGAGACATTATAAATAACATGGTACAATTTTAAAGAAAGCAGTGTGTTCAAAAGCAAGGAAGTAATGCTAAATCATTGGTTAAACCTCAGCTGGATTATGATGTTCAATTCTAGGCATCCCACTTGGAGAAGGTTTAAAGGATATTTGCCAAGATGATACTAGGGATGAAGAACTTCAATTATGCAGAGAGGCTAGATAAACTGCGGTTGTTTTCCTTCAAGCAAGAAATTTGTGGGGAGATTTGATAGAGGTGCTCAAAATTATGAAAGGTTCTGACGAAGTAAATAAGGATAAGCTGTTTCCCGTCGCAGTCAAAAACATGAGGATACAGATTAAAACAAAAGCCAAATACTCCAGATGCTGGAAATTGCAATTAAAAATGAAAGAAAAAAATGCTACTCAGCAGATCAAACAGCGTCTGTGAAGAGAAACAGTTAACATTTCAGGTCAATGATCTTTCATCAGAATGTGATGTTCATGATCGGATACAGATTAAATGTGATTAGCAAAGGAACCAGGAAGTATCATGTGGAAAAGAAATTACACAGCAAATTGTTATGGTCTGGTACGCATTGCCTGAAAGGGTGGTGGAAGCAGATTCAACAGTAACTTTTAAAAGGGAATCGAATATATACAGAGTGGAAAAAAAATTCCAGGGCTATAGGGAAGGAGCAGCAGAGTGGGATGAACTGGATAGCTCTACCAAAGAGCTGGCACAGGCAAGATGGGCTGAATGGCCTCATCCTGTACTGTGTAATTCAATAATTCTAATTCAACAAGTATTTGCATAGTGCCTTTAACATAACGTCCAAAGCCCGTCATAAAGGCATTATATAACAAACCATGACACTGATTCAGATAAGGCACTATTTAGGTCAAAAGATTAGTTGTCTTAAAAGGAGGAAAGCGAGGGAGTTCCAGAGCTTAAAGGGCGTAGACAACTGAAGGCACAGCCACTAAAGGTGGAGTGATAAAAATCAGGGATGCTCAAGAGGCCAGAATTAGAGGAATGCCAATATCTCAAGGGTTTTAGGTTGCAGCAGTAGGAAGGGGCCAGGCCATATAGATTTGAAAACGAGGGTGAGAATTTTAAAATTGAGATATTGCTTAACCAGGACATAGTTTAGGTCAGCAAGTACAGGGTGATGAGTGAATGGGAATTGATGCGATTTTGGACAAGGGTAGAATTTGGGTAGACCTCAAGTTTACGGAGAGTAAAATGTGGGAGGCCAGCCAGGAATCTGGTAGAGTAATAGGTCTGGAAGTAACAAAGGCATGGATGAGGGTTTTAGCAAAAGAATTGAGGTAGGTATAGAGTGAGGTAATGTTAAGGAGGTGGAAATAGGCAGTCTTAGTTACAGATAGGATACGTGGTTGAATATGGTGTCAAATATGACAGAGGTTGCACACAGTCTGATTCAGCCTCAAACACTTGCCAGGGTGAGGGAAGAGTCGTACGCTCGGGAACAGAATGTGCAGCAAGGGCTGAAGACAATGCCTTCAGTCTTCCCAATATTTAATTGATGGAATTGCTGTTTGGATGTCAGGCAAGCAGTATTACATTTTAGAGACAGGAGTCAAGAGAGATGGTGGTGAGGTACAGCTAGGTGTCAGTGTACATGTGGAAATGAAAGTGTTTTTGGATGATATTGCTGAGGGGCAACATGTAGATAAGAAATAGAAGCAGGCCAAAGGTAGATCCTTGGGGGACACCAGAGATAATTGTGTGGGATTCATCTTATAATACCCCTTTTACTAGGAGATAATTGCACATTCTGGTTCTGAACAGCATCAATAAATTTAAAAAAAGCTCTCCTTTGCGCAAGTGAATACACCTCCATCCACAATATTTTCTTTGGCTAAGATTTTAAACAGCTCCACAGTGCAGAAATGTCATGATTGAACATAATAACATGTAGTAGTGTTAAAATGTGGGAATTATTTGTTGCCATCAAAATTCAGAAGATTTGCTATTAAAAATGTACCTTATAGTACATTTACATACTGCACAGTACAACAGTAACGGCAAATTCTGATAAACAGTAGACCTTCACTTTCCCACCTTTGGAAACTTTACAATTTAAGTATATTGGGAATATTTAGAAATGTTGATTGAAGTACTTCTATATAGTGGAAGTGTGATTTTATATGGTTTTCAATAAACATTAAACAGGTGTATAAATGACAACTGCGCTTCATAGCTTTATAGTGAGGGGCTACTACATTATGAATAATAGTCAAACATTTTTGCTACATAAAAAGCTACCAGATAGTGTTTCACATAGAAATTTATTCTATGGGCACATTTGGAAAATGTCACATTCCCAAAATAAGTTATTACAGTAAAACCTGAAATTGTATTTAAAGAGTATAATTTCACAAGCTGGGATTTTGCAGTCATTTTAACTTCTCCTTTGAAAATCCTTATGGAATAAAACAGGAAATCTCTAACCTGTGAAATATTTGTAATATTTAGTTATTGGTATGATAACCTACATGGCATGAATTGACAATCTATCAAAAATATTAAAATCTTCTTTTTTCACCACAGAATTTCAGACTCTTAAAACCACTTTTCACTTTATTTTACCGCATCTTACAAAGTTACAAACATTGCAATTGCCATTTAACCCTTTCCTGTAGCTTTTGTCTTGTTCATTTGGAGAGAAGTAGCAGGGGCAGCAGTGAAATTCAGCAACATTTACTGACTAAATAGAAGTCCAATCATTCAACACAGAAATAATTATTGATATTGAAAAGTTGCCCAATCTCACTTACTACCCTTAACTCCAATAAAACCATATGGCAAAGTTATCATGTTGGTTTACATAAACTCAAGGACTTATTCCATGAAGTGTGCTCTGCTCCCAACTCCATCTGATGTAAACTGATGAAAGTATCAAATCCATTGTTCAGTGGCCATCCACCCTTCGAGAAAATAAGGCAGATTAAGTGATTTTTGAACCATGTAAAGCAGTACAGTCCCAAGTAGCTCATGTATTCAAGGGTGAGAGCATTCATTAGCTCCAAAGGAGAGAAGAGCTCAGCTGCAGAAGGCATACAGACATTGAACTGAAATTGGGTAATATGCACTTGGAATTTAATTTCCTTTAGAAATAGCTAACTTATGCACCTGATGGGTGAGGATCCCATAGCTAACCTGCTTGCATACTTAATTGGACAATAAAATGTGTCTCAATCATTTTCAACATCCAGCCTGTCACAGTTTCCAAGAATTTGAATAGATTTTTGATTAAAATCATACAAACATACAATCTGCCATTTAAAAATTTCCTCTATTTAAACCAGAAAGGTGCATTATATAGAATCAATGAAATATAGCTGTGTACAAGGGGGTTTTAGGAACAGCTACTGGATGTTTCTCCAAAATAAAAGAAAAAGTCCAATTTCTCTTAAGACAATTACCAAATATCGCCTAAAGCATTAATAGCTTTGCTTTTGCTCGAGGGAGAAAAAAGTCCTAATCAAAAGGTGGAGTCACTCCCAATCAAAATCATAGTTTGAATAAAGGTAAACGCATTGTGGCAAAAATATCTGGAGGAAAAAAAATGCATGCACTCAAACTAGGAATGAGACATTTACGCATATCTATACAGGCACTGGCTGCGCAATGTTATTTTGTTGTTATGCTCTCTCACAGACACACACACAAACACATACAAACTCCTAACATGTGTTTTCTTCATTTACTGAGGTACCAAGAATTATTAACAGGAAAATTTAATATGAAAAATAAAATCTGAATAACAGAATCCACACCCTTTGAGGAGTTCAGTATTTAATCTGGCAAATTTCTGTTTGAAATGTTGGTGCAGTCCATGAAGAAATCTGAACATACAAGCTTTCTGGAAGCCACAAAACATTTTCCACCAACAGGTCATTTGAGATGTCGTCTACTGCAAATGACAGGCAACTTTGTTTCTTTCCTCACACTTCACTGAAATGATGCATCTCAGAACAACTGCTCCATCTTTCTGGTATCACAATTCATCCATGAATATTTTGACAATTTTTAAAGAAAAAAATTCCTTTTTTATTTAGCACAACTGCGCCATGCCATAGTGCAACAAATGTATGTGACACTCAATGAGACACAGACAGATAAGAGCTGCATGGAAATCAAGAGTCCTGTTGCAAAGCAATTCTTTAAAATTGCAGTGCATGCAAAAAGGACTCATCTTGAACTCGTTCTTTATAGTTCTCTAACGTAGCCACAGTTTAAGACGCAGTGCATCAACTCCATTTAAGTAATATCTGAACAGCCTTTTGTCTCTCACAAATCCAAGATTTTCATAGAGTTTCAGGGCAGATTTGTTTGTAATCTCAGTTTCCAGGACAACCTATATTTAAAAAGAGAGAGAAATCAATTAGGATAGTCAGTGCTCATTTTATCTATTTATATCTCTTAAAATTAGAAACATCACAAATGTGCAAGTCAGCATTTTATTAAGCAATGGATATTGTATTTGATATAGTATATACAGATGTTGATTAAACTAAATTTTAACATGATAACAGTTTAGGTAGTCAATATTCAGATTTCTTCTGCAATTAAAAGATTCACGAATTCAAAACAATCTTTTTGTGAATCTCAGCATAAGAACATATAAACTGGTGTTGTCCATTCATCTCTCGAACCTGTTCCACCATTACAATAGATCATGATTGATCTGTACCTCATCCTCATTGTGTACCTTTACTCTATATACCTTGGTTTCATTACCTAACAAAAATCTATTCAGCTCAGTCTTGAAAGTTTCAATTGACCCAGGTTTTTCTGCCTTTTTTGGGCAGTGAGGAGGGAAAGAGCTCCACAATTTTACAAACATTTGTGTAAAGAAACACTTCCTGATTTCGCTGCAGAATGGTCTAGTTTTAATTTTAAGATTATGTCCCTTTCTTCTGAAATCACAGAGGAAATAGTTTATCTTCATCTATCCTATTGATTCATTTTATTACTTTAATCACTTTGATTAGATCATTATATTCAAAAGAATACAAGTGAATTTTATGGTGCCGTAAGTTGTAATTTAATCTCTTTAGCCTTCATATCATTCTGGCAAATCTGCACAGCATCACTCCAAAGCAGATATATCCTTCCAGCAGGGAGTTACCCTTGATGTTTGGTCAATACTTATCCCTCAAATCAGGTTATCTGCTCACTATCACATTGTTATTTGAGAGCTTGCTGTGTGTAAATTGGTGACATATTTCCTGCATCTCAGTAAAAGTTACAACAGTTTGTAGACTTTATAAGTACTTCATTGGTTGTAAAGCACTTGGGTGATTTCCTGTGGTCATGAAAGGCACTATATAAATGCTAGTGTTTCTTTATTCTTTTACTGAGATGCAGTCCTCAGAGCTGAATTTTATAGTCGATGTGATCTGACCAAGACTATACAACTGAAGCATATCCTCCTACCCATCCCAGCTCCCTTAAGATAAAGGCCAACATTCCTTAAGCCAATTCGATTGTTTTTTTGTACTGGTTCACTAGCTTTGAGCAATCTGTGTACATGGACACCCAAATTTGCACTTCAATAGTCCCTAGTTTCTTGCCATTTAGAAAATATCATTTTCTTCCATGAATCTTCCCCACGTTGACCTCCAATTGCCAGTTTTGCCTACTTGATTTATGTCCCATTATAACTTCTTGTTCCCATCTGCACTGCTACTGTGCTTCCCAATTTAGTATAATTTGCAAGCTTTAATTATACAACATTCTACTCCTTCATTTGAATCATTGATATTTATGAAAAGATGAAGCCCCAGTAAAGGTCCCTAGGGAACATCACTTACCTCAGTATGTGACCTTTATATCTAATATGTCTCCCATCTCCCAACCAATTTACAATCTATATCGCAAAATTACCTCGAAATGTGATCACTCGTTTTTGCCAGTAATCTTCTGTGAAACATATAACATAAGAAATAGGAAGTGTAGGAGGTCATTCAGCCCTTCAGGATTATTCCACCATTCATTAAGATCACAACTGAACAACCTCAACTACACCTTCCCGCACTATACTTATATCCTTTGATTCCTTTAATATCCATAAACCTGTTGATCTCTGTCTTGCGTACAGTCAATGACTGAGCATCTGTAGCTGTCTGGGGTACAGAATTCCAAAGTTTCACAACCTTTGATTAAAGAAGTTTCTCCTCAGTTCAATCCCAATGACCTTCCCCACAGCCTGAAATTATGATATCTTTTTCAAGATTCCAGTCAGTGGAAAGATACTCCCAGCTACAACTTGTCAAGTCCAAAAATTTAATATTTCAATGAGAGACTTGTCTACTCAATCTCTCTTCTTAGGGAGCAGGAATCAGTCTAGTGAGCCATCATTGCACGCTCTTCCAAGGCAAGCATGCTTTTCCTTGGGTAAAGAGATCAAAACTGTATACAGAATTCCAGGTGCGGTCTCATCAAGTACCTATGGAAATGCAATAAAACTTACCCACGCTTGTACTCTGATCTCCTTATAATAAAAGCAGACATGTCATTTGTTATTCTAACTGTTTCTTGTACCTGCATGTTAACTTGCTATGCTTTGTGTACAAGGGCATCCAGGTCCCTCTGAATATCAACATTTTCCAGTGTCTCGTCATTTGAAAAATATTGTTTTCCTATTTTTCCTATCAAAGTGGATAACTCCACACTATGTTCCAAATGCCATGTTATTTCCCAGTCACTGCAGCTGTCCATGTCATTATACAGCCTCTTTGCATCCTACACACAGCTTACTTTTCCTTTAACTTTGTAACATCAGCAAACTTGGATACATTATGCGGTTCTCTCATCTAAGCCATTGTCATAGATTGATTTGGGGTTGACTTCTAGTCAGGGTTGAGAGTTTCTGCCATGGATCTTCATGTGACCCACAGATTTTTGGACACATGGAGTAGGATATCCCAGGAAGGAGTGGGACCTTTCCTTCTGCTGCTGCTCTGCCTCCTCATTAAGACATTGGACTCAAAGCACAGTATAGCTTAACGGACAAGCTGTACGATTGATTGGTAGCAAGCCTCTCCCAGCGATTAATGTCATTGTTGCTGCACTTCAAGGAAATCTTCAAGGTGTCTTTGAATCATTTCCTTTGGTTTCCCCCAGAATGTTGGCCATTTGAGAGTTAGAAAAAGAACCTGGCGGGGGAGACAGTTTTCAGCTATCCAGACACAACATCTAGTCCATCAAAGTTGATTTTGCAGGAGCTTTGCCTGAATGCTTGTGGAGCTGGTTTCAAGAAGGTCACTGGTGTTTATTTGACGGTCCTCCCATTGAATCTGATGCAGTAGAGGCATTGTCAATGGAATTTCTCTAACACACTTGTGGGCTGACACCCAGTCCAGATCTCCCTGCAGTACAGAAGTGTAGTGACGACAACTGCTCGAAACATTAGGACTTTCGTTGACTTGCGAAGATCTTTGGTGTCGAACATTCTCTGCCATAGCTTGTAGAAGGCTGAGCTGTTGCAGCTGATCTGGTGTTGGATCTCCTGTCAATGATGGCCTTTTAAGACAGGTGGCTGCCAAGGTATGAGAAGTGCTCACCATATTCCAGAGGCTCTCCTTCAACACATATGGGAGGTGGAATATTTGGTTGACCAAGGATGGATATATAAGTTTTGTTTTGACAATATTCAAGGACAGGTTAAGTTTCTTGTATGCAGGATTGAAGATATTGAGAGCGGCCTGCAAATCTATGTGCGGAGTGGGCAATGACATAGTAGTCAGCTGCAAGTTGCAGATCACTTATGTCTATGGCAGTCAGTTTAGTTTTGGTACAGAGGTGACTGAAGTTAAGTCTTCCATCTAGGCAGTAATTAATACTGATACCAGAAGGCAGTTACTCTTTGATGACATGAATAGCCACTATCAGGTAAATTGTCAATAGTATGGAGGCTATCTCACAGTCTTGCTTGACCCCAGTCTGGATTTTGAAGCCATGTTTCAGATCTCCCTTCAAGACAGCTGCAGTCATATCATCCTGAAGCAACTGCAGGGCTGTGAAGAAGTTTCTTGGACATGCAAAACTTTGGGGTACAATCCACAGAGCCTCATGATTTACCAAGTCAACTGCTTCAGTCAAGATGATAAATGCAATGACGAGTTCCTGTAGTTGTTCTCGACATTTTTCTTAGATAGTCTTCTCTGGAAGGTCAAAAGTCAAACTGTCTCTCTGGGAGAATTTCCTCAGCCACAAGAATTAGGTGATTTAGGAGAATCAGTGTCAGGATTTTCCCTGCTATGGACTAGAGAGAAATACTTCAATGGTTCTACAGCATGATTTACCTCCCTTTTTGAAGGGAGTTACAATCGTTGCATTCTTGAAGTCTGAGGAGGGGGAGGGATTCTTTTTCTTTCCAAGTCCACAGGATGAGTTAATGGAGTCTTGATGTGAGCAAAAGCCTTGAAGGCTCAGTTGGAATACCATCAGGGCCGCAGGCTTTGTTGTTTCTCCATTGATAGCGGTTCACCGTGGAGTCTACCACAGTGTCCTGGAGAATAGCCTGGAGAGTATCAGCTGTCATTGTGGATTCATGGTTGAGTCGTTGGTGAAAATGATCTTTCCACCACTGATGGATGGCATTGTCATCCGTAACAAGAGAAGCACCATCCTGTGAGCAAAGGGAATTTTGTCCATTTGACCTTGATCTATAGATGGCTCTAATGGATTCAAAAAGGCTTTGCATGTCATGATATTGTTGGATCTCTGGGGCTTTTTCTTCCCACCACGTGTCCTTTAACTTGCCTTTGGGCTTCAACTGTTGGAACATTGCCTTCTTGACTTGCGACTTTGGGCTGTTCTGCCAGACAATGAAGGCTGCTCCTTTTTCTTCTAAGAGGTCACACATCTTCAACATAGTTTTCAATGAACTAGTCCTGATGACGACAATGCTTGGATCAAATGGTCTGTGCACAGGAATCTAGTGCTGCTGACTTCATTTGATCCAATTCTTCTGAAATTGAGTTGGATGTGTGAAGATTTTCCAGATTGGTTGAGTGCTGCCCTTGGTGGTATTACTCTCTTCAGTTGGGCTGCTTTAGGCCGAGACATTGATCTTCCTCTTGAACTTTTGGGCTATGTAATGTCTTGGTGCTAGGTGGATGTTCATCACTATTTGAATAAGACTATGATCTGTTCAGCAGGCACCAGACACTTCATATGGATCAAATGGTACAGGCATCACTTAGATCTTCGGCCCAAACACTGGCATAATCTAGGAGGTGCCGATGCTTTCATCTAGGATGCGTCCATGTGGTTTTGTATTTGCCCTTTTGCTAGAAGAGTGTTTGTTGTAAGAGGACATGCTGAGCACACTTTGTCAACAAGAGGATGTTATTTTCATTGACTTTGCGCATCCTGTTTTTCCCAATCGTCCCACTCCTGATATCAGAGTCACAGCCAACCCTGGCATTAAAATCCCCCAGAAGAATTACCTTTTGGAATGGCAGTGAGGACATCATCAAGGTCAGAATAAAACTTTTCCTTAACATCTTCATTGGACTCAACGGTCAGAACATAAACACTGATGACAGTGGCATATTACCTACAGCTAAGCGGTAGCCAAAGTGTCATGAGGCTTTCATTTATGCAACTGGGGAGTTCTGGCAGTGCATCCTATTCTGGAAAACAAAATCAACTCTGTGGGCATGAGGGTCGACGTTAGCCTTTTCTTTCCATTAGAAGGTGTATCCCTCTGCTTATTCCTTTAGCTGCCCCTTCCAGGAAGGAGGGTCTCACTGAGGGCACTGATGTCATTGGGAGTCTTGACAGCTCATGTGATACGATTGCAGTTCATCTTTCTGGATGGTCACTCTTGAGATTGTCCATGAGTGTTCTAACAGTCCAAGTTGAAAGACTTAGTTTTTTTTTTTCTTTGACCACAAAGATAATGATCCTGAAGGGTGTGGTTATCGAGCCAGGAGAAAATGGGACAGCCTATTTTTGGGGCATGTTTTCTCACCCCCTCCCAAAAAAAAGTGAGCAGTGGGTACTCTGAAGAGGACAACTCAGTCACAGATGCTGCTGTAGCCCAAAGACACCTCTGTCCCAAAGGTGTCCAATGACCTTCATGCATCTATCATCTGTGTGTAGATTCTTGACTAGGGACTCCCAGGTTCACAGCCCAGTCCCTAATTATGAACATACATCCTACGAAATAGGAACAGAAGTAAGCCATCTGGCCCCTTGAGCCTGCTCCTCCACTCAATAAGATCATGGCTGATCTGTTTGTGCTTCGAATTCTACATTTCCATCTAACCCCGATAACCTTATATTCCCTTGCCTAACAAGAATCTATCTATCTCTGCCTTAAAAATGTTCAATGACCCTGCCTCCACCACCTTCAGAGGCAGAGTTTCAAAGGCACGCAACATCAGCAAAAATTCCACCTCATTTCTGTCCTAAAAGTGCAACCCCTAATTTTAAAATAGTGGCCCCTGGTCCTGGACTCACCCACAAAAGGAAGCATCCTTTCCATGTCCATACCATTCAGGATCTTATGTGCTTCAATCAAATCACCCCTCACTCTTCCAAAGTCCAGTGGAAACAAGCCTAGTCTGCCTAACCTTTCCTCATAAGACAACACGCTTATTCCAGGTATCAATCCAGTAAACCTCCTCTGAATTGCCTCCAACACATTTACATCCTTCCTTAAATGAGAACATCAAACTTAACACAGTATTCAAGATCTGGTTTCACCACTGTCCTGTATAAATGAAGCATAACAACCTTATTTGTATAATTTGTAATAAAGGATAGCATTCTATCAGCCTTAATTACTTGCTGTACCTGCATACTAAATTTTTGAGATTCATACACTAGAGCATCTAGATCCCTCTGCACCTTGGAATTCTGCAGCCATTCTCTGTTTAAGTAATACTCTGCTTTTTTATTCTTCTGCCAGTGAAAAGTTCACATTTTTCTACATCAAGCTCCATCTGCCAGATTTTTGTCCACTCACTCAACCTATCTATATCAGTCTGCAACCCCCTCATGCCCTCTTCACACCATACTTTCTTGTGTTATCTGCAAATTTAGCTGCCTTGCCTTCACTCCCCTCATCTAAGCCATTGATATAAGTTGTTAAAAGTTGAGACCCCTGCGGGATTCCACTCATCACTCACCAAGCAGAAAAAAAGACCCATTTATGCATTCTCTGTTTTCTGCCAGTCTGCCAATCTTCTATTCAGGCTAATATGTTACCCCCTACCCCTCCTTAATGATCGATTCTAACACCTTCTCCATGCCAGACGTCAAGCTAACTGGCCTATAGTTTCCCATTTTCCACTTCTCTCCCTTCTCAAATAGAGGGGTTAGATTTGCTACTTTCCAGTCTGATGGAACTTTTCCAGAATCTAGCGAATTTTGGAAAATACTACCTCAATTGTCCATCACTTGGCAAACAGATCCTGGTAGAAGCCTGCATGTGACTTTAACATGGGGTTGCTGTCATTGTTCATATGATCTTGACGGGTGGTTGGTCAGATTTTGTGATGTGTTGAATCACAATGAACAGGGCCACCTTGCCACTGCAGCCTTCTCCCACCTTTGCACCTGGTGAGATGCAGAGTCTTCCTTTCCCTGTTCTGCCATTAAAGACTTTTTAGACCGTGCTTTGTCTGGCACCTCCCCCCAACCTTGCCGCCATGGGTGGCCCACCAAGTGCAAGAAGCTTTCTTGTGGCGTTACTCAAGAGACCAAAGTGCACAAGCATCTCCACCATGTTAAGGTGGTGATCCATAGAAGGCCATGCTAATATATTACCCCTAAATACATCAGCTCTAATTTTGTGTAAATTCATGTGACATCTTACCGAATGCCCTTTGAAAATTCAGCTACCAGTACATTAAATCCACTCATTCCCCCCATCCACCCTGCTAGTTATATTCTGAAAAAAAAAACATTTGTCAAACATGACTTAATTTTCATAAATCAGTGTTGACTCTGCCAAATGATATGATTTAAGTACCTTATTATCACACCCCCAATAATAGATTTAGTATTTACTCTACTGATGTCAGGCTAACTGGCCTATAGTTCCGACATTTTCTCTCTCTCTCTCTTTTCTGGAATAACAAGGTTACATTTGCTGCCTTCTAGTCCAAGAGGATCCTTCTAGAATCTACGGAATTCTGGAAGATCAACTCCAATGCATACACTATCTCTGTAGACACTGCTTAAAACCCAAGGACGTAGGCCATCTGGTTTAGGGAAATTATCAGCTTTTAGGCCCATTAGTTTCTCCACTATTATTTACCATTACTAATTTCTTTAAGTTCCTCATTCTCACTGCAGCCTTAGTTCCTCACTATTTTCCAAATTTTTTTTTTGTGTCTTTTACCATTAAGACAGATGCAAAATATTTGTTTAATACCTCCACCATTTCCTTATTCCCCAGTATAATCTCTTTGCTCTGCCTTTAATCGCTAACCGCTTCCTTTTCACTTATCTACAATCTGTTTTTGTCTCGTCAGTTTATTTTCATGTTCTATTTTCTTTCTTTACATTTGTAACCTTGGTGACATATTTGACTCTGAAATGAGCTTCTGACCACAAATCCATGTCATCAAGCCTGCATATTGCCACCTCAACATCGTGCCTTCAGCTACCCAGCCCAAAGGTCTGGAATTCTCTCCCTAAATTTCTACAACTCTCTTTCTATCTTTAGGACTCTCCTTAAAACCTAGCTCTTTGACCAAGTTTTTGGTCATCTGCAATATCTCGTGTGATTCAGTGTCTAATTTTGCTTTATAATGCTCTGAAGTGTCTTGGCATATTTAATTACATTATAAAGGAATTCAAATATAAGTTATCAATTTCTTGTTCATCCTTTACTGAATTCTAAAACTCTCCCAATCTTCAGTCTCATTATACTTGGCAATGCTATAAGCTCCTCTATTTAATCTAAAACTATGTTTACCTTCACTTGTCAGCCACAGTACAACCACATTTCCTGAGAGATTTTTATTTCTCAATGGAATGCATATTCATTGCAAATTAGAAGTTATTTCTTTAAATATTTTTCATTGCTTATCTACCACTATATCTTTTAATGTAGTTTCCTAACTTACCTTAGTCAACCGGCCCCTCAAAACTATTGGTTTGCTTTGTTCAATTTAAAAGCCAATTTCAGACTTAACTAATTCAATAGAAATATTACCATATTAAAATCATTCCTCCCCAGATGTTCTTTCATTACAAGGTTAATAATTGACCATGCCTCTAATATTGCATAATGTCATATCTAAAACAGCCTGTTCCTTAATTGGCTCCTTGACATACTGATGTAGAAAACTATCTTGACTGCATTCCATGAATTCATCCTCAACACAATTACTGCAAATTTGGTGGACCCAGTCTATATGATTAAAATCCTCCTTGGTTACTGTGTTGCCCTTTTACATGCACCTCTAATTTCCTGATTTATAGACTATCTGACACTATAACTGCTATTAGGGGTCCTATAAACTATTTCCATCAGTGTTTTCCATCCTTTATTTCTTAGCTCCACCCAAAATGATTCTACATCTTGATTTTCAAAGCTAAGATCCTTTTTTCTCTACTGTCTTTACCCCATCCTTTATTGAGGGCTACTACCCACCGCCACCACCCACCCTATCTCTTTTTTCATTTTGCCTATTGCTTTTAAAAATCAAGTATTCTGGAATACTTAGTTCCCAAGCTTGGTCAGTCTGCAACCGAATCTCCATAATGGCCATTAGATCAAACTGTGCTACTCGTTGATCTATTTTGTTGCAAATGTTTTGCACAGATATAGTGCCTTCAATCTTAACATGTTGCTATTTTACCCTGATGACAATCACCATCACTAGAGAAAAAGTACTGAGCAAACTATTGGGATTAAAGGGTGACAAGTCCCCAGGACCTGATGGCCTACATTCCTGCCAAAGGAAGTGGCAGCAGAGATAGTGGATGCATTGGTTATAATATTCCAAAATTCCCTGGATTCTGAAAAGGTTCCAGTGGATTGGAAAAAAGCTAATATAATGCCCTTATTCAAAAAGGAGTGGAGGCAGAAAGTAGGAAACTATAGACCAGTTAGTTTAACATCTGTCATTGGGAAATTGTTGGAATCCATTATTAAGGAAGTAGTAATGGGGCATTTAGAAAGTCAAAATGCAATCTATCAGAGTCAGCATGGTTTTATGAAGAGTAAATAGTGTTTGACTAATTTGCTAGAGTTCTTTGAAGATGTGACAAGCAAAGTGGATAATGGGGATCCTGTAGATGTAGTATATTTGGACTTCCAGAAAGCCTTTGATAAGGTGCCACACAAAAGATTAATACACAAGATAAGATCACACGGAGTTCGGGGTAATACATTAGCTTGGATAGAGGATTGGCTAACCAACAGAAAACAGAGTTGGGATAAATTGGTCTTTTTCTGGATGGCAAGCTGTAACTAGTGGGGTGCCACAGGGTTCGGTCCTTGGGCCCTAACTATTTACAATCTATATTAATGACTTGGATTCAGGGATAGAAGGTACTATAGCTAAATTTGCAGATGACACCAAAATAGGTGGGAAAGTGAGTTGCAATGAAGAAATAAAAAAAACTTACAAATGGATATGGACAGATTATGGCCAAAATCTGGTAGATGGAGTTTAACGTGGATAAGTATGAATTTATCCATTTTGGTTGGAAGAATAAAAAGGTGACTTATTATTTTAATGGAGAGAAACTTCAGAATGCTTCAGTGCAGAGGGTCTGGGTGTCCTTGTGCATGAATTGCTGAAGGCTGATATGCAGGTGCAGCAGGTAATAAGGAAGGTAAATGGAACTTTGGCATTTATTGCTAAAGGAAGAGAGTATAAACATAGGGAAGTGTTGTTGCAACTGTACAAGGCATTGGTGAGACCGCACCTGGAGTACTGTGCGCAGGTTTGGTCCCCTTACTTGAGGAAGGATGTAGCTGCATCGGAGGTGGTTCAGGCAAAGTTCACTAGATTGATTCCAGAGATGAGAGGCTTGTCTTATGAGAGATGGAGCTGTTTAGGACTATACTCACTAGAGTTTAGAAGGATGAGAGGAAACCTAATTGAGGTATATAAGATGCTAAAGGGGATAGGCAAAGTAGGCATGGAGTGGATGTTTCCCCATGTGGGGCATTCTTTTAGGATAAGGGGTGGTAGGTTTAAATCAGAGAGGGGGAGGGATTACTTATCTCAGGGGGTCGTGAATCTGTGGAATTCACTACCTCAGAATGCAGTGGATACCAGGACGCTGAATAAATTTAAGGAGATAGACAGGTTTTTAATTAGTAACGGGTTGAAAGATTATGGAGAGAGGGCGGGAAATTGGAGTTGAGGCCAAAATGTGATCAGCCATGATTGTATTGAATGGCAGGGCAGGCTTGAGAGGCTGAATTGCCTACTCCTGCTCCTAGTTCTTACGTTCTTAGTCACGAATGCCCTTAACTTTATTAAGCTCTCTGTCCCTTTCTAACCCACAGTGGTTATTTTACCCAAATTACTGCAGACTGATACTCCTTTCTCTACTTTTGAATTTACCCTTTCCTGAAACCTCCCACCTCTGCTCCTTGGTAAGTTGGTGTGCTTGTAAGGAGGCAACAACAGGTAACTTGATGGGCCCTTCAGAGGATGATATATTTATTATATTTACAAATATTAATAGTTCACTCTGAGAACACCCTTCAGAATTTTTGGACTACATAAATTCAGTGCCCTCTTAACTCCAATGGAAGGTGCTGGCCTCCCGTTTGATACTTTGATTTGAATGCTCTTATTCTAAGTTAACCTGATTCCTGAATTTTACTAGCTCTTAGTTCAACAAAACAACCCAGAGTACAGAGCCACCTCAGCTTCAGGAAAAAATGGGCGAATCTTATGTATGCAAGTCTATGCCCTTGGTGGGGAGCAGGGAAGGACAGAGAAAGAGACCCTTACTTTTGATCACAGATCATCAATGATAAAGTCAGGAGTCAATTGCAAGATTAGCTGCAGGCGGAAGTCAGGGAGCAATGAATATCCATAGAAGAGAGGAATATAAAAGCCATAAAAGCTAATAACATAAAAGTACAGTGCAAGTGAAATTAAGAAATCCAAATATGACTTTACAGAAGATGCAGCATTTTGTACCTCATCACAGTCGCCTTCTACCATAGCATAAATTGCTTTCTTCACCAGGTTTGTGCCTGGAAAACAAAATAGTAACAAAGAGTACAGTCATTTCATCAGTACACCTGAAAAGTAACTTTGATCTCCAAAATGAAATATCAACTGCAAGTCAGAATGCACAAGATACAGAACCAATAAATGGTGCGACTGGGAGGCCCATTCATGTTAGTAATTTTACAGTGTTTGATGGCTGTCATGTAGCTATAAAGAAACAAAAAGGAGGCTATAAACTTTCACGCAGAGAGGGAGCATGACACTTTATAGTTGTTTTCAGGGTGTCATAAGCAGAGGGGAAGAAGTTGTCCCCCATCTATCTTGCTGCAGCAAAAATATTAAATGACAAACACCACATTCCTAATTAATGCAAGCAAATAGATACAAGAATCTTAAAAGTTTACAACAATGCTTAGATGCATTTTTGTAGACAATTTACACTATCAAGTTCAATAAAATTAGGCTGAGTACTGATAATACTAAGGATAGCAAAGTACCTTATCAGCAAATGTGATGGACATATACTCAGCAAATCAAATTCTCCAGCAAGGGAAACAAAACAGCATTTCGGGACAGGAATATCCTGTATAATCAACTGGCAATTATTTGATTTCTAAATATTGTGTAGACATAAGATCAGAAAGGACATATGGAGGGGAGAGTGACTGCCCTTGAGATTAAAGTAGCATTTGACACAGTGTGGCATCAAGGAGCCCTTGCAAGGCTGAAGTCAATGGGAATTACAGGGAAAAGTCTCCACTAGCTGGGGTCATACCTAGTATGAAGAAAGATGCTTGTGGGAGGTCAATCATCTCAGTCCTAGGACATTGCTTCAGGAGTTCCTCAGAGTAGTGGCATGGGTCCAACCATTTGCAGCTACTACCTCCTCTCCATAAGAGCAGAAGTGGGGATGGTCGCTGATGATTGTACCATGTTCAGTATCATTCACGATTCCTCAGATACTGAAGCAATCAGTGTCAATATGCAATAAGACCTAGACAACATTCAGGCTTAGGCTGATAAGTGGCAAGCAACATTTACAGAACACAAGTGCCAGGCAATGATCATCTGCAGTGAGAGAGAATCTAACCATTTCACTTTGACAATCAATAGCATTACCATCACAATCTCCCACGATTAACATACTGAGGTTAGCATTAACCAATAACTGAACTCGATCAGCCGTGTAAATACTGTGGCTACAAGAGGTCAGAGGCTTGGGGTTCTGCAGCAAGTAACTCCACTCCTGATTCCCCAACTCTACATGCGCATGTCAGGAGAGTGATGGAATACTCTCCACTTGGCTGAATGAGTGCAGCTCCAACAACACTCAAGATATTTAACACCATGCAGGACAAAGCCACCTGCAAGACTGGCATCCTATCCACCCCCTTAAACGTTCACTTCCTCTACCACTGACACAGTGGCTGCAGTGTGTACCATGTACATGATGCAGCGCAGGAACTCAGTCTCCTCTGACAGCACCTTCCAAACCCACGACCTCTACCAGTTAAAAGGACAAGGGCAGCATATACATGGGAACAGCACCACTTGCAAGTTCCCCTCAAAGCCACATACCATCATAACTTAGAACTATATCCCCATTCTTTCAGTCACTGGGTTAAAATGTTGCAACTCCTTCCCTAACAGCACTGTGGATGTACCTACACCACATGGACTAGTGGTTCAAGGAGGGAGCTAAACATCACCTTAAGGGCAATTAAGGATGGGCAATTGATGCTGGCCTAGCCAGCAACACCCGGATTCCATGAAAGAATAAAAGAGGTTTACAGGTGTTTAACAAAAAGGCAAACAGCCTTGGGTATTTGACTGACATGCAAATTCCTTGGAGATGACTATTTGCAGTTCAGCAGCATATTGTGCCTTCTTGCTCCCACAACCAGATTCAGTGGACATGATCAACAACAACTCTGGTTTCAAAATATTTGATCTCCCCTCACTGAAAAGGCCACATTAAACGGAAATCAGAATGTCACTAAGAGGGGTGAAAATTCAATACTAACCCCTTTTCAGCATTAATACACTTTATTAGAATTATACAGGATTAATCTCAAAACATAACCATCATCCTCAATTTTTTAACCCAGTTAAACCAAGAGACTCTGGGTAATATAATGGGTAAATAGAAATTCTTATAACTCAAGAAAGGAGCTTCAGCAGCAATTCTGGGTCTGTACAACACAATCAAGACAGATATACACTAGATATAGAGTATAATACTTTCCAACAGCACTGGCCCAAGCATCAGCATTTCCTCAGCAGCTACGTGATCAACATCAGTTCACTGCACAAAAGCAAAATACTGCGGATGCTGGAAATCTGAAATAAAAACAGAAAATGCTTGAAATACTCAGGTCAGGCAGCATCTGTGGAGAGAGAAACAGAATTAATATTTTAGGTTAATAACTTCATCTGATGAAAGGTCATCAACCTGAAAAGTTAACTCTGTTTCTTTCTCCACAGATACTGCCTGACCTGCTCAGCTTCCTACATATAGACACACAGAAGGGAAATGGGCCAGATATTTCTTAACATTTGCAGTCTCAAAAGCGTTTTATGCACTTTGCTGCCAATTAATCACTAAAGGCCCAGTCTTGAGATGAACATACATCCAATATGTAAATTTGAGATTTAAAGAAGTATTTATCAATTTACACTATCAAGCTTTCATTTTACAATCTCTTACTGTGCTAACAAATCCACAAAGCATTTTGTTTCTTTGGTCATTTTCCTGCTCCACATTTATTACTTTATTGGCTAGATTCTTTAAATAGATACTCCCAATTTACAAATGTAAAACTTGGCAAACCCAAGGGTTGAGGATCTTTGGAACTCTCCCTCAAATGCAATGGAAGCAGAACATTTTTAAGGCTGAGCTAGATAGAGTCTTGATTAACAAGGGGTGAAAGGTTAGCGGGGGTAAGCAGGAATGTAGGATTGAGATTACATTCAGATCAGCCATGATCTTATTGAATGGCGGAGCAGGCTCGGGGGGGCCGAGTGGCCTACTCCTGCTCCTAATTCGTATGATGAAGATCCAGTACACTGAATCGCCAACTGTGCAATATATTTATTTCATGAGTGGGAAGAAACAGGGAGAGGATATGCCCACCCAATTAAATATTAATTTTTAAAGTGTCACCTTGGGTCAGCTGGAAATACGCTTGCCTGAATCATAGATATGGCTGAAGCCCCAAAAAGAACTTCAGCACACAATCGCAGCTGACATTTCAGTGTGGTAGTATGCAAGGACTTGCATTGTAAGAACAAAAAAAACTGCGGATGCTGGAAACCCAAAACAAAAACAGAATTACCTGGAAAAACTCAGCAGGTCTGGCAGCATCGGCGGAGAAGAAAAGAGTTGACGTTTCGAGTCCAAGAAAGAGTTGAAATATAAGCTGGTTTAAGGTGTGTGTGGGGGGGGCGGAGAGATAGAGAGACAAAGAGGTGGGGGGGGGGGGGTGGTGGTGTGTGGTTGTAGGGACAAACAAGCAGTGATAGAAGCAGATCATCAAAAGATGTCAACGACAATAGTACAATAGAACACATAGGTGTTAAAATTAAAGTTGGTGATATTATCTAAACGAATGTGCTAATTAAGAATGGATGGTAGGGCACTCAAGGTATAGCTCTAGTGGGTTTTTTTTTAATTTTAATATATAATGGGAATAGGTGGGAAAAGGAAAATCTTTATAATTTATTGGAAAAAAAAAGGGAAGGGGGAAACAGAAAGGGAGTGGGGATGGGGGAGGGAGCTTACGACCTAAAGTTGTTGAATTCAATATTCAGTCCAGAAGGCTGTAAAGTCCCTAGTCGGAAGATGAGGTGTTGTTCCTCCAGTTTGCGTTGGGCTTCACTGGAACAATGCAGCAAGCCAAGGACAGACATGTGGGCAAGAGAGCAGGGTGGAGTGTTGAAATGGCAAGCGACAGGGAGGTTTGGGTCATTCTTGCGGACAGACCGCAGGTGTTCTGCAAAGCGGTCACCCAGTTTACGTTTGGTCTCGAGACCAAACGTAAACTGGGCGACCGCTTTGCAGAACACCTGCGGTCTGTCCGCAAGAATGACCCAAACCTCCCTGTCGCTTGCCATTTCAACACTCCACCCTGCTCTCTTGCCCACATGTCTGTCCTTGGCTTGCTGCATTGTTCCAGTGAAGCCCAACGCAAACTGGAGGAACAACACCTCATCTTCCGACTAGGGACTTTACAGCCTTCTGGACTGAATATTGAATTCAACAACTTTAGGTCGTAAGCTCCCTCCCCCATCCCCACTCCCTTTCTGTTTCCCCCTTCCCTTTTTTTTTCCAATAAATTATAAAGATTTTCCTTTTCCCACCTATTCCCATTATATATTAAAATTAAAAAAAAACCCACTAGAGCTATACCTTGAGTGCCCTACCATCCATTCTTAATTAGCACATTCATTTAGATAATATCACCAACTTTAATTTTAACACCTATGTGTTCTATTGTACTATTGTCGTTGACATCTTTTGATGAGCTGCTTCTATCACTGCTTGTTTGTCCCTACAACCACACACCCCCACCCCCCCTCCACCTCTTTGTCTCTCTATCTCTCCGCCCCCCCACACACACACCTTAAACCAGCTTATATTTCAACTCTTTCTTGGACTCGAACGCAAGTTCTGTCGAAGGGTCATGAGGACTCGAAACGTCAACTCTTTTCTTCTCCGCCGATGCTGCCAGACCTGCTGAGTTTTTCCAGGTAATTCTGTTTTTGTCTTGCATTGTAAGAGGTGTTTTGTCTCCAAGGAGACATTAAACTGTGATCCAATCTACTTGATGATAAAGATGCAAAAAAATTCTCGTCAGTATTTGAAGAACAATAGCGAGTTCACTCAATATCATTACAGACATTCGCACCTCAACCAACACAACCAATCATTCATTCTTCTACTCTGTTCTGAACTCTGCTCTGCCTTGCTTGCCGACATAACAGCAAAACTTCCAAAGGTAATCTATAGGATGTAAAGTACTTTGAGGCTTCCTGAAGACAGAAAAATGCCAGAAACATACAAGTTTGTTCTTCAATTTGAAAGCGGTGATGCGTTCCATGTCATCAAGTTTTTCCATAAAAGACTTCAGCTCTTAATTATATTTATGCAATCTGAATGGCCAGGGTTTTTCTTTGTAGTAAATATTTGGAAGGTCAATTAAAAGAGCATTGTAATGTTCAGATAGTTTTATCTCAGCTATTTCTGCAGTTATCCACTTTTAATTTATTTATTGCCCAGCTGACATTCAGGTTTTCATAAGCCTTGTGTGCTGTGGTTTTTTTAAAAATTGCTTCCAATATTACTTTCATGAAGTGAGGATTCCCATTTGGAAAATCAACCATATTTTGAAGTGGAGGACTTATCAGGCATATTCAATTGCAGGAGGCATGCTCTCTGCCCATCTACAAGTATTGACAGACCTGCCTTTGACAATTCGGTGCACATACCACACAATTCAGCATAATTAGTGCAGGCCAAGGCTTCAGCTACAATGGAAGCTGGGAAATCAAAACTAAACTGCATACCTTGGCTTGGTGGTAGCACCCTCACCAAAGTCAGAAGGCCAGAGGGTTAAAATTAAAATACTGTGATAGAGACTTCAGCACATACTCTCAGCAATACTCAATGATACAATAAAGTAAGTGTTGCACAGTTGGAAGTTTTGTCTTTCAGGTGGCACCTTAAAGCAAGGCCCCATCTGCCTCTCAAGTGAACATGAAAGATCCCATGGCACTATTCAAGGAAGAGCAGTGCTGTTCTCATGGTGTCATGAACAAAATTTATTCCTCAACAAGCACCACCAAAACAGTTTTTGTGGTCATTTACCTCATTGCTGTTTGAAAGTTCTTGCTGCGAGCAAAATTGGCTGCCATGTTTGTACACATTACCGCAGTGACTAACTACAGTGAAAGGTGCAGCAAGAATGCCAAGTTTTCTTTCTTTATCAACCACAATGTTTAGGTTCCCTTGGAAGCACTCAGATCACATCAGGCTATGGTTTCAATTGCACTACATGAAAGGGATGCCATTGTGATCAATAACCAGTGTATTCTGGATACACCTAAGATATTACCCAAACTTATCTGCGGGCTCTTGCAAAGACTATAGAAACGTATAAGGTTTGGATCATTAGTTAAGCCAGTTAGAAAGTGGTGATATCAGCAGGCATCAGATAGCATAACATCAACACAGTCAGTGAAAGCAACAGTTAACAGAAGACTAAAATTTGGCTTCACCTTCATCCAGGTATACTAATCTATGGGATGTGCTATGGAATGGCACAAGACTATTCTCTTCCGCTAACCTCATATAATAACCCTCAACAGCCATTTAACAAAGTTAACAACATTTTCTGCTTTTATTACAGGACTGTTCTCCCTGTTTTCAAATGCATTTTTTCCTGAGGCCTAGTTAAGCTATAAAGCCCAAACTCCAATTGAGCCATTGATGCCCCACTTCTTTTTTGTTAAAAAAAATTGTATAATTGATATCAATCCCTTATTAAAACCTGATCCATTTTGAAAATCTCAGTTTATATTATTCATAATTTGTTTCATTTAAGCATAAATTAAATTGAGAATTTCTTGGTAGAAATGTTGCATCATATACCCCCTTTAAATGAGTATGGTCACTACGACTGATAGGATGGTCAAAATTCAACCTTCTACTGATTATTTAATACTTAAGTAATTTAAAAGTTTGAGTGAATACCATTGAACAAGTTGTGAAACATGCCCATCTAATTGTTTTTAATGCATTTTTTAACAAGTGAATTTTCACTATTGATATTTCTCAGTGAATTGTAAGCTTCTTTTCAAAGTAAGAACCCACAAGCTCTGATCAGCATCAGAGCCACTGCATCCAACGCTGATCAATCAGAAAACCGTGCACTTGCCTGGTTACGTTTAAAAAGGTCTGACTTCTGGTGCAGCAGCCAGAAGTCATCCCTCAGTGCAAGAATCCATGTGAAGAAGATCAATGCAGAAGACACACGTGCTGTATGGCAAACTTAAACGTCCAGTTTGAATGTTTGTGAATGGGTGAGGTGGGGCTCAGTGGGGTAGGTGGTTTGAGGTGGGTAGTTGGGTTGGGTTGGATCAATGGCGGTGGGGGGTAGTCGGTTTTGTGGTTACCCAGATGTTAGGCTAGGTTTTAATCTGTCTTTCTTGGGTAACTATTCAGGTAAGGACTGCGGCTCTTGCCCAAGGCTCTCTAACTTGGAGTCATAGACATTTGTGGAGGGCCCTGGGGAGCAGGGGAATTGTCCATCATAAGTTGAAACTTTCTAGGCAATTCCTATGGATGTCCGCACATCAGGATTTCCATAGGGCCCTGAAGCACATCTTCAGCCGTACATCCAGTCTCAGAGAATCTGGAGGCCGGAAGATTTGGCTGATGATATTCAGTCACAAACAATTTTCTGCTAACCAATATGGAACTGGCTAAAATATTTCAAATAAATTAAAACAGGTTTGAAAACAGTCATGACTGCTACTTGTATTAAAGCTTATAACTGCTTATTAAGCTTATGTTACTGATATTAAAAAGTGAATACGTAGCAAACTGCGAGTTAAAGGAGGCTCAAAATTAAAGGTATTTAGCCACATCAGTAGATACAAGCTGCTGAGAAGTAGGAGAGGGAAAAGACAAACAACTGAAATTTGCATTATTTGGCACCTTTAGCATAGTAAGATACCACAAGGTGCTTAAAACATTTTAAATTTCAAGCATTGGGGTATAAGGAGCCAATGCGAGAACGGGGGGTAATGTCCGAGTAGGATAAGCTACAGGCAGCAGAGCTTTGGATGAGTTGATGTTTATAGGTACAGGACTCTGAAATGGGTATCGGCAAATAAGCCATAGCTAGGGGTAAAGAGTGAAGGTCAACCCATTGCAGTCATGAATGAATTTCCATCTTTTAAATATATTCAAGTCATTTTCATGGCTGCCACATTGAGCTTCATGGGAAACGGAAATGTTACATACATATTTTTAATAAAATTTCATTGCCAATTTGAAAATGCAAATCTTACCGATGGATTTTCTTCTGTATTTGGAATCCACAGCTAACATAGCTATGTACCCTCTCCTGAACATCTTCTTGTGCATGTCCAACTTACAGACAATGGCACCCACACACTCATCTCCAACCATAGCCTAAAGAAAAATCACAAGATTCTTTAGCTATATACATGAAACAGAATATATATATCCAAAATATATTACACATTTGATATAGACAGAAACTTAACACACATGCATTTAGTTAGCAAATTACTCCTGCACAGACAAAAGGAATAAAAATTTGTGATATGATCACTAACTTAACCTTTAAATTCAGTACATCTCAGTACCAGATAAAATTAGTTATATCAATAAATTATGCAAAATAGAACTCAACACAAAGTACATGAATGAAACTTGTGCAGAGCTCGAGGACAACTGTAATTCTCCTGTACAAAGTCCCACCCAATGTTACTTGACATACAGATACTTCCTCCTGCACAAGTCATTAAATCTTTATTAGCACTTTCTGTCTGCATGGTGTTGTATAAAACATACCAATTTTGATCAGAAACCTTACTGCACCAGCCACATAAAAAGTGGCTGTAAGTGCAGGTCAGAGGTTGAGTACTCTGTAGCAACTGACTCATTTCCTGATTCCCCAAAGTCTTTCCACTATTTACAAAGTACAAGTCAGAAGTGTAAGAGATAAACACAACTCCAATAACACAAGAAATTTGATGTTATCCAGGACAAAGCTGGCTGCTTGATTGGCATCCCATCAGCCACCTTAAACATTCCCTTCCTCCACCACAGGTGCACCATGGTTTGGTGTGTACCATCTACAAGTCACACTGCAGCAACTCACCAAGGCATCTTTGGCAGCAATTCCCAAGCTTGCAATCTTTACCACCTAGAAGGGTTAGGGCCGTAAGCTATGGAAACACCACCTCCAAGCCTTCCCCCGGTCCCATCTCCACCCCAAGCCCCACACAATCCTGATTTGGAAATATATTATAATTCCTTCATCATCAATGGGTCAAATCCTGGAATTTCCTACCTAACAGCAATGTGGGTGTACCTTGACCACATGGGTTGCAGCTCACCAACACTTCTGAGAACAATGAGGGATGGGCAATGAACAACTGACTATAATACTCAATAACTACATATAATTCCATGTTGCTTGTATAGTTATAGCTGGCCAATCAGAGATAATGTATTTTCAAGATCCTTGAGATATGGTTTTAGAATGGACTATTCAGTGGTACAAGTGGAATTAAATTCCTATAATTATATTTTTCTTTGAAATTAATTTTTGTTTGACATTTATAAAATGCTTTCAATTGGTGAAACTCGTTTGCTATTTGCTGTGCACACCTCCCTCTTCTCTACCACTCACACCAACTAAAAAACTTCAAGTCATCTCTTTTCTTTTCCTTTGTACTGTGAGCTCCTGAGGCTTCTATGTTGCCTTCTTCATATCTTCTCCTTTTGTAGCCTGCTCTAACGAGTGTAATGTAACTTTTAAGATAAATATTGAGAAGGGCATAAGTAAGCCAAAAACCAAAGTGATAATTTAAAAAAAAAATTGATCTTTAAGGGGATGAGAATGAAACTGGGGAAATTAAACAAAAAAATTACCAAAGAAAGAAATAGATCAGTGAGAAACATTTCAAGTGTTGATCAATAGGGTTCAGGAAAGAAAGTTCCACTTAAAAACCAAGAACAAACTTGCCAATAACGATACACCTTGGATGAATAAAGAAATAGGGCAGATTTGAAACAAAGGAAGAAGGCATAAATTAAATATATAAACAAAAGGAAAGAAGACAAAAGCAAATATGAAAGTTTTTTGAAAAAAGGCAAAGAGAAACTGAAATTAAAATATCAAAGAATACAGAAAAATGTATTTTATGAAAAAAAACAAATAACAAGAAAAATCAGGATATGACTACTAAGGGGCACCTTAGATAAACCCACAGATAATGACAGCAAAAATGGCAGCAATATTAAATGTTACTTTCTATATGCAGACATGACATTAGATGAAGAGGTAAAAAAAGGATATAAAGACATTTAAGGTAGTAGTGCCCCAACGGATGGGGGCAGACAATTGATAAACTAATCAAATTTAGAGAGGATAAAACTCCTGATTTGGATGGATTGCATCTGTACATTATGAAAGTTAGGGAAGAGATAGCAGAGGCAAAAATCAGGAAACTGAACACAGCCAGAGAAAACGCAAAATGCCAATGTGATTCCTGTATTTTAAAAAGGGAAGTAGAAGTAGTCATGGAAATAATAGAGCAATTGGCTTAACATTGGTGGGAGGAAAGATAATGGAATCCTTTCTCAAAGATGTAATAGAAAACATCTAGAAACTGAAAAACATAATAAAATGGATTTCAAAAGGCTGGGCATGCCCGACCAACCTTATTGAATTCTTTGAAGGAATAACAGGTCAAATAAGAATAATGTAAGAATAATATTTTCTGACTTTCAAAAAGGCCTTCTACAAGGTACTGCGTAGTAGACTCATGACTAAGGTTAAAGCATGTGGAGTTAGGGAACAAGTAACAATAGATAGAAGCCTGGAACAAAGTGGAATAGAGTTAGTCAGAGTTATAGGTAATTACTCAGACTGGCTAAAAGGTGGGAAGTGGCATTCCACAAGGATCTGTGTTGAGACTATTGTTGTTCACAATTTACATAAATGATTTGGACTTGTGAAGCGCAAGTAAAACTTCAAAATTTGCAGGTGATGCCAAATTAGGGTGTGTAGTTAATACAGGCAAGTGACAAATACAGGCAAGTGACAAATACAGGCAAGTGACAAATACAGGAATACATTAATAAGCTTGTAGAATTGGCAAATGAGCTACCTAAATAAGTGTGTGTTGGTATATTTAGGTAGGAAGAATAAGGAGGCCACGGAATCTTCAGAAAATAGACATCTGAACAGGCTAGAGGAACAAAGGGGATCTGGGGCTACAGATATAGAAATATTGAAACTTGTTCATAAGGCCTTATAGGATTCATTTCTACAGGAATAGAATTGAAAAAAATACAAATTAAGTGAAACTTGTGTAGAACATTGCTTAGGCCACATGACTATTGTGAACGTTCTGGTTTCCATTTTATAAAAAGGATAGTGAGGAACTAGAGAAGGTGCAAAAAATAATTAGTAGAATGACACCAGAACTCTGAAATTATGCACATCAGGCAAGAATGAGTAGGCAGGGGCTCTTATGTATAAATGGGAAGACTGAGGAATGATCTAATAAAGGTCATTAAAACTATGAAAGATGTTCCACTTTTGGGGGAAATGGCCATTAATAAATCAAATAGGAAATTCAGCATGAAGTTTAATATTCAATGATTAAAATGTGGAACTTGGTATCACAAGGAATAGTTAAGGCAACTGGCATAAATGCATTTGAGGGGAAGCATGGCAAACATATGAAGGGAAAAGACATAGAAGGATATGTTGAAGAGGCTAGATGAAGGACAGGAGGAAGCTCATGTGGAGCATAAACACTGGCATGGACCCACTGGGCCGAATGGCCTGTTTCTGTGCTTTAAATACACAGGTTTCCCTCTGTAGTGCTTTCCCTAGATTCACAGTACTCCCTGATGTCTTGGCTGATGTCTCACATACCTCCTGCGGTTTTTGCTTCCTTAAAACCACCCCCCAAATCCTTGAATTTTTTCTAGCCAAAATGTACAGATAGAGGAAAACTCAAACACAGGTGAGTTAAACAGAAAAATTAGAGGCATAAATGAAATTGAGATATATGCTTCCCAGATCCAGTCCTTTACATTCCTTTTCTCAAATACAGATGCAGGAAGTGAAAGACATCAATTGTAAAATAAATTCTAACCTAAAAGAGTAGATATAGAATTAACAGGAGGCAGAGACATCTAAGGTACAGTCAAGGGAAGAAAGGGAAAAGTGGTCAAAGAAAGAATAACTGAACTACCAGACAGATAAATATCTACAAATTGGCCACAAATAACAGTATCAATAAAACAAAAGAACACATCATCCACAACAAACTTAATATGGCACAATAACTGATCAGGCTGCCAAGATACTCACCTCTCATCTGAAAGGAAAATAAGTTAAAGAAACAAGAGCAGACAGAAGGCAAGCACTTCCACAAGCTGTTCAGACCCATCTTTTAGCATTAGGTACAGTTTGTTCACCAGCATGCAAAAAAGATATCATCAGGGCATCGAGGGAAAGAATAGAAAAAAAGTCAGCAATTCAATGTACAGAACAGCTATAAATCTCATCCCCAATCCCAAAGGACTCTTATTACTAGAAGCACAAATTGCTGAGCAATCCCATGACAAGTGTCCTAACCATGTACGCATGTTAGGGTAGCTGGGGAATTTGAGCTTTGACATGAGTGATTTTTTTTTTTAAACAATGCCATAGTATCAACTGAAGAGCAACAAGCTGCTTTTCTTTTTATATATACCTCATGTATAGCACATATATCTTGTGTTACTCCCATATTGCTTCCCTCTCACTGCTTCCGTATCTCATACTTATAATGCCTTCATGCTTTTGCTATTATTAACTCTGTTTCTTTTACTACTGACTCAATTCCTCACATGACTTAATCTAATCTTTGGTTTTCCAACTCCAGAATTTTGTCTCCTACTTGTGGCCCTTGTATCAAGTGCCTGAGGCTTGCGAGCATCAAGCCTTGGCAGTTTTGAAGTTGCACTTTTGTCTGTCAGTGGGCCCAGTTCCAGCTTCCCAGCCAACAACTGGGGACAGCGTAAATTTTCTGATCTGTTTTCTTGCCTATCGGCCTGTTTCCCATCAGGTTGGTTTTGTGTCTTCCTCAGTGTTTTATCAGGGTGTATGTATATTTTAAATCATGAAGGTGTCCAATGAGCTGTATGTGGAGAAACTGTTTTCATTGTGGGTAAGCCCAGAACAAGGGGGCATAAGTATAATAATGTCACTAACAGATCAAGTTAAAGAATTTAAGAGGCATATATTCACATCGGGTGGGGTGAATGTCGAACTCACTGCCACATGGATTTGTTCAAACAGAGAGCATTGATATATTTAAGGGGCTTGGTTGATGCTAGAGTTTGAAAGCAAGAGGGATATAAAATGGAAAGAGGTAATTAGTGTGTGCAGACTTGTGTGGAGTATGATCAACATAAACCAGTTGGGCTCTGCTATAGGAGCCACATAAAAAGGAACAAAAGAAATAAAACTTAGAGCAAAAAGTCATTGGCATATTCATAGTATGTTTTCCTGAGATCCAGGCTCCCCATTTGGATCTGGGGCCAGATCCAGTGTAACTATTCCATTTATTAACAGGGTCCCTGTTTTACATTGTTTGGCTTTAATGTCATTCATTTAATAAGGCCTGTATTCTCATTTAGTGTCGAGTTTCATTTTAAAGCTGTTTCACGGCTGTCTAATATAGGACCATGTGACCCAATCAGCACCAGTTTGGAACGGCCTCTCAAGCTCCCCGATTCATTTGCTTGGTGCTGAATCTGACTTACAGCTTCTCCTGCTCCTGAACCCAACCTCTCGCTGCTGACCTCCAGGCTCCTGCCTCTCGCTGCTCATCTCCAGAGCCTTCG